>NC_140617.1:46359152-46779152 GCF_057381915.1 Diplotaxodon limnothrissa
ATTAAATATCTTATTAAACAGCACCATGTTTTCAGTCTCCACATGTGTAAAGACAGTAACACCTACTTTAAAAACCTGGCACTTCAGTAACTCCTCATTAATCTGTAAAAACCGATCAAATAGCAAAGCCCGATATTTACTGAAACCAACGACTTCCTCTTGGCAGCTTAAGTTAAAATTTTAATTTTTCGACTGATTAATTTTTTAGCACTGACTGTATTTTTTATACTGAGTTTGTTGCAAATATTCAGGTTAAAAACTGTCTGAAATATTGTTAATGAGGTATGTTCACAAAGACACATGTGCAGAACTCTGTACAGCTTCCATCCTTTAAGACAAATAGTTTGAAGCATTAATATTTCTTCTTCAATACCAGTGCTGATACCAGTGCTGATACCAGTGCTGATACCACCTCCGTATGTTGTGACCAGGATGCAGCAGCACTGAAACCTGCTCCATCATCACATCTTTGCAGATGTCCATTTATAAAGCTCCAACAACTCAAAGGTGAACATGATATAGGAACATCTGTTCGTATATAAGGCTTTTTTTAAATAAACAGCTCATATGTCAGCTGTCAGCAGAACTGTAGGACTGAAAAAATGTAAGAGAAGAGAAGAACACTCCCGAGTGTGGGAGGACAGAAGGATCAGCTTTATTTCAGATTTGAGAGATAAACTTTATTTATTTATTTATTTATTTATTTATTTATTTATTTAAGACAGTGCATGTTAATGAACATAAATGTAAAAAAAAAAAATTACATGAATGTAAACATACCAGATTATAGCCAAGGACTAATTTCCATCTGTTGTCCTTAAGCATAAAAAATAGACATAATAATTCATAAAAATTCATCATTCATTCATAATAAAAACTCCGTCACCAAACTTACACACACACACCATTCTGTTCCCAAATAAAACATTAAAACTATACAATTCATACATGATCGCACACTTGATTTGTCCATAACCAGTTTTTAACCTTTGCCTTAAACAAACTGAGTGTAGAGCATTCTCTAATGGGTTGAGGAAGACTGTTCCACAGATGGCCTCCCTGGACAGAGAGGACGTTCTGCCCAAATGCTGTCCGTCTGTGGGGTATAAACAAGTCTCCTCGGATTGTAGCTCGAGTGGTCCTGTCTGAGCTTTCTTTATGCCTAATGAACTGCTTTAATGGTGGTGGAGCAAGGGAGTGTAAGACTTTATATATTAAACACACTCTTTTAAGTTTCACCTAGTTATTGAAGTTCAGTAATTTATGTTTTTTAACACATGACAGTGGTGGTGGGAAGTCGGTTTTTTGTCAAGTAGTTTTAAACGTCTTTTATAAATGTTTTCAATAGTTTTAAGTGTTGTTGGACAAGCAAGTGACCAGGACGTCAAACAATAGTCCATATGAGAGATGATCATTGAGTAAAAATAAGTTTTTGCAACATTCATATTTAAATTATTACGTATATGATTAAAATTTCGATTATTAAATTTAAGTACCTGGGACACTTTATTTATGTGACTCTTGAAGGATAATGTTGGGTCTAGAATGACCCCAAGATATTTAAATTCTGGAGCTAATTCAAGCTCTACTCCATCATATTTATATTTCAGTTTGTGATGATTGTGTTCTTGTTGTGACTACAGGAGCCGTCCTCAGATTCAGACCTCAGCACCACCCAGTGACAGCAGACAGATCATCCTATAGTTTCACTCTTTGTAGTAACTCCATAATTAACTGATGAAAACAGTCCAAAGGTTAAAGTACCACATGCGCTGTCAGTGACAGCTGCAGCTGTTTAAAGATAAAGTTAAAAGGATGAATCACCCATGTAACTGTGTCACTGTATATCAGCATCAACAGGACCTGAGTTTGGTGTTTGAGAGAGCTGTTGTCTACGTCTGTGTGCTGTCATTGCTCAGTCTGACCGAACGATGGACAGACTCAAGTTTGACTTTGAAACAAACTGTGTTGTTAAACAGTTTCATGGTTCAAAAAACAAAACAATCAAAAACACTTTTTTCATACTTGTGTTAAGTTTTGTATAGAAATGAGACAAAATTGATTGTGAGGTTAAATGTGATAGAAACAGCTCACACTGACATCCATCCTGATCAAACATGAGTGTCATGAAGCCTGTTTGCAGTTGTTTGCACTGTTTTCCACTCTGGATGTTGTTTCTGTTCAGCTGTGAGTATAAAAGGCTCCATTCTACAACCTGTTTGTGTTAGTTGCTCAATAGAAACATTATTTTCTGCTGATGTTGCACTTCTTTTATTCACAACCAAAGAGTTTTTGACGTCCGCATCAAAATACAAAGATCAGTATTGTCTAATGTTTTGGCTGCAGTGTGTTTTTGCAGACAGGTATAACTGAACAGCTTTAGTGTTTAGATTTTTTAAACTTGAGTATGAACTTATACAAAATGCAGCAAGATATTAAAAAAACGTTTGATTATAAAATCGACTATATTGGATTCATATCGATATCGGACATAAAAAGTGGCATCGTTCCATCTCTGCTTTGATTAGAGACACAGCTCTAATCAAAGAGGTGGTCCGCTTGCCTCCGCCCCAGAGAGAAGGGTTACATCTCCTGGGTTTAGGTGCGGCTTGCCCCTCTGAGGGCGGGGGTACCTGGACTTGGGATATAGAGTATGTTTGGGGAGTGCGATGGTCTGTGCAGTTTCTATTTGTGTCTGTCTACACGTTGGGTGAGTGCCGAGTATTTGGTTGTGCTTATGGGGTGGGAATGCACGTTTGTGTCCGCGTGCGCCTGTTCGTCTGTGTCTATGTGTCAGGTTGGGTCTTAGACTCCACCTCTCTGGGTACATCTCAGGCCCTCCAAAGTACGGAGGCCTATCTCCCCTCACCACACTCCCTGCCGGTGGCTGATGCCCTCAGACGTTGGTGGTCCTTGTCGTCTGGGGCTGGGCGCTCATGTATGTACCGGCTCACTCCTGGTGGCCGATTGGCGATTCCCCCCCTTTTGGTGGTCCTCCTCGGGTCCTTGTACTCTGGGGCCTCTGGATATCTGGGGCCTGGATCTCCTCCATACCTGCTTCATACCCTGGGGGACGGGGCTATGGCTCCCCACACTCCCTAGCAGATCGTTACATGGAGAAACCTTTGGAATACAAGCATGCTGATCCACACAGGTGTACACACGGGTGTTCACAGACGCGGACTACACCTTTATGGCTGCTGCCTCTAAGCACATTGTGCGCTGTCTATCTTGCGTGCTGCACAATATCGTTTATTATTTAGTATCTACTGTTATCTACTACTAGCTAGTTTATTGTGATGGTGCTGTTTTTATTATGTTGCTTGCTTTCTCTTCTGTTTTTTTTTCTCCATACAGGTGATCCAGGTGTTTTGTTTGTTTTTCTTTTTTTCTTCCCCCCCTTTCTCACCGTCTCTTCTCCCCTTTGGTTTTCTTTCTCTCCCTCTCTTTCTTTCATTCTTTCCCCCTGTCCTGTCCCCCAGTCATATCTGTCCCGTTTGTAGCAACCGAAAATAAAATAAATTCATAATTATAATAAAGGTCAATCAAATGGACCAATATGGAAAGGCCATGATGATCCACTTGGTAAAATAAATCCGCTTGCCATCTTTCTTGGCGTTAAGACAATTCTGACGGCTAAAGATCCAAACGGGACACACAAAACAAAAAAGAGACACAGCTCTGTGTTTTCCAATTTGTCATCATTTTGAAAGTTTACATTTCTTCAGTGTTGAACAGCAGAAATGAGACTTTCCTGTCAGAGGTCATTTTTTTAAAAATGAGGTGAATCAACCATGAAAACCATGAATCAACATGTGAACATGAGCTGATGCTGCTGAAGTGAAGCAAAGTTACAGAGCTTTGATTAATATTGAGTAAGAACTGGACTCTCATACAGAGAGACTCAAATGCCTTTAAACATCAGCTTATCCTGCTGATCCAAGTCCAACACTGAGTTTGTAAAAACATGTTTGTCAATCATTTTGTTTGGTTTCTGAGGAAAATGATTCAATAACTTGCTGCTAATACACAACATTTCATCATATTTCCTCATAACCCTCTTTTGTCTGACCATTTGATCCCATTTGAATTTGCAATAAAGGATCCACAGAGTTTGGTGACAATAATGACAGTAGATGTTTGTGTGAAAGTGCTGGAAGCAAATGAGTGTGTGATGTTCTTTCAGTGTTGCACTTTGTAGACGCTCCCTGAGCACTGGTCTCACAGCCAGCTGCACATAGAGACCAGTGTTGTTAGTCCAGGTCAGAAGATGACTTGTTGGAATGAAAATGAGCTTGTAGTTTGTCTGCTTTAATAATGTGACTGGAAAAAGGTGTTGGACTTCAAATATGTCCATTTCTGTCACACTTCACCTTTAAAAGTGAAGCCATGTGGTTCCTGGAAGGAAAAACACGACTTTTTCAAGTCTTTGTCCTGTTTTTATGAGAAATGTACGACTTTAATGTGAAACATTCAGAGTTTTTTCTCTTGTTGTGTTTGTTTGAAGCTGCTTCCTGTTGGCTTCAGCTGTTTGGAGTTTCCATTTTCTAAACTTCTACATTCTGAACCTTCTTCAGCTCTGAACAGATGATGAAACACTGAATGATTTCAAGCACTTTGTCTAATAAACTTACATCTTTCATTCTTTATACAGATTGGAGAGCTGTGGTTTGTCAAAGATCAGCTGTGATTATCTGGCAGCAGCGCTGAAGTCCAACCCCTCCCATCTGAGACAGCTGGACCTGAGTAATGACTCCTGGTTTTCGACTAACAACAAGCTGCAGGATTCAGGAGTGAAGCATCTGTGTGGTTTCCTGGAGAGTCCAGGATGTAAACTTGAAACTCTGAGGTCAGTCAGCATGTTTTAGTTGTGCTGAGATGAATATGATGTGAAAGTTGTGCTGACACTAAACTGCAGACATCAGGCTGATATTATACTGATCCACACTGAGGATCTTCATGGTAAAGTCTGTTGTGCGTTTGCTTTACAGACAGCAGTCCAACACAAACATACACACATCATCCAAAACACAGTCCAACATCCAAATCTCCTCCACTGCCAGCATGAATGATGGGAAAGAGAAGGAGGAACACTCTGACATTCAGGGTTAGAATGAGTTTCATCAAGCAGACTGTGAAGATCAAAGCTGCATTAGAAAGCTTACATGAATGAATGAGTGGACAGAAGTGGACAGAGATCATCTGAAGCACTTCAAAGGCTTTAAATCAGCACATTTCTCTTTATTCTTTATCAACTCTGTTAGTTTCTCTCAGTTTTCTGTGGAATGAAGCTAACAGCAGGCTAATAAGATGCTGACCAATAGGTTTCTATTAAAGGTTGTAATTTGCATATGAAAAAGTGCTTTGGCTCAGCAGGGATCAGCTTACAGGTAGAATACAGCTGCTGGATGGGATTAGCATGTCATAGCTATCTACCAAACTGCTAACTGGGGGATTTCAGGCCATCTATAGATCATTTTTGCTAACTGTTTATTCAGCTTAGGCTCACAGGGCTGCAGCCTGTGCCCTAGCTGTCATAGGGCAAGAGGCGTGGTCCACCTGCACAGGTGAGCAGTCCATCACAGGGCCAACAGAGAGCGACAGAGAAGCACTCCCTCACATCCACACCTACAGCCAATGTAGAAGCACCAATGAACCTAAGCAGCATTTCATTGGACTGTGGGAGAACATCCAACCTCCACAGAAAGGCCCAGCTGACCAACAAGCTTCAACCTACAACCTTCTTGCTCTAAGGCACTAGTGCTAACCACTTTTGCCCATTTCAGCCCAAATCCTGCATCTTCCTGTTTCTGACTCCAGGCCAGCTCCACTAACACTTTCTCATCAGACACTGCCACCTAGTGGAGGAAGTCTTAGTTCCATTTGAAGCTTCAGATTACAGTTAGTTCCTTTACAAAGAGGTGGAGGTGGTGGGGCCACAGCACCATCATCACTGAGTGCCATAGGACACTTAACCTTTGTTTCCATATGCTGGGAACTTCCTGTTGTTCCAAGGAGGACTGGAAAATGTGTGAAAATCTCCCAGTCAGTTCCTCACAGCACACTTCAATCATTTCCCTCCCACAGCATCAGGACCAGGGCTTTTTCTCTCTTTGGTCCCACTAAGAGATTTCCACACAAACACCTCATCAGTGGGACTCTCAGAGCTACCAGCCCTTTGCTACAATCACAAAGCTCTTCATTGAAATCAATGATATCAAAGCTGGAATCAAATGAGTCCAAGTCTTCTGCTGATTCAGCATCACATTCATCTTTGCTCCTTGTTCTGCATCCCCACCATGGACTTCATTCCTTTCCAAGCCAGCCTTGAGTGTCTTTTATTCAGCTCATCCTCTGCTTTACTTGTACACCTGATTTTAGCTGCTTTATCTCTCTTTCAACAGGTTTCTGTGCCTCAATCTTTTTCTTCTCATAACAAGACAGCTTCTTCTGCCTGAGAACATGTTGGAGTGATTTACTAATCCAGGGCTGCTTATTGGGGAAAATACTTCCTGTTTCCAAAGTAATCCCCATTTTTCCCAGAAAGAAATGTCAGTAGAAATCGATGATCTAAGTGAGAACATGAGCCTTTCAAAAGTCCCAGTGGGTGCAGTCAAAGCAGTCCCTCAGTCCCAGTATAGAGTCTTTGGTCCAGACTGGAACAGCTGTGTGCCCAGTTTGAGCTCTCTTCAGTGCTGTGACCTGACAGACCCAGAGGGGCCATCACATCACATTTAGAAGCTCCCCTGATGGAGCCACAACACATGTCCAATACTTAGTCTGTCTTGTTGGACCAACTGGAAGAAATGATTCAAGGACTTAGTCACAGAACAGAGATTCAAATCTCCAAAATCCAACTGGCTGCATCAGGACATATAGTCTGAAACTCTGCACAGTTTCCTGTTTGAAGCTGCTTCCTGTTGGCTTCAGCTGTTTGGAGTTTCCATTTTCTAAACTTCTACATTCTGAAGCTTCTTCAGCTCTGAACAGATGATGAAACACTGAATGATTTCAAGCACTTTGTCTAATAAACTTACATCTTTCATTCTTTATACAGATTGAGGGTCTGTGATTTGTCAGAGATCAGCTGTGATTATCTGGCAGCAGCACTGAAGTCCAACCCCTCCCATCTGAGAGAGCTGTACCTGTATGGAAACAACCTGAAGGATCCAGATGTGAAGCAGCTGTCTGATCTTAAGAAGAGTCCAAACTACAGACTGGAGACTCTGGTGTAAGTAGAGTGATGGAGTGAGTGGGTGGTGCTGTCAGCAGTATTGTACTAAACACAGTCAGTATGAAACAAAGATCCAGTGTTTCCTGTAAAGCTGCAGCTTCTCAGTGAAGCTGTGAGAGGAGAACGGTGACAGGCTTCAGGATTGGACACAAACACTTCCTGTTTCTCACCTTTATGGTCACCATAGTAACGGCTGACACGCTCTGATCAAACACTGTCAACAGCCAATCAGCTCTCTGAACAAAGCAGCACGCAGACCAATGACTGCATTGATTTCCAAGTTTAAAGCAGTGAAGAACACAGTCTGTAGGTGAGGAAGAATTTAGTGAGAGCAGATGTTTGGATGGAATTCCTCCAGTTAACAGCTGGAACCGTCCATCTGGATTGTTGGGCTTGTTGTTGGGGTTCCTACAGAGCTCAGAGTGGACACACCAAGGTTCTTCTAATGAATGAAAGTCCAAACTCAAACTAGGAGGGAAAAACATTTTCAGCAACTTCAATAAAAATCCAAAGATTAGAAAAAGTGAAGCAACAATGAGTCCTAGTACAGTCCCAGCACTGACGTCCCTGCTGCTCTTTATACTGGATGTGCTGCATCACTGACTGACAGCTGATGAAGAGTCTCTGGAAACACTCGTTTATCTCCTCTGCTCTTCCTCCTTCTCTCTGCAGGTGGAGGTCGTGGCATTAAACAGGACGGTGTGTGTGCTGAGAGAGGAGCAGCTGTGTCCTGATGATCCAGAGAGGTTGAAGCAGCAGCAGCTTGTGTGTAGAGACGCTCTGACTGGGCCATGTTACTGGGAGGTGGAGAGGAGAGCTTCATCCAGCAGTGACTGACAGAGGAATGAAGTGCAGATGACTGTCAGTGCTGCAGAGTGAACTGCTCTGAGAACAGCTCCACTGTCAGACACAATGTAGAGTCCAGCATCAGCCCTGTGTGTCCCTCTGGATCTGACAGAGGATCATCAGTGTATCTGGACTGCTCTGCTGCTGCTCTGTCCTTCTACAGTCTCTGCACAGTCTCTGTCTCACTCTGGAAAGATTTTACAACTTGTTGTAATTACAGAACGTTAATATAATATTCAAACATGTGATCTTCTCTTTATTTCTGAATCTTTACCAAATAAAGAAAAACCAAACTAACAAACAGAAGCTGTCGTGTCCTTTTTCACCACATCTGTGAATCTTTTCTGTGTTTTTCCTCTTTTCCTCCTTCCTGCAGCTCCATCTTCATCATTCTGTGTCCAGTATATGTGAACACGTCCAAAGCATCTGAGCCTCATGTTACCCGTTTGTGTGAGTTAAGATAAGAAGATAAGATAAGATAGAACATCAAGAGCCTGTTTGAAAGGAGACACATGTGGATGCTGTGCCAGTCTGTGGTCTGTCAGAAGTCAGCTGAGTCACACTGCAAGAAGCTGCAGAATCTCAGAGGAGGAGATTTAAGATAAGATAAGATAAGATAAGATAGAACTTTATTAATCCCTCGGGTGGGTTCCTCTGGGAAATTCGACTTCCAAAAAGCACAGCAACGACCGAAGTTACAGTTACAGAATTGTTATATATATATATATATATATATATATATATATATATACACACACACACACACACACACACATATATAAATACAGAGACAAATATAAATAAAATATACAAAGGGGATAAATAGAATAAATAGGAATAAAAAATAAAAATACAAGTGAATTGCACATTTCAAGTATTGAGTCTATTGCACTGTTGACTATTTACAAAAAGTATTGCACAAGGTATTGTACAGTGAGGTGAAGAGGCACTACAGCTTAGTTGTTCCCCCCTCCTTTGTCCTCCTGTTTCCCCTCCCTCTCCCCTCCAGAGAGGAGTTAAACAGTCTGATGGCGTGTGGGACAAAGGAGTTTTTAAGTCTGTTAGTTCTTGTCTTGGGGAGAAGCAACCTGTCACTGAACAGACTCTTCTGGTTGTTTATGGCCGTGTGCAGAGGATGCCCAGCATTGTTCATAATGTCCATCAGTTTCTTTAATGTCCTTTTCTCTGCCACTGTCACCAGAGTGTCCAGCTTCATGCCGACCACAGAGCTAGCCTTCCTGATCAGTTTCTCCAGCCTGGATGAGTCCTTCTTTGCTGTGCTGCTCCCCCAGCACACCACAGCATAGAAAAGTACTCCAGCAACCACCGACTGGTAAAACATCCTCAGGAGCTTCCTGCAGATGTTAAAAGACCTCAGCCTCCTGAGGAAGTACAGTCGGCTTTGGGCTTTTTTATACAGGTGCTCTGTGTTGCATGACCAGTCCAGTTTATTGTCCACCCACAGCCCGAGGTACTTGTACTTGTTGACCACCACCTCCTCCCCCTCTATCTGAACCGGCAGTGGACCTGCTCTAGACCTCCCGAAGTCCACAACCAGTTCCTTAGTCTTTGAGGTGTTGAGTTGCAGTTGCGCCTGTCGTTGTGTTGTGGTGTATAAATAAGGGGCAGGAGACAGCGCTGGATCTCCGAGTTCTTTACTCTCAATTTCTGCAACATCTGCAATATATAGAAATGCAAACCTGTGAGCTGTGTGTGTTGTGCGTCTGCTCGGCCACCTCTCCTCCTGCCATGCTGGAAGCAGCTGTGCGTTTGACAGTTTTATCGACTCGACAATAATCGAACAAATTAAATGTTCAAAAATATCAACTTAAGCACTTCAAAGTCAACAAAAAGCTTAAAACAATGAAATAATATTTCACTGACAAAACAACAGCTCATAAGAACGATACACAAAATAATACAGAAACAAACAAATAAAAGTTATTAACCAGGATCCATGTTTTTGTCACAAACACTGAATCAGCTGATTCACTCTTTATGTTTCTGAGTTTGTTTTGTGATTATAGTTCTGGTTTCTGTTTCTGTGTCTTCACTGTGTCCCACGTCTCCTTACTTTGGACTCTGTGTTATATTTCCTGTTTTACTTTGACAGTCCTGTGTTACTGTTTCCTGTCTCGTGTGTGTAATTGGTCCCAGCTGTGTTTCCCTCCTGTCTCCCGTTCCCTGATTACTAAACTGCGTCCACGCCGCCGGCGCTCCTCTCCACAGCTGGATTCCAGGATTTCAGAGCATCCAGCTGTGGTGAGTGATGGAGACACTTTCTCTGCTCCCTCAGTAATCAGGACAGTTTATTGAACATCAGAGGACATAAAGGACTGTTTTTCACCTGCCCGTTCTGAACCTGGACATTAAAGACTGCTGGCTTCAAGGACATTAATCCCAGTGTCAGCCAGCCAATAACAGCCTGTGTTTTTCAGCTCTTTAGGAGTCAGAAATGAGAAAGACACAGACTGCTAACCGCTCCCTGCAGGAAATAAGCTCCGCCTCTTCCTTTCCTGTATATGAGTGATTCTGACATGAGACACAATGAGTTTCCTGTTTATTGTGACTTAAAGCGAGCAGCAAAGACACTAAACTGTGTGTTTCCAGCTGAAGCTGCTTTTTGTGTTGCTCCCACAATCCTGTCTAAAACAGTCAGTGAGGAAAACTCAATGTGACTTCAGAGTGACAGAGGTAAGCGACTCATGTTGTAACTGACGTCAGACGCCGGAGATTTTGGAGGAAAATTAAAGCGAACGGTAGTTTAGAATTGAACAAATTCCTTTAAGCTTCAGTATTACCAAATACACTTATCAATAGTCTTCTAACTAACAATATTTGTCTAAATCATCTCCAACACCCTGGAGAACAACGGGGAGAGTTTAGAGGCTCTCCAAGATTACATTGATCAGTGCTTCCAGGATCTTGTGATGAAGAAGGCTCAGAGTGCAAAAACTTCATCAAAACCCACCTGAAGCTGCTGGAGGACACGGTGAAGAACATCGCCTTTGATAGAGTGCATCGCATCGGCCCCATGCGGGCTGCGACCGGGAGACCACGTCCTACTGTGGCCAAGTTCGGCCACTTCAAACAAAAGGAACAGGTGAAAAGTCTCCGTGTCCATCGGTGTTTCTCCACGTCTCTCTGCCTTCTTCGTGTCATCTCTGTGTTTCCCTGCTGCCCTCATGTTTTCTGCTTTGTCTGTTAGTTCTTCCCAGTTTAGGTTGATGTTCACTTCTTCCCTCACCTTTGTTATTTTCACTGTAAATAAATCTCCACTCGCATCTCCACCGCCGTCTGCATCTTGGTCCTCATTCACTCCACCACACGACTGCTGCCCCAGCCGTGACAACTTTTGATGTTTCCTCTACATTCACTTTTAAAAATTATTTACTTTGCCTTGTTTGGTATCTTTTGGCATCAGATGGCCGACTTCTAAATGGTCACCATGGTCACCACCGAACTTGAGGAGTTTGCCCCCTCACATATACTAATGTGCCACAAACAGGACTTTAACATCACCAACCATTCCTATGTTATTACGGTGTATCCATATAACTGGCCCACCCTGTACAGTTATGCTTTCATGTTGACATACTGTATTAACACAATTCAGGGAGGATTCTAGGATCACAGCTTCGGGGGGCTGAGCACCCAGAGAGCTGCCCAGCCAGCCAAGATACACTTTACTCGTCACAATGAGACTTCTTCCCCGTCTCTGTCGGTCCCTGCATCCTCCCTGTCCTCATCGTCTGTTGTCTTCGTCTCCTTTATCAGTCATCATAATTTTACCGTCTCTGTGCAAGTCTGCAAATTTCTTTATTAAATCAAAAGATTCTTAAATCCATCAAGTCTCTCTGTGCCTGGGTCCTCGTCACAAAACATGACATCACTGTTTTGTACTTTTTAACAATTTAATCCCACATTTGTGAAAGAAAAGCAAAACACTTTTTTGAAAAGTCTGTAACAAAACCATCAAATCTGATCAAGGTTATTTAAATGCTGCCAAAGAAGAATGGATTGGAATAAAAAAAATACATATCCTAACCTTAATTACTGGAGGAGAATAATGAATGATGCTCATAGTGAGTAAGAAGTAAACTGAGTGCATATTTTGGACAGAGATTCACTTTTAATGTGTTTGTATAATATAATACAGATGCATAAAAACACTCCTGAAACAGAATAAATTATTACAAATAAATTATTACAAAATATTAAAAAACTATTATGGATACTTTTGTTGTTAAAATGTTACCTCTCAACCAAGTTCTGCCTTTTATATTTTTAGTAGTGTGTCACACAAACAGGAAATATTGTCAAAAAAAAGTAAGTAAGTGCTGAAGCACCCCCAAAAATGAACCAAAGCACCCCAAAAATGAACCAAAGCACCCCAAAAATGAACCAAAGCACCCCAAAAATGAACCAAAGCACCCCAAAAATGAACCAAAGCACCCCAAAAATGGGCTAAAATCGCCCCTGTTAACAAATAATAGCCCAACAGTAACTTTTATGCTTACTGTAGCTGTTAGCTAAAAACACTAATTTAGCCTAGTTTGCCCTGAATTCAGCTTTGACAGACATGATCGACTGTTTCCAGTAGAATTCCTCGTTGTCATCTTGTTCCCTCTCAGAGCCCCGTATGCTTGCAGAGACCCCTACAGTAGGGAAATGTGCCAAAGAACGTCCAAAACATTGCATTTTAGGTTTATTTATGCCTTACACACAATCCCAACTCTTTAGCGAACTTAACAACTTTGGCTAAAGTCTATAGTTAGTCTTACTCGTTTGTACAACATTTCTGGATCGCCACTGTTTGAAATGATATGACATATGACTCTCACTGAAACAGCAAACTTTGTAGAAAACAACACTTCTGATTCTCTATCTAGCTGTTTGGTCACAGCTGTAGATTACATTATAAGTGGTTGTTCACTCTTGTCAATAATTACATTTCTAAATTCTATTTGTGCAGTTACATGTAAACAAAGTCCAATATTGTATCTAAATGATTGTGTTATGGTGGGACAGTTTCCAATTTTGTTGTATTATTGTACTAGGTATGACTGTGCAAGAGTTATCTTATCTTCCTTGCTTGCACCACACTCTTTGCAGAAATGGTGCACAGCAGCACTGCATCATGTTATTGTGTTGTATAATATACCAGAACTAATACAAAGCAACATCCATGTACACTATAGGTCCATGCCAATGTGCCCAAATGGGACCTCCATAAATGGTAAGGGGCGCAAAGGCACTTTAAGACCAGTGGGCACACCATCAGTGCACATCCGCTCGGATGCTTTTTTCTATTCATTTATTTCCCTGTTTATTTATCGATGCACAAAAGCAATTATCTCAGAGACACCATCCTCTTAACAGAGACTCAAATCAGGAACCTGCAGATTATTAGTCAGCAGCTTTAACTTCCTGTCTTTGTCTCACTAAACCTTCCACGTGGAAACTTGAGCTGCCCACTCAAGCACAGTAGGCTTTAACTGGCTCTGCTCAAGTCACTTCAGTATCTGAGAAACTGTCTCGATGCATGCCAAAGAACACTTTGACAATACGCTTGTGTTGAGTCAAATCCACCACAAGCATATTCTATGGCAGTTTAATTCCACTCCACATAAAAATAGTCACGTATTATTTCCCCCCACCACACTTCCTGCCAGTAGCTGGTGCCCCCACCCACAGTGCATTAGTGGTTCTCTGTGTTTAGTGGCTCACTCTGGGCGGCTGCTCGGTGGGGCCCGGCCCCCTGGCTCTGTTGGGCCTGTGCTGCGGGTGGGGTGCCCTCAGGTCTCGGCCCATTTACTGTGTGCTGCTCAGTGACATTTAACAACACCTGCAAAGCCAGGCTTCTACCTTTCTACCTATAAAACCCGGAGAGCAGCCAAATGGCTGATAGGCTTTTAGCTAAGCTTTAGCTTCAGCCAAGTGGAAGCTAAATTGGCTAGTCATTCATATGTATATTAGGTTGTTACCTGGGAATTCTGGAGGGAGGGGAGTGGGGGTGTGTGATTGAGGGCGTGGGGGAGCTGCTAAAAGCTGTGAACTTCCTTTTGTGTTTCATCTTGATGCATTCTCAATCATCCAGGGAAATAAATCTCCAAAAGTCACCAACTTGGAGTGTTTCAGTTTGCCATCTTAGGGAGAAATCAACACACATGGGTGTATGTCCTTTGTTGCTGAGATTTATTGATAAAAACAGTACAAAAAACCAACCATTTGTACACATATTTACAAATAATAATAAAAAGTGAGTGAGTACATTTCAACATTTTCAGCAATCACTCACAATCCTGGCACTGCCATGGTATCTGTAGTCTGCATTTACCACATGTGTATCTGTTGCAGTGAACACATCGCACAGTGGCATGATTGTTCTTGCATTTGTGTTTGACCTGACACATGGCTCTTTTTCCAGGGCTAGGTGTGGAGGGTTGTGTCCAAAGCAACTGTTCTTTTCTTGCCTTCTTCCCAGCCATATGAGAGTTAGCCAACTCTCTTGCAAGCTCCACCAGGAAGTCCACCCGTCTTTCCTTCGTCCCGGTGCATGCTTGATACAGCACATGTGCATTCAGTGCTGCCATGTCAATCATGTTATAAAACACGGCAACTGGCCAGCACCGTGTTCCTCTGCGGACAGTGTACTCCCGAACCATCTGGTCCATCACATCCACGCCACACTTTGTTTTGTTGTAAAGGGTGACAGTGTTTGGCTTCCTTTTGGTGGTGTTATCAGTCTGAACCACGCTGTGCATGCTGCTAAGAATATAGACTGTCTTCTTCCGTTTGGCCGCATACGCCGTCAGCGTGGCAGCAGAGGTTGAAAACACCTAAGAAATAAGATAAATTGTTATTTCCATAGCCCTTTTACACACAATGAAACACATAAACATAGAACCACAAAAGACCTGCAACATACCTGAGTGGTGAATTCATTGCGATCTGTCTGTCTAGTGGATTGAGGAATTTCCCTGCGAATCTTGTTGACTGTGCCGAGGATGGTGGTTTTTCGTCTAAGAAGTTTTTGCGCAAGTGAAAGCGATGTGAAGAAATTGTCCGTGGTAACATTTCTGCCCTTGTCTAGGAACCATCAGCCTCATCACTACATTTTCAGAAAGTCTCTCCCTAGTGGGACGATTGGGGTCCTTGCCAAGATATGGGAAGACATTGCAAATGTACTTGGATTTTAGGTCGCAAGCCACCCAAAACTTGATCCCAAACTTGTCAGGTTTACTTGCAATATACTGCAGGAAACAGCACCGAGTCTTTGATGGGAAAAGCTGTTCATCAACGGTGATATGTAGACCAGGGTTGTAGCACGTGATGCAGTTGGTGACAAATGATCCCCACACACTGGAAATTGCAGCGAACTTATCAGTCTTTGCTCGATCACTGCGGGTGGACTTGTCATCAAAGCGTAGGTGTTGCATGATGTCTTGGAAGTGGTTCCGTGCCATAGTTCCAATGATCTGTGGGTTTCCCAGGTTTGCTGACCAGCAGTCACGTAAAGATGGAACCCTGTTAACCCCCCGCAAGATGACAATTGCAATAAATGCCATTAGTTCAGGGAGGTCCATGAACCAATGAACATGCTCCGTTTGCTGTGCATGTTGAATAGTCCATTCTTGAATGCTATGAAGCATGTCAAGAGTGATGAAACACAGGAAGCTCTGAAGGCGACTCGAGATACTTCTCCTGGCCTTAGCCGTTGGCTCTCCATCTGCAGCGTACGCTTCTATTGGGGTGAAAGGGAGACAGGTCCCCACCTGTTCTTCATGCCACACTGTGCCATCTTTCGCTGTCTCAGTCCCCAAACAAGCTCTCTTTTTAGGTGCAGAAGCAGTCTCCTCATCTGCAGTGTGAACAAATTCAAATTGTGAGCAATGGGAAGGTCAAACAAAATCACAAATGCATGCATAGATACTAATTATAATTCCAGTATCTCCTCCTCTGTATCAGAATAATGTCTGAAATATCTTACTTACTAACTACATCCACTTACTTGTTTGAAATGAAATAGGAAATAACATGAAATGAAACTAACCGGAAGACTGATCAGACAGCTCTGAGTCCGAATCCGGCTGAACTTCTAGGTCTTCTCCATCCGAGTCACAAGGGTCGACTTCCCTCAGGATCATTTCCAAGGCCTGCTGAGTGGTGAGTCATATCTGCATTTTCTTTCCTTGGAGAGGAGGTCCGTACACCACAGAATTCTTCAGGGCAATGAAGGATTAGGCTAAGTGCAGTGAGATTGTATCATATATATAGGGCTTGGCTTCCTGATCAATGGTCCACTACCAAAAGGAAGCCAAGCCCTGTCACCCTTTACAACAAAACAAGGTGTGATCACAGGGCTTGGCTTCCTTTTGGTAGTGGACAATTGATCAGGAAGCCAAGCCAAGGTAAATGCAGACTACAGATACCATGGCAGTGCCAGGATTGTGAGTGATTGCTGAAAATGTTGAAATGTACTCACTCGCTTTTTATTATTATTTGTAAATATGTGTACAAATGGTTGGTTTTTTGTACTGTTTTTATCAATAAATCTCAGCAACAAAGGACCTACACCCATGTGTGTTGATTTCTCCCTAAGACGGCAAACTGAAACACTCCAAGTTGGTGACTTTTGGAGATTTATTTCCCTGGATGATTGAGAATGCATCAAGATGAAACACAAAAGGAAGTGCACAGCTTTTAGCAGCTCCCCCACGCCCTCAATCACACACCCCCACTCCCCTCCCTCCAGAATTCCCAGGTAACAACCTAATATACATATGAATGACTAGCCAATTTAGCTTCCACTTGGCTGAAGCTAAAGCTTAGCTAAAAGCCTACCAGCCATTTGGCAGCTCTCCGGGTTTTATAGGTAGAAAAGCCAAATGGCTGGTCTCTGGGAGTTTAATTAATATCTATTATTTACTACTACTTACTAGATTAGATTAGATAGAACTTTATTAATCCCTCGGGTGGGTTCCTCTGGGAAATTCGATTTCCAAAAAAGCACAGCACCGACAGATGTTACAGAGTTACAGAATATTATATATATATACACACACACACACACACACACACACACACACACACACACACACACATATATATAAATACAGAGACAATATAAATAAAATATACGAAGGGGATAAATAGAATAAATAGGAATAAAAAATAAAAATACAAGTGAATTGCACATTTCAAGTATTGAGGTCTATTGCACTGTTGACTATTTACAAAAGTATTGCACATAAGGTATTGCACAGTGAGGTGAAGAGGCACTACAGCTTAGTTGTTCCCCCCTCCTTTGTCCTCCTGTTTCCCCTCCCTCTCCCCTCCAGAGAGGAGTTAAACAGTCTGATGGCGTGTGGGACAAAGGAGTTTTTAAGTCTGTTAGTTCTTGTCTTGGGGAGAAGCAACCTGTCACTGAACAGACTCTTCTGGTTGTTAATGGCCGTGTGCAGAGGATGCCCAGCATTGTCTATAATGTCCATCAGTTTCTTTAATGTCCTTTTCTCTGCCACTGTCACCAGAGTGTCCAGCTTCATGCCGACCACAGAGCTAGCCCTCCTGATCAGTTTCTCCAGCCTGGATGAGTCCTTCTTTGCTGTGCTGCTCCCCCAGCACACCACAGCATAGAAAAGGACTCCAGCAACCACCGACTGGTAAAACATCCTCAGGAGCTTCCTGCAGATGTTAAAAGACCTTAGCCTCCTGAGGAAGTACAGTCGGCTTTGGGCTTTTTTATACAGGTGCTCTGTGTTGCATGACCAGTCCAGTTTATTGTCCACCCACAGCCCGAGGTACTTGTACTTGTTGACCACCTCCACCTCCTCCCCCTCTATCTGAACCGGCAGTGGACCTTCTCTGGACCTCCCGAAGTCCACAACCAGTTCCTTAGTCTTTGAGGTGTTGAGTTGCAGGTGGTTTGTGTGACTCCATGCGACAAAGTTCCTCACCAGACTTCTGTACTCCTCTTCCTGATCATCCCAGATACACCCCATGATGGCTGTGTCGTCTGCAAACTTCTGAATGTGGCATAATTCAGAGTTGTAGCAGAAGTCAGAGGTGTACAGGGTGAAGAGAAGAGGGGACAGCACAGTTCCCTGTGGTGCTCCTGTGCTGCTGACCACTGTGTCAGACGTGATGTCCTTCAGCCTGACGTACTGTGGTCTGTCGGTGAGGTAGTCGGAGATCCAAGCGACCAGGCAGGGGTCCACCTCCATCCTGTTCAGTTTTTCCTGAAGCATACAGGGCCGGATGGTATTAAAGGCACTGGAAAAGTCAAGAAACAGGATCCTGACCGTGCCTTTTCCCCCATCCAGGTGTGAGTGGGCTCTGTGTAGGAGGTACAGGATGGCATCCTCCACTCTGACACCCGCCTTGTATGCAAACTGTAGTGGGTCCTGGGCATGTTGTACCTGTGGTCGGAGGAGGTTGAGGAAGAGCCGCTCTAGAGTCTTCATAAGATGTGACGTCAGTGCCACCGGTCGGAAGTCATTCAGCTCATTGGGCCGGTTCTTTTTGGGGACCGGGACGATGCAGGATGTCTTCCATAGGGCGGGCACTCTCCCCAGTCGCAGACTGAGGTTGAAGACTCGTTGCAGCGGCTCCCCAAGTTCAGCAGCACACGCCTTTAGCATCCTAGGACACACCTTGTCTGGGCCTGCTGCCTTTCTGGGGCGAAGCTTCCTCAGTTGTCTCCTGACCTGATCCACTGTGACACTGGGAGATGTTTGGGAGGAGGGGAGGGGGGAGATGTCTTGCTGCTGAGAGAGGGATTGGAGGAGGGGGGTGTCATGGTGTCAGGAAGGGGGGGAAGCGAGGGAGGTAGGAGAGTGGGGATTGGACTCTGTAGTGAAGGTGAGGGTGAGGGTGGGGGGGTTGTGGGCTGGTCAAACCTGTTGAAGAAGTTGTTGAGTTCGTTTGCCTTCTCCACAGTCCCCCCCACTGTGCTTTTCTTGGTGTTGTGGCCTGTGATGGTTTTCACACCATTCCAGACCTCCCTCATATTGTTCCTCTCCAACTTCTGCTCCACCTTCCTCCTGTAGGTGTCCTTTGCTTCCCTCAGGCAGCGTTTCACCTCCCGCTGTGCTGCTTTCATCTCCTCCTTCACTTTGCTCCTGAAAGCCTTCTTCTTCATGTTGAGGACAGCTTTGACTTCTTGTGTTACCCATGGTTTGTTATTAGGATAACACCGTACCGTCTTAGCAGGGGCGACCGTGTCCACACAAAAGTTGAGGTAGTCTGTAAGACAGTGTGTCGCCCCCTCTATGTCCTCACCATGTGGGCTCAGGAGCACATCCCAGTCTGTGGTGTCATAACAGTCCCTCAGAGCATCCTCCTTTTCTGGGGTCCATCTCCGGATGGAGCGCGTTGTGACAGGCTGCCTTTGGACGAGGGGTGTGTATTGTGGCTGTAGGTAAACCAGGTTGTGGTCTGACTTCCCTAGTGGGGGGAGGGGGGTGGCTCTGTATGCATCTCTCACATTAGCATATAGTAGGTCAATTGTCCTGTTGCTCCTTGTGGGACAATTCACTAGCCTACTTACTGCATATTATTGGTTGTTGCTGTGGGTTCCCCACTGTGTTGGTTTTTCCTTGTGTTTTTCAGCAGATGATGAAATAGATTTTCAGTATGTTTTCTCTCTTCCTCTCCATCTATTTCTCTTCTTCTCTATTTTTCCCTCTTCTTCTGTTAACTTTCTCCCCAGCTTATCTTTTTTCTTCTTTCCTGACCCCCGTTCTGATTCTAATGACTCAAAATAAAGTAAAATCATCATCAAATATGACTATCAAGTGGACCAGTATAGCAAAAACCATAATGGTGGCAGAGGCCACAGAGCCAAGTGGCAGGATTTTCAACGTTCAAACCAGATAAAAAACAGAAATTAAATGGTGTTAAAAGCCATGAATTAAGGCAATTCATTCACAACATCATTACAAGTTTTACTGGACGTTAATATTTTTCTCTTTTTTCAGTGCAAAACAAACTAACAGTACACATGATGCTGGCAAGTTAAAATGTCAGTGTCTTTTATAGATAGCATGTCTAGCATCATAGTTTTATAGATCACGTAGTCAGGATAAAAACTCCATCTCTGATTATTATTGTACATGACTGTGACATGCAGTGGCCTCAGCATCATGATGAAGGCGACCGGAGGAGATAGTTTGGTAGACATCGATGTTTTGCCGATGAAGGCTCATGTAGCGGTCCTCTTTGTCCTAAACAACAATTTACACTGTCATTTACATTTAATTAAAGTGCAGCTTAAAACACAGACATAATGCACTGCAGCCTCGGCACAATTAAGTGTAAAACAGAACTATGGAAAACTGACAAACATCTGGCGAGTTTCAGATCCTGTTAAGTTAGTTAGACCTGATCTGTTTTCTCTGTTAGGATAAAAACATCAGAGGTCATGGGGTGAAAAATACCTCAAAAACAAGACCAGCTATGTCTACAACTAATGTGTGGTGTTTGAAAAGAACCTATGAGATACTTTGAACACCACAGTGGCTGCTGTATGCAGTAATGTGCTCAAGTGATTTCAAAGGGTCATTTCATGAGTTTAAGTGCGTCAGTAAAAGTTTTCACCTGCGAGGATTTCTCCTCAGGCTGTAACCACAGGTTATCACAGCCACACTGATGAGTGAAGCAGCAGCAGAAATGATGGGAACTGTAGCCATGAACTTCATGCCAGAAGAATCTCCATCGTCTGTTGAATGTTGCCACACACACAAAAAAACTTCATTTTGAAAACATGAAAAGTCACGAAATTTGCATTAACCTGTTATATTAAAGTGGAAAACATGTTTATCTTTTCATTACATTAGAGTTACAATTGCATCATTCAAACATTTCACTGATGAAATAACACCAAAGTTGTGATTGGAGCAGTTTTATAATGAAATTTTAAACAAATTAGCCAGAAGAAGAGCTTAAAAACATTCCAGATGTTCATCTCCTGACTGAAACCTTTCATTAATCCGCTGCAGGCGGGAATGACGACCTCAAACCATGTATGACAGAAAAGAAAGTGTTAACGCAGTTCCAAACATCCACCTTGAATCTGCGGTGTGGGTATAAATAGAAAATGTTTTTACCTCTCACAGTCACACTGAGATGGAGAACATACAATCCACCACGAAATCCACACTCACAGGTGTAGTTCCCACTGTCTTCAGATGTTAAGTTGAGCAGGTGGAGAAACACAGTCTCATTTTCTTTGATCAGTGTGAACCTGGAGTCACAGCCATGAATAAAGCCTCGGTCGTAACGATAGAGCAGACGACGCTGTTCTCCTCGGCTCCTCTCTGTGCTGATCTCACACAGTATCATCACAGTAATATTCAGAGTTGTTTTGCTGCATATTTGAGTGGAATCGGGTTTCTTTCCAATTGTCTTCACAAGAGTCTCTATAAATTGTTCCAGTTAAAATGAAACAAAATCGGGATTATAGTTTCTATATATTTGTTGTTGTGGGAAAATCAATCACATATATTATTTCACTAACCTAACTAAAGCTTTCTTCTTAAACACCTGGCTTTACAGCTTTTCTTTTTTAATTATATATATTTACCTTCACTGCTAAAAGCCACAAGCAGAAGCAGGAGAAAGCAGAGTTTCCGTGCAGTCATGCTGGTGAGGAAGTAACTGTGGCTGACAGTGTGAGGTAGACTATAGTGAAAGCAGGAAGACTTGCACCCTCCTTATTTCACCTCTTGTGTCTACACTGAAACTTTTACTATGTCTAAAATAGAAGTGCATAAAAGTGGAAGGACAGTAGAAGGTAAACCACCAACATTGTTTAAGCCAGACTGATCTCTCTGTTTATCTGGATGGACATTGTGTTCAAATTATGATGAGATGTTTGTTCAAAAACAAAACTAGTCTGATACAAAGAGTCATGTTTGCCACAGTTTATTGTGTTTGTATTGTATTAAATCTGAGAGCCTGAGTTGGAGTATTATGACTGAATGGTCTCCATTACTGGGAAACAACTATCCAGTGTGAAAAGATGGACGTTTATTATAATATATGAATATTATTATATTAGTATGTCACCTAAAGTTTTATATACTTTAAAATGTTTCATAGAGCTTTATTATCCACTCCCACAGTTCCTGTGCTTCTTGCTGAGCGTGTCTTGTTGTCGTGTTGATGGTTCACTGAGATGATAGTCTGGTAGGAATCACTCGATGGCTGCTGAAGGTTTGTATAGGGCTGATCTGGCTCATCGTCATCCTTTAGAAAAGTGAAATATTTTAGGTATTAATCAAGTTCAACCCGGTCTACCCACACACTCTATTGATCTTTAAATCTCTCCATCTGTTGCCTGGATTATTTAATGTTTCTGCTCATTTCTGTAAGAGCTTCTTCACAAAATAAAGGACACTGAAGTTGGCACTAATAGTATTATAACACTAATCTGTAATTATCTATATAAGTAACATCCTAAAACATAAATGTACATGTTTTACCAAGTCTGCCAGAGCTCATATTATATTTTTACATGCTGTAGTGCCATTTTTGGGAGCATTTCAAGTTGATATACATCAATACAACCATTATAGCCCAAATTCTAATAATATGTCTGCATTAAGTGCACAGTAATTACATAAATTGCAAAAAAATGCAATAAACTACCAAAAAATTGAAAATCGTTTTTGTTTTTGAACATATATTTCTAGTTAGAGAAATTTAAGACGCTTATCTCTCAAAACTGTAAATACAAAATAGTTGCACAAAATAGTTTCCCACCACAGGAAATTTATTTTGAGTGTCTTCATAGTTTTATTTCTGAAATACACCAATTTTTATATAATGCAGGAAAAACAAAAATAAATATTATAATGCAAAATTAATCATCAAAATAAACTATTTCCAGCAGTGCAATATGAGTTCTAAGCATCCCAGAAACGACACAGAAAGTCATAAAGTCAAACATAACTTTTAAAAACACCAGTATAGGCTCATAAGGCCCTGATGGTAAAAAACTACATTTCTGCAAACTTTTAACTAGCTGCTGTAGATCGTAGCAATAAATTGCTCACCAAACCGTTGGGATTTTCAGGTACAGACACTCCAGATGTTCCTGACCTTAAGCAGCCACGTTGATAAGAAAGGATGTCAGCATTAGTGTAACACTATTCACATTCAAACAGAGAAAAATCAAGTAAGAACATCTACATTTATATTATCTTCTCTCTTAATAATGATAATTATTTTTGGAAGGATAAAAAGTGTTCATTCTAGACATGATGTTTAACATACACCGAATTCTCATTTATTGAAATGCGATGTTTCCTTTTACTTTCTCTACATCTATATCATCTTTGAATTACTGCAGCAAAAATAGTCTCACCCATTACTTTTCCTCCAGTAGATAAATCCCACGATAACTCCAGTTATAAAGATGATCACAACACCGGGCAGATAAACGGAAAAAGATTTGTCTGCTGAAGTGTGGGCCTCGTTTGTGTCTAAATCATTGAAAAGATGCATTTGTCAGTAAAATCATTTACTTTCATTTCCTGGAAATCAAAACACAAATCAAACACAGTTTACGTCTACTGAAACTCTGAGTGAAGTAATGAAACCCCAGTTTTATAACCACAGAGCTTTAAATATTGTCACTGTACTCTTTTCTTTTGTCTTCTTCTTCTTTTGCATCTTTTCTGAATATTACTATGAACTGAAATTGGTCCAGCTGCTTATATACATTCACTGGCCACTTTATGAGGTATACTTGTTCAGGGTGTAACACAAATATTTCAGTGTTCATTTCATTTGTCAATCACATGTCAGCTTCATCTTCCTGGTTAAATAAAGGTTAATAAAATAATAAAATGTCAGCAAATCAATGCTCAAACAGAGCAACATGGCACATGTTACTGGTCCCAGTGCTTCACAAACTGCTGATCTGCTGGGATTTTCCCACACAATCATCTCTGTTCACAGACAATGGTCTGAAAAATAGAAAATATCCAGTGAGCTGTGATTCTCTGGGTAAAAATGCTGTTTACACATCAAACCTTGAGGCAGAGCGGACCACACTGGATATCACTGCTGTCCTCTAACAACAGCAAGCTGAGGCTACAGTTTGCAAGTCTGGACAACAGAAGACTAAAAAAACGATGCCTTGCCCGATGAGTTGATTTCTAACAGTTCAGACTGCTGGTGGTGTAATGCTCTGTGAAGGATTTTCTTTGCAAACTTTGGACCCTGTAGTAACCACTGAGCATCATTTAAACACCACAGTCTGCCTGAAGGTTGTTGCTGACCACATTCATGTCTTTATGCCCAAAAAATACCCATCGTCTGATGGCTGCTTCCAGCAGGATACCACACCATGTCACGGCGCTCAAATCATCTACGGCCTGCGCAGTCACCAGATCTCAATCCAGCAGAGCACCTTTGGGATGTGGTGGAACAGAAAGTTTGCTTCAAGTAAGAGCAGCTGACGAATCTGCAGCAACTGTGTGATGATGTAATTTCAATATGTCTTGAGAATCTTTGAGGAATGTTTTTAGCGCCTTGTTGTGCCACAAAAAATGAAGACATGTTTGATGGCTGAAGGTGGTCCAACTCGGTTCAAAGATGTACCTGATAAATGAGTCAGTGAGAGTATTTAAACTGCTGTAAGTGAAAATAAGAAGAAAAGAAATGAACAAATTACAAGAATAAAAAACACATAAGCAGGTCAATACAATGCTAACACAGTGCTGAATAACTGTGTCAGATAAAGAAACCAAAATGCATTTACCTTCCACAGTGACACTGATATGGACAATATATGTCCCTTCAGTGTTTGTACACTCACAGGTGAAGTTCCCACTATCAGCTGGTGTTAAACTGGTCAGCTCCAGAAAGGCAGTCTGATTTTCTTTTGTTATTGAGAACCTGGGGTCACATTCCTGAGTAACGTTCTCTCTGTGTCGATACAGCAGATGACACTCTCCTCCTGTGTCCCTCTGTCTTTTGATCTTACAGATAATCAAAACAATAGTAGTCTGACTTTCCTTGTTGCAAATCCGAGTGACATCGTGTTCTCTCCTGACTGTCTTCACAACAGTCTCTGTAAACAGGGACAGCAAAATACGGTAAATACAAGATTCAGCCTGTGTCAGAGAGGACTTTAGTTTCTATATTTTGTGAATGTTAAACCATCTTTTTAATCCCATAATAATGTGTTTAGTTTAAACTAAAAGCAAGGAGGTTATAAATTTAAAAATATTAATAATGCATAATGAAAATAGTTTCCTTGTATTACCTTCAGCATCATGGGACACAGCTAGTGGTAACAGCAAAATCAAGCAAAGTTTTGATACGTCCATGCTTGTTAACATGTCTGTGAGCCACCGACAGTGAAGAGGAAGATGTGCGGAAAGAAACAAGCTGAAGCTTTCCTGGCTAAGCAGACGTCAGACTGTTGCCCTTCACGGGGCAAGTGTGAAATGATGTAAAAAGGAAGTGTACTGACAGGACTTTCATATTAAAAGGCTGTAAAGTTGAAACACTGTGCGAGCTCCCACACAAAAAGAAAACAAGCTAATTTTTCTTTATCACAGAGGAATTATTACACTGCTAACTGTCATGTTCGCTGAAACTGAAGGATGGATAATATTGTAAAAGTAACAACAAAACTACCATTTATCATAACATTATAAGCATTTTAAACTAAAATAGCGTGTTACGTCATCAAACCGCTTCATCCAATCACTCAGATGCTTACAAAGTTTTGACTGCATTACCTTTAAAATTTGTACGAAGATGAGCATAAAATGAATAAAACTGACATGCTTGCATTTGTTGTGTAGTGCAACAGGTGTATGTGGCTGAGGGATTCCCATGATGCAATGCGTATTTCTTCTTCAGTCACCTTTCCTACTCACTGTGTGTTAATGCAGCTCTCTGCATTGAATCATACCTGTTATTAACCTCTGTCTCTCTTCCACAGCGTGTCTTTATCCTGTCTTCCTTCTCTCATCCCAACCAGTCGCAGCAGATGGCCCCGCCCCTCCCTGAGCCTGGTTCTGCTGGAGGTTTCTTCCTATTAAAAGGGAGTTTTTCCTTCCCACTGTCTCCAGACTGCTCACTCATAGGGAGTCATATGATTGTTGTGCTTTTTCTCTGTATGTATTATTGTAGGGTCTGCCTTACAATATAAAGCGCCTTGAGGCGACTTTATATTGTTGTGATTTGTCGCTGAGAAAATAAAATTGAATTGAAAATTGAATTGTGAAGGCCACACCAGAAGCCACACAATTGGGAAGTCAGTAACGTCAGACACCAGCATCTTTATTTTAATTTTAATGCACATTTCCACAAACATAAATAACGACACATGTCCCATAAACAATTTCTGGTTAAAGTTTTACTGGTGCTGGAGGTCTGTTGGACTGCTGAGGGTAACTGGAGAGAAAATGATGTGTTTTTTTTCATTGGGCGTTAAGGCGTCTGGGAAGGGATCTCAGACCATTTACATCCTGGGCCATCTGACCTCAGGAAATCACATGATAAGGTGGGGCCAGGTTTCACAATGAGCTCACCCGAAACCCTGGCTGATTAGGACCCACATCCGCTTTCACACCTTGGCTCATGTGATTAGGTAGAGGATCATCAGGGGTCCTTTGTCCCTCTTTGGGGCGAAACTCCCACTGGTTTTAAATCTGGGACTCCCCACCATTGACCCTTAGAACTGAAGAAGCTTCTCGAATGAGAGGTGAAACGTCTTCAAGCAACTCAAGAAGTCCAGACGCTTTTCTTTCCAAGCTCCTTAGACTACGATGACCTGGATGACTGAGAACCTTCACAGACTTAAGTATTAAATTAATAGTTGGTTTTCATTCTTTGTTTTTAGATATTTTATTTTCTATTCTTATCCCCTCGTGTATTTAACTGGCCAGTTCAGTCCAATTTACTTTGGGAAATATTTAATCTGAGGTAGGGTTGCACCGATACCGGTATCTGGTATCGGCCTCGATACCACATTTTCTAAAGTACTCGTTAAAAGTTCCCCGATACCGAGGACTGATACCACGGTCTGAGACCTGTCTATGTTTGAGCGGCATGTAAGGGGTTAATCACAGGCGCCGAGTGCCCGCCCCCAGGCCCCGGCTGCATCTCAGAGCTGGGAGAAGGCGAGGCGAGACAAGTCAGCCGTGTGGAACTATTTCAAAGTGAACGAAGACACGAAAACAAAGGCGGACTGCAAATTGTGCTCATCGAAATTGTCCAGAGGAGGCTCTAAAGGTAGCGCATTTAACACAAGTAATTTAATCAAGCACCTAAAATCCCAACACGACAACGAGTACAAAGAGTTTGCCCACGCTTATTTACCCACGCTTATTAGCACAGAGGAGCATAGCTGATGCTAAAGCAGTGGGACGGAAAATAGTTGGGCATTTTAAACATTTTAAACGCCTTAGCCTACTCCCGCCTCGAGGACATTCAGGGACAGCTCAACCAGCCAATAAAGAGACTGCAGCAGGACGTACAGACACGCTGGAAGAGCACGTATTACATGACATCAGTCCTATTTTTCCACATATTAATACATTTATGAATTTTGTGCAGGTATAAAGATCGCTTCTTCTCCAACACTGCTCCAGAGGCCAAGCTGCACCTGAAGCAGGAGCTTCTAGAGGTGAGGCAGAGGGGAGTCGGGCAGAAGCTGCAGAACCTCCTGCTAAACTGTTCCTCAAGGCCCAGGCTGCCGCTGGCAGCAGGTGCTGCCATTGAGCTCGACACATACCTCGGAGAGGCCCCAAGCCCTCGTGAAGACAGTCCTCTGAAGTACTGGGGTGTCAACAAAATCAGGTTCCCCACTTTGGCTAAAATAGCCTGTAAATAGCTCTCAGCCCCATGTAGCAGTGTGGACAGTGAAAGGCTTTTTAGCTCAGTGTCACACATTATAGATGAAAACAGAAACAGTCTGACTGCTGATGATGCAGAAAAGCTACTTTTCTTAAAAAACCCTGCCACTCACTGTTTCTCTCCATTTAGTGAGTCATCTTAGACTTGATGTTAATACCTACCTCAGCTGCACTGACTGCCACAGTTCTATGTCAGTGGATTTTGTTAGTTTATTCACATATTGTGCACTAAATGGCAAAGATGTTTATTAATGCCCCTTGTGTTGTCCAAAGCAGCAGAGTTTAAAATAAACTGAAAAATACTTGAGTTGCACTGTCACTGTTTAAATTTTTTTATAATTATTTATTCTGTAATATGTTGCATACAACATGCTTTTCATTTTAAATAAATGTTCTTAATTCCAAACCAGTCCCTTGTTTGTTTGTTGTTAAATTATAGGACTAAAGCTGTTACCTGTAAATTTAAATCATGTTTTTATTAAGTACTCGGTATCGGCGAGTACTGAAATGCAAGTACTCGTACTCGTACTGGTTTCCAAAAAAGTGGTATCGGTGCATCCCTAATCTGAGGTAAACATTTTGCTTTTCATTTGACCCCTGACCTGTCTGCTGTAATGCAGGAGGCAGGTTTATGACCTATACTGCAGCCAGACACCACAGGAAGCCTTCCTCCATGTTTTCTTTACAGTAATTGATTCAGCCAGTTTAAGTCTCCTTTGTTTTTGTGCATTAGATCACTGTGTGGGTTGTGTTGAGTGGTTATGTATTTGTAAGTAGCCATTATGACTTGACTAGTGGTGTTTATCTCTTTTAAGGGTCTAGTATCATCAGTTAATTAGTTTTTACACTTTGCAGGCACTTTGCTGTAAATACAACAACACTGCTGAAAACTCTAATTTAAATAATTACTACTGATGCACCTATCAAATAAACTAACATTTGCACAGGTGTTGAAATGCTGGACTCTTCCTCTCCTAAATCTGTGGCAGAGAAAAAATGCTGCAGGAGTGTTTTTTTACATGATATGTAAGAAAAATAAGAAAAAGAAAGAAACCCTGTGATTTTAATGTGAATGCATTACTGACATCTTATCCAAACACACATTGTGCACACCACTTTATCCCCTATTACAACTGCAGCTTTTATTAGTGCATGTTCACGGGACTTCTGATTCTATAGGGTCTTGACAAAAGTCTCTGTAATCAATTGATTACAATCAAGTGATTCAATTGAAACATGGAAATCAGCATTTCACCATTTTATACTATACATACATGTTTTGCTTTCAAGACTGGACAGGAGTGGCATGTGGGCGGCATTGTAGAGTGTGTTGACAGGAGGAAAACTTACACGCTCAGTAAATCACCCCCGTCACTACCTAAACCTCAAAGTCTCTAAACAGGAAGTGCATCTGCATGAAAGCTTCTGTTTTATATGCAGACAGATGACCTTTTGATGTAAAACCTTTCTCTGTATCTAGAGAAACACTTTAACTATATATTCAACTATATAGTTTAACATTTGGTCCGTAACTATCATTTAAAAACAATAAAAAGGTTTAAAAGAATATACATAGGCGGCTATAAAGACTGCAGGTCAAACATCGTGCAGATACAGAAGGACCTCCTGGGGTCCAAAATGTCGCACTATTACAGAGCAATGCTTACAATAGTCTTGCATGGTTAGCCAGTTAGACAGATGCAAATGTTAAAGAGCTAAAACAGACATGTAAATAAAATACAACATCATGTTAGCAGCTTATTGGTATTAATGTCTCTTAAAGCTCTCCATGACCTAGCTGCATCTTAACTCTCTGAGCTGCCACAGTCTTATAAACCCACCCGCTGTCTCAGGTCAGCTGATCAGCTGTTCCTGAATGTTCCCAGGACTGAGCGCAAACTTAGAGGACATCGTGCTTTTGCTGCAGCATCTCTGAAACTGTGACACGATCTGCCTTTAGAGATTAGACAGGCTTCTTCTCTGCCTGTTCTTAAATCACTCCTGAAAACTCATCTCTTCACCCTGACCTTTGACACCTTGTAAGATGTTGGTTTTTAGTTTGAGTTTTTTAGTTTATTTTTGCTGTTTTATCTTGTTTGAAATATAGGGCTGTTTAAATTTTTTATGTATTATGTGTTTTATTTTTTTACTGTTATGTTTTATTCTATTGTTCTTAACTCATTTACTGTACAGCACTTTGGTTTTGTCCTGGGTTTTTTAAAGTGCTTTCTCAATAAAGATGGATTGGATTGGACTGGAAGATAAACACTTTAGTTTGCAGTACTGTGGTGAGTTCACAGTAAAGCACTGTGTTGGACTGGCGCACAGTGATTGTGGCGTTCATGGTCAGTGTTAGGTTACCTCAAGTACAGTGGATTCATTTGCATTTAAGCTGATGATGCTTCGATTAAGTCATCAAATTTCACCTTTATATCAGCTCTATAAGCCAATTCTCAGGATACTGTTAGTGTAGGAAATGGAAAGACAACCAAGATATCTGTGAAACGTCTGCTTACATCTTGAATTCAGCTCCGGCGTATGTGGTAAGTTGTTAATGAGTGACTTTAATTTATTATTTGTTCACATGTGGCTATACACTCTACTGAGAATAAGCATACTGTCATGATATGAGTGGATCTTCAAAATAGACATCAAAATAGGTCATGGAGAAAATAAGTAGAAAAAGTAAAGATCTTATTAGGAATAATACTGTTTGGAGAATTATAACCATCATAAGCAACCGAATCATCTCAACATGTATTTGCTCAAAAATGTATTTATTACCACAAACATGTATTTAATTATCAACAAAAGGAAAATCAACAGTTTCTAGAACTCCAACAGGGGCAGGACTTGGAGGTACTGGGATTTCAGGAGGCAGCAGAATGGTACACTGGTCAGTGTCATTATTATTGACCTGTGATGGTGGATGGCCTTGGAGGGAGCGGAGAGGTAACTCAGACCTCTTGTCTTCAGGACACGTAAAGCAAACATACTCCTCAGCAGCTGGAGACTTAGAGACATCCCAACTCATCAGCCTCATGCGTTTGGGCATCAAATGTTCCTCTTCATCATTAACAGAAAAAGCAGTAGAATATCTGCGCTTTCTGCAGAGACCTACCTCTGCAGTGGGTGGAGGTCTCGGAGGCAGAGGAACATCGCTAGGACACATGAAAAACGTCACGTCATCATCCAGGGATGCATGATCATTTTTCAAATCTGGATTAATGATCTTGTCTGTGTCCTTTGCATGAAAGCTGGCATCAGCAGGTGGAGGATTTGAAGAAACTGGTACATCAGAACTCATCAGCCTCATGCGTTTGGGCATCAAATGTTCCTCTTCATCATTAACAGAAAAAGCAGTAGAATATCTGCGCTTTCTGCAGAGACCTACCTCTGCAGTGGGTGGAGGCACTGGGATTTCAGGAGGCAGCAGAATGGTACACTGGTCAGTGTCATTATTATTGACCTGTGATGGTGGATGGCCTTGGAGGGAGCTGAGAGGTAACTCAGACCTCTTGTCTTCAGGACACATAAAGCAAACATACTCCTTCTCAGCAGCTGGAGACTTAGAGACATCCCAACTCATCAGCCTCATGCGTTTGGGCATCAAATGTTCCTCTTCATCCTCCACAGAAAAAGCAGTAGAATACCTGCGCTTTCTGCAGAGAGGCAGAGGAACATCAGTAGGACACATGAAAAATGTCACTTCATCATCCAGGGATGAACGATCGTTTTTTAAATCTGGATGCATGATCTTGTCTGTGTCCTTCGACTGAAAGCTGGCATCAGCAGGTGGTGGACTTAGGAGCTCACATGCAGGTGCGCTGATAGGTCGGAACATGAAAGCGGGAACTTCATTGTCCAGAGCACAACGGTCTGCACTGGGTGAGCGTGGGAGCTTCTCCTTTGCCTGTGGAGGAGGCAGACTTTCACTTTGTGTTGCAGAGGAACATTCAAGTCATCTGACGTTTTGCTCTGTTACATATTATTATTGTTGTTGTTGGATTTTTCTTTAAAAATTCACACGATTTAATGTTTAGAAACAGACACAGTGAAGGGTAACTTACCACAGCTCGAGCCATTTTAGGCGTCTCTCAAGGCAAAGACGCAGGATTTGGTTTCTCTGTGTAAGATTACAGGACAGTTGTCAGTTTCATTTTCAAGTCAGTTGGATAAATTCATATCAAACTTCTCAAACTGTATCATTAAAGCATTGTTTAGGTGGACAAATATGAAAGATATGAAGATAAAAACAGTAACAGCTGGCAATCAAGGGAAAACAACCTTACGAAAAAGGTCTTAATCATTATTGTTTAAAAGTAAATCTTTCAGTCCTTACTTCAGTGATTGTTTGAAGTCTCTGTGCTTGTTGTCAGTCGCAGATTTGTGTAAAATATTTGCAGTTTGTGCATAAAGTTTGCAGGAGCTCCAAAGTTTGTCTGTTCAATACCAAAGTAATGAGGAGACTGAGTGCAGGTTTGGAATCCTCAGTGACAGAAGAATGCAGCAATGTTTGAATTTGAATTTGTTATTGTTTTATTAACAACAACTACCAGGATCATACCATAGCAACACAGTGATGCCCAATCAAATGTCAGGTACAAGGGATAGCCCACATACACATCCAACAGCACAGTAAAGCAATGGGCACCAATGCCACCAGTCAGGCCTTAAAAATACCTGAGTTATATAACAGCACACTGACAGTGTCTCATCCAAAAATATAAAATGTATAAATACAGTTAATATCATTTTCATTTAAATTTTATTTAATTCTCTTCATATAGTGCCAAACAGATGTCTCAAGTCGTCACTGTTACAACATAGATAAACATGAACATGAAATCCATTATTTAATTCTCTTCCATTCACTCCAGTTCAATTCAATAGCTATATAGATGGATAGACAGATACTGTATTATATACTATATTGATTCCAAATGGAGAATTAATGTGTTATATCACCAGGATAATGAATTCAAGTAGTACAATCTCCAATAAACAGACAACACAGTTCAAGTTCAAAGTGCAATATGTGCAGGATCCAGGCTTTATATTGTAAGATGCAAAATGTTTATATATACATAATATTGTTGAAAAAATAAAGAAAGTTAAAAATCAAAATAAGTTTATTGTCACGGTGGCTGATGTGATTGCAATATGAACCCGGAAGCAGACAAGGGAGAGATGGAACTGAATCTTAACAAAAAAACAAACCATTTATTAGGTTGAAAAACACGAACACAAAACAAGGCCCAGCAAACAGGAGCGGAAACTAAAACTAAAACCTATCCTGGGAATAACTCAGTATGACTATGACAACTATGACAAGAAAAACATCAACATGAATCCGAGGAGGTGCATGCGAGAAACTCTGATGAAAAAACATGAACATGAACATGGACCTAAACAGAATCAGGAGATAACCTGAAACCCGGAATAACGTGAACGGAGGAAAACGCACCAACACTGCCCAGAGGAAGACAGCGGACTTAAATACACAGAAGAGAAAGGAGGGAAGTGGAAACACAGCTGACACAAATGAACCTGACACCACAGGGGAAGCAAAATGAAACACACTGAACATGGAAACACAACCCTTTCATAATAAAAGACGAAACAAGGAGAGACGTGGACGTGTGATGGGCTGAGTTGCCAAATGGCTGGTAGGCTTTTAGCTAGGCTTTAGCTTCAGCCAAGTGGAAGCTAAATTGGCTAGTCATTCATATGTAAATTAGGTTGTTACCTGAGAATTCTGGAGGGGAGTGGGGGTGTGTGAATGATTGCTGATTTCTAACTGCCAACTGCCTCTTTGTTTGTCTGGGGGGGAGCTGCTAAAAGCGGTGAACTTCCTTTTGTGTTCGTCTTGATGCATTCTCAATCATCCAGGAAATTAAATCTCCAAAAGTCACCAACTTGGAGTGGTTAGTTTCCTGAGCCACAAGGAAACTTGTGTTTCAGTTTGCCATCTTAGGGAGAAGGAGGATCATCATAGTTTTGGTGGTTGTATAAACTAATAATTTGTTTTAATTAAAAAACTTTCCCTCTGTCATTTCCTGAGTGTTTCAAAATAAAAGTCCTCTCTTTCATGTTTTGAATGTGAGGCTGTTCCTGTGATGCCTTCAAATCTGTTTCAGTCTGCAGATTTTTACATTTCAGACCCAAGGTGACTCAAACATTTACTTAAAAGAGATTTTTGTTCGTCTGGGTTTTCCTGCTCAGCAGCGCTAAACAGGCAAAAGCAGAAACACACAAACAGAAAGAAACAGGAAAATATGTGTTTCTGTGAACAATGCAGCAGCAAAATGAAAGACCAGGATTTATTTTTAATGATTGACCAGTGTTGGGTAAGTTACTTTAAATTAGTAACTTAGTTACATTACTAGTTACTTCTATCAAAAGTAACTCAGTTACTTCAAGTTACTCGTTACTTTGAAAGTAACTAGTTACTAGGGAAAGTAACTTTGGTTTTACTCAGAATTCTCTTGTTAATGTGTTGCTTCCATAACTTTGCCAGCCTTCTAGCTTGCTTACCTGCCACAAGTGCACTGTGCCACCTACCAATAGAAAGGAAAAGATAATGTGCATATTTCCACGAGAGAAATCCCACGCCTGGACCGCCGTTGACCGCCACCATGATTCTAGCCTACGTCACAGCATCATGTGCGCCTTTTACATCCAACACAAGAACTGCAGTCGTGGTGCTGTCGATTGTACTCAGAACTCGGAAATTCTGCCTTCTGAATAGGAAGATGTAGGTAACACCAGACTGCAGATGAGCTGCATACAGGGCTGGACTGGGACAAAAAAATCAGCCTGGGCATTGTGACTAGAGACCGGCCCACCATTATAGCAAAAATCCTAAAGCCTTTGAATGAAAACAAACGCTGTTGTGACAGTGATGCTCACTGTCTTGATGGTGTATATGCATCAATCTATCAATCGTTTGTTGTAAGATTCAGATAATTATTTTTTAAAAGCGAGACACTTTAAATGAGAATAAGAAAGAAAAGTATTTCTTTGTGCCCCCCTTTCCCTGTTAATGCCCTACCTGGCCCCCCTGGCAAAACTTTGCTAGACCCGCCCCTGCACAGTTACCAGCTGTCAGCTACCTAAAAAAGGATCCTGGGGTTATTTGTCTCTCAGAAACAGTTCATAACTTCCCTTCAACTCATTCATGTCACCTAAAAGGTAAACCTGTTTCTCCATCACAGCTCTGATGATCCAGTAAGGACATCTCCTGGTTTCATCTTCATGTTTCCCTCTCACCACGTAACCAAACCGACATCATGACCAGCAGTTTTTTTGCAGCTGTGGCTCCAGCAAACATCAGCTGATACTAGAAATTAATATGAAATAAATTCTAACAACAGCTGATCAAGCTTAAACGTGCTGCTGTTGTTTAACGTGAACTCCGCTGGTTTCCTCTTTCTGTTGCAAAGTGGGCGATAAACAAACAAGAGAGACGATCAGCTGATCATTGATCAGCTGATCAATGATCAGAGGCAGCTGTGCAGCAAAGACACAGAATAACTCCAGCTTTGTGCCTTTTTCATTGTAGCTGAATTACGGGACTAACTGTTCCTTTTCACCTCAATAAGAAATGCGTAATATTTTCTCTGAATACCAGATGAGACGGTTGGCAATTCTAATAACTTATGAACAAAATAAAGTTCAACATCATTAACTTCATAGCACCACCCAGCTGTATAGAAACTCTGTCATGCTAGCTAGTATGCAGTACGGAAAAAGTCAGAATAACAAAAATAAACTCCACCTAAACTTGGTTCATATCTGACCCAGAGAGACTGCAGGTCATAACTTCTTACCTGAAGTTCAGTTCACACTTGGACCGGCGGCTGCCTCGGGTCTCTTTTCCTTCTGCATCCCCCTTTCCCTCCTCCACCTGCTGGCTTCCACCACTTGCTAATGTTACTGAATCTGTGGAAGCTCCGCGATAGCCACCACACGAAGTAACGAGTAACGAGCCTATCTAAATCCCAGTAACGAGTAACGCGTTCCTGATTTTAGCATAATAACTAGTTACCGTGCTCGTTACCACAATAATAACGTAGTTACTGTAACACGTTACTTAATAACGCGTTAGTCCCAACACTGTGATTGACAAAAACATTAAATGATCATGTTTATTTTCACTTAAGTGTTCCATCGGTCCTTCTTTTAGAATAAGTTTAGAAATGAAAAATACTAATAACACACCAGGAAAAAGCCAACAGCACAAGTCCTGAAAGGCTTAAAGAGAAAATAAACGCACAAAGAATGAAACAAAAAGGCACAAAACCTCAAAACAAGAGTGAATTAAATCTGAGCGACACACAAAGATGCTAAAAGCCCCAAACATGAACCTGTGAGGTCATTAATACCTGTGTGTGTGCATGTTTACATGTCTTTGTGGGGACCAAAATGCCCGTCCCCACAAGTTTGAAGACATTTGTGAGACTCAGAATGTGGTTTTAGTGTCAGGGACAGTCAGGTCAGGGTTAGGCATTCAGTCTTAATGGTTAGAGTAAAAGGCTGAGGAGAGCATGATGTCAAATAGATGTCCCCACAAGGATATGAAAACACAACCGTGTGTGTGTGTTACTGTGAATTTGTGAAACAAGTGAAGATTTCAGAATCAGTGAGAAATGTTTCACTTCCTGTTGGTGAAGAAGAGCAGACTCCTCTTCAGCCACAGAAATGAAGAAGCTTTTATTTTGTCAGCCTGACAAACACGACCTCAGCCACGAGCAGAGGCGACCCTGCAGAGGTGAAGGTCACAGTCAGAATCAGCGCCAGAGAACCGCACAAGGACGGCCTCATTGGTCACGGCTGAGTTCATTATGTGATGGTAACAAGCTGATTATTACAGAACAGGAAACACACGTCTGCTCATCAAACACCAGCTGCTGCTGCTTTTATCAGTCTGACAACAAAACCTCACAAGAAAGAAGTTTTTGTGAGTTTGCAGCGTTCCTCTAAACTGAAAACTAAAACAGACTGAAAATGGGAACACGCACCCACACTCGAGAGTCAGGCAGCTTAAATGTGTTTGTCTTCATCTGTAGTTACGTTTCATTGGCTGGAAATGTGCTAACTGGAATCATTCATGAGTCCAGATGAACAAAAACAAGTGTTTACTGCTCCACGCTGCACGAATCTGAATCAAAATCACTCAGACGCGCCCACGTAGGCATTCCACTAAAACCATGTGACCACCTTCACCTTTAAACCTGTCGTGAATATAATTTTAGACTCTTCACTTTATTTTGAAAGAACAGATTTGCAGGAAGTGCGGCTGCTGCAGAAACTCTTCACTTTTCACTGGCTTTAATCTTGAAGGTTTCTCCAGATGTGGAACATTCATGCTAAACATTCAACATCTGACGACCGTCTCCGTGTAAAACACTGACAAACTCAAACTTTATACGGTAACTGACAGATTTATTCCTCCATTTTCAGGCATTTCACAATGAACTTGGATTAGTTTGATGATTTTATTCACGTTGGTGAATAAAACCAGCCAAGAGGCTGATTCCTGCAGAGGAGGAGGCAGAGTGGAGGAATCTGCAGGTTCTGTCTCTAACACACAACCAGAGCTTCAATCATAACGAGCACATAATAAAACCATGATCCCCCCTGATCGACTCTTTTAGCCTGTTTCCTCTGGATCGAACAGGATCTAACAAACCCCAGCTTCTGCTGGGACACTGGTCATCATGGGAGGAAAAAGATGGCTGCCGTGTTGCTGTTTCCTGTCTTACACCAGGGTTATACTTCCTGTATCTGTGGGTCTGAGTTTTTAATCAGAGGATGAAGTTAAAGCTTTCAGTCTGCTCTACAACCCACCACCTATCCACACGTCTGCTAAGTGGACTGGAAATCAGTAAAACTTCTACCAGACTTTAGTAAATATTGCATTAAGATGAGCAGACAGATTTTAATCTCAGCATCGTGCACACAGATTTTTCAGGACACTGGAAGAGTTCCTGCCGTGGATTTAGATGTTAGTGTTGTGTGGATGATCCCACTCTGTCATCTTTGTGTTACTAACACTGATGCTTTTACACTTTAGGACCCTCGAGACCTCTGCTGCTCAGCCGTCCTGATCGCTGCCTCCACTTTAACCAGAGGCTGTAACCTCTGATCATTTCACCTGCACCGACAGTAAAACTCTTCTCCAGAACCAAACGTGCCATAAACCCATCACAGCTTCATCATCAGCTCAGTCTCAGCAACATGCAGACGACCGAGCAGCAGAAACTCTGCAGGGAACGTCTGAAGTCTGTTCTTCAGTTTTCCCAGCTCACTGTTTATTGAACATGAGACAGAAAAATAACTTCACCTTTAATGTGAAACTTTTATCGCCTGTGACATATTTGCAGGAAGTTTACATGCTGTGATTTAGTGTCACAGCCATAAATATCACACAAGGTAAAAACTACAAGTCCCAGCATCCTCTGTGTTTAGGGAGGAGCAGTGAAAGTGAAAGTGTTGATCCTCCGTTCAGAGCAGCAGGAGGAGGAAGGTGGAGCTGAGGCAGGTGAGTGTTAACATGAATATGTTTCTTCTTATGACATAAAATAATTCCACGCTGTTCGTGTCTGTGGGTGAAACGTGAGGCCGGTCGGCTCCTCTGAGCGCTGGTTTCCTGTAAGTAGAGAGGAAGTGAGTTTAGCTGAGAGAGCAGGAGGAGAGTGAGAGCTGTGCTGAGGCAGCTGAGTGTTAACACCGCTCTGACATTACTGTGTCTCTGTGGCGGGAACAACAGGCTCCGTCAGTGGAGGCAAAAATAATCAGACTTTGGTTTTTCAAAGGAAACTACTTTATGTTGGGAGAAGCCGCGCGCTCATTGGATAGCGACTTGTCCATCTCAAGTTATTAGCCAATGAGCGCGCAGGTTCACAGTAAGACCCGCCCTTATCACGACGTCTTTTAAAACGAAAATGGCGACAGAAACTCTGTGAGTGGAGTTCAGGCTGACTTTACGAAAGTGCGACGTTTGAGCCACTTCCTGTTCTCAGTCCCGGCGTCCTGATCACCGAGGTTTCTGTTGCTCTGATGTCTGATATTGATTATATCGGTAAACAGGCTGTAGGCAGAAACATCAGGTCTGATCTGAAAATCCCTTCAGAAACAAACTTTAAAGAGTTTTATGTCCGTGTGAGGCCGCACGCTGATTGGATAACCACCTGTCAGTCTCAAGTTATTATTAGCCAATGAGCGCGCAGATTCACAGTAAGACCTTCTCACGTCATTTTTTAAACTAAAACATCAACAGTGAAACTGTAACGTGTCCTGTGATCTATAAACACTCTGTGATGAATAATCTGAAGTCATTTTGAGCCTGACAGTAGTTTCCTGTCACAGAGCAGAAGCTGCAGGCAGTTTTTGGCACCTTTATATTTAATTTATTCCAAAATAAATCAATAAAGGTAATAATAATAATGGATTGGATTTATATAGCGCTTTTCATGGCACCCAAAGCGCTTTACAATGCCACTATTCATTCACTCTCGCATTCACACACTGGTGGAGGCAGCTACGGTTGTAGCCACAGCTGCCCTGGGGGAGACTGACAGAAGCGAGGCTGCCATATCGCGCCATCGGCCCCTCTGGCTAACACCAGTAGGCGGTAGGGTAAAGTGTCTTGCCCAAGGACACAACGACCAGGACAGAGATCCCGGGGATCGAACCGGCGACCTTCCGGTTACAGATACGCTTCCCAACCCCTTGAGCCACAGTGCTTCCAGTACAACAGCACCTCTGAGTGTGTGTGTTTACCTCTCAGACTAACTCCACCCTGACATCAAGAAGATGGAGGAAGAGGACGGAGCAGCATCTGCAGCATCCAGCTGTGTGTCTGTGAGGAGTGACGGGGTTACACAAACACCTCCACCTTACAGTCATGGACCTGCAGCAACAATGTTCTTCAATCGTGGAGCTCAGCTGACCATGTAAGAGATCTGCTGACTCAGAGTTTAAAGGTTGTTTATATACATGTATTCTACCAGTGACATCATAAATTATTCCTTATGGTCGTGTTGATTTAAAAAAAGAACCAAATCTGAGAGCAGCTCCAACCCTTTAGTTTAAAATCAGCTGATTTAGTTTTTTTTCCTACAGTAACTTCAGTGTATTTAATCAGAATCAGATACTTTATTAATCCTTAATGAAAGTATGTGTTTGCAGTTACTCTAACACAGTAACAATAACTGACTGAACTAATGACATAATACAATATATATGACAGTGTTACAGAATATAAGAAATGGCTCTAATATATACAAACAGCTCAATCATAAATATCCAGAATATTACAAATGATCTCTCTTCATTTGTAGGTTTTAGTGGACTCCTCGTACTGTGTAGTGGTTTTCATGGGACAAAGGCATTGTATTCCAAGATCTGGGAGATTGTAGAAATGAGCAGCGATGCCCTTCTTACCATCTTTCCAGAAACATAAGTGATCTGGAAGCTGTTAGGCTGACTTACAGCAGCAGCACTTTCTGCACCTGCATAAACTCCAGAACACATTTACTAACAGTGTTTGTTGCTGTGTGTGCTGCAGCTTTGATTTTTTTTGAGAGTTAATATTTTGGCTGATAATTTTGACTGGGAAACTCAAAGCTCAATAGTCTGTATCAACAGAAATTCACTGCAGTCTGTGTAATATTTGATGTGTCATAATTTATTCCAGTCTATCTTTCAAATACATATTTGTGTTGCAATGTCATGCACAAACACAACTATTAGATCCTTTAGATCAAACCTGTGTCATTCTTTTGGTCCACTGCAGTGTAGTAAGCCATCAGATGCCCCTATTTGAAACTAAGAATATTACATGAAATTGTTTGTTTGGCCAAAAATGGGTAAATGATGTAATTTGGTAAAAAAGAAAAGAAAACAACCATAATTTTTATGTGTTGAGTTTAGAATGAAAGCAATTTTACCTAAATTGCATGATTTAGCACTGTCAATAACAAGGAATTTAAAAATGTCATAATGGGTTTCAAGTGGCCAAAAGCTGAAAATAAATCTAGACCTTTTCATTCAATTTGCATTAACACAGCAAAAATGGTCCAAAAAAAGAAGTGAAGTGGCCACAAATAGCCAGGATAGAGCCCAGAAGGTTAATGCATAAAATGTATAAAATATTATTGATTACAGGGTAATACATTAATGTTAATAGCATCTGTAAGCTTTTTATTTTGAAGTTACAAGTATAAACAATGCTGAGCCTTGAAGGTTTTTTTGTAAGAAGACTAAGACCACAGTGAGGGCGTTTTATTTTCATGGACTTTCCACAAGCCACAGTTTCATTCAGCACAGAGGGAGGAGCACATGAATGTTCTACTGAAGATTCAGATGCTGGAGACAAAACATCGAGAGGGAGGCGGGGCTCTTTGGAGAGTGCAGCGGGGAGCAGTCCTGAATGCTGAATGCTGACATGACGCTGTATGACTGTCATGTTACAGACAAGGCAGTGAAAGTGCACCGGCATATCATTTTGTCTGGAAGAGAGAAAAAAACAACAACATGTAATTTAAATGTAGTTGTATAGAATGCAATCAGTTTATCTAACAATCAGATTGTACATATTAACAAAAGTATCCAAGCCATGCTCAATAATGAAAGCAAAATGGTGTGGACCACAAGAGCGGTCAGGAAATATGGTGAACAGGAAAAAAAAAATTTCATGAAAACACTTTTTTCTCTTGCTGATGAATGAACTGAACTGTACAATGTGAAAAGCAACTTTTAGGTCAACAAAGAGACTGCAGAGGTGCTGAAAAGAGGTGCATATTTATAACTTTAACTATGAGGTATATTTAATACCAACATACCTTTGAAGGCAAAGCATTTTTAATGTGTCCATTTATCTGCTCCTCGATCTTTGCCCTGACAGTAGGGCTGAGAGTGGGGCACAGAGGGCAGTGAAACAGCCAACACGTGGTGCTTTCCTGCAATTCTGGCTTGGAGGCAGAACTCCAAATTGATATGTGCATCTAAAACAGAGAGAAACAGATAAACACCATATACACATTTAAGTTCAGGTTTTAGCAGAAATAACACGTTACAGTTAGCATGTAAGAGATTTGGGAGAAAATTCTTTACAAAAACATAATTTACAAGACACTTTTATTTGTGACATACGTATATATTGACATAGACAATTTAACAAATGCTAACTAACATCTGGGCAATAAAAAAGCAGAACAGAATGGAATAGAGAATATTAGTATTTCTAAATATATAAACCTCTTTGTGACAAACTTTACAGTGTTGATTAGGGCTGGGTATCGTGTAACGCAAAGTTATTTAAGGACTAGTTTATTTCAATGGATGAATTTACTGACTGACGCGCAGAAGAAATAGTTCTTTATGGAGCCTAGATGGTGTGAATGATGAGACCAAAGACTGCAATATCTTGTACCAAAAATATATTGAATAAATGGGGGACAGGGGAAATGGAACAAAATAATTAATACAACACACAACATAAACGCCCACAATTAAATAATAAATCAATGCTGTGATTTTTCTGTGCAAGAGTCCTTTTGCTAAGAGTCCTTTTTGGTCCTTTTCTTTTTAAAGTTCACTTTCAAGGTATTCCTCCTTAGGGTCCAGCTTCATACAATGGGGAAATATGTCCGTAATCCAAAGACGGCTAAGTGGGGGAAAAGAGGGGAAAACAGAGAATGGTCCTACCGGCTCGCCACTTCAATATGAACAAGATCAATTCAAAGGGGGGGAAAAAAAACCTGACCTGTAGGTCAGAAAAATGTCCATTAGCACATCAAGTTCGATTCAGTTTACGGGTAAACAAATATATTTTTCTGCAAGTCTATGTAACAATGCAAATCATCATCATCAATCAATGTACAAAAATTATTAATCATCTTGGCTACGTAGCTTAATCTATACATTCCAGTAGCGTTCGCTACAAACAATACAAAAACAACAATAAAGAAAAACAACTGTCTAACAGACAGCATAGCCGAATTCAAGGCAACACATAACAATAATCATTCGATCGCACTTTGTTTCAAAGTAAGCCCATAAAAATGCTTAAGTAAATAAAAGTGTTCAAAAACAGCGGTTTCTGAACCGGAGTTCTGCTCGCGGTGGGAACGCCGCCGCACAAAGTCATTTTTTAATCGCGAAAACGATCGGCTGGTTACTGACAACCAAAGGGTGAAAGATATTAAGGACACTTACCGCTGAGGTGAAATGAGTTTATAGATGAATTGAGGGGAGAAAACGCTTTGTTTTCCAACACCGTTCTAAATGCCATAAGCTCACAGCCACAGCAGGAGTTGAACCCGGAAGTATCCCTCCACAGCCGGTTTTCAGAGTTGCCGCGACGTGGAAGGAGCCAATCAGAAGAGGGGCCTCAAATCAGCTGACGTGGGTCATGTGACAGGGAGTAGTTGATATGGGTTACAATTGTCACTGATTTCTAGAATCGATTCAATTCCGATTCACAAGGTCCCGAATCGATTCGATCCACGATTCGATTTAATTCGATTCGATTCGATTTAAATCTGGGAAATTTTGACAGTCAGAAATATAATTCAGATCAGTACCTTTACATATTTTTGTATCAATCAAAAGGAAGCTGACACACGCAAGACTTTATCACAGGTGTGAGCGTCACAGCAGATGCCTTTGTGTCAAAGTAGCTGAAGATAAAACACAGAAAAACATGAAGGTTTTCCTGGCCTGGGATTTTATAAAGATATTCTGCAGTACATCAAAAACGAAAGAAAACCATTAATCAACATATGAACATTACCTCTGACGTTATACCGGTTTTATTAGAGACACGGTTAAGCGTTTTGCATTTTGAATAATTTTAAAAAGTTTACATTTGTTCAGTATTGAACAGCAGAAATGAGGTTTTCTTTTCGGAAGAATGTAAAAGGGAAAAAAACAGCGGCCGACAGCGCTGTAAGCAACAGTAGACTTGTGCGTAACAAGCAAGCGAATAATGCAGAAAGGGAAACTGTTCTTGAAGTACAGAGAGAGGGAGAGAGAGAGAGAGAGAGGGAGAGAGAGAGAGGGAGAGAGAGCTGTGCATCGTGGTCGACGCAAAACAGTAAAAGTCAGAGTGAATTCATGATGATGTTTATGTGAAGCGTTTGGATCTTCTTTTGCTGCTGGTTCGGTCAATATTGTTTGGAGAGACATCAAACTAACAGCTTTAGAATCAGCGCATAAAGGGCGTGAACACAAAGCGCGGACCCGCCGACAGATCAGAATCAGCGAGCTGTCGGCTTTCAGCCCCGACCGTGAGAAAGGCGACATCTAACTGATTCTGATCCGCGGGACGCGCTGTGTGTTTAAGTCTATGTGCAGAATCCCTGTACCTGCTCTCATTTACTGTCTTAACTGTTTGGTGGTTCTTGAAATTTTGTGAGATGTCACCAGAGATTCTGGCATTTCGGGCAAAATAAATTTATATTAAAAAAATCGATTCAGGATTTTAATGAATTGATTTTACGTTATCCAAGCCAGAATCGATTTTAATCGATGAATCGATTATAAAAACCCACCCCTAGTGTTGATGCAGGTGGAATGAAAGACATGAACAAAGTGCAATATGCAGTAAATGGAACAATGTGCATTGATGTTACAGATAGTGAAAAGCAGTTCAATAACAAGCAAAAATCAAATACTTTTGAAACTGACCACTAAATGCTAACCAGAGGTGTTAAAAGTACACATTCCTTACTAAAGTTTAGATACCTCGGGGGTCTGACCGTTGTTGTAACGCTAACAAAGTGCCAACATAATCAGTGTAAGCAAAGTAGTTACTGTGGAGGTCCCAATATGGCGCTCCCCAGTGGCTGCAGCCAGACCCTTCTCACCTACCCGGCCGTCGGTGGACACGGCCCACGTAGACCGTGTTGCTAAAATGATTAAGCTTGCAATATATTAGTACTGCAAGATATCTGTCGCCAAAGTGCTCGATCATCGGGGTCATATGATTGTTAGATTTTCTCTGCATGTATTATTGTAGGGTCTACCTTTCAATATAAAGCGCCTTGAGTCAACTGTTGTTGTGAATTAGCGCTGTATAAATAAAATTGAATTTAATCAACCTTGAATCACAGGTCAGAGGTCAAATGTGACACAAGATTTTAAAATCTCAAATGGTCCTGTCTGTACTAACTGTCAGTTATCATGTTTACAGACAGAATGACACAAAATCATATCCTTGTTTTCCTGTGAACATCTCTGCAGCTGTTTGTAATCTAATCTCAGATTACTGTCACTGACAGAAACTATGACATCATTTAGTTTCTGTGTTTACAGCTGCTTAAAAGATTTTAACCAGAGAATCTATCTCTGATTGATGTGTGTGTTTGCAGAGGTCAGAGGTCACAGTCTCCAGTATCCAGCTGTGTGTCTGTGAGGAGTGACTGGTCCAAAGAACATCCTCTAAACTTCAGTGATGAACCTGCAGCAACAATGTTCTTCAGTCATGGACGCCAGCTGACCATGTAAGAGATCTGCTAACTGTAATTCTACCACTGACATCATAGTTTATTCCTAACAGTGGTCTGTGTATGATGATGCTCGTTCTGGGTGTATTTTCCTGCTGATGCAAATGCATCTACTTTACCCTTCATCTGTCAGTTTGGACCAAAACATGCAATGAAACAGACCCAGGCTGTTCACCCTCAAAGTAAAACTTTGTTTTTTAACATGTGTTAGTTTATTTTGTGTATGCACTTTACATTGGAGTTGTTGTCATGACAACAACAAACTGTATGTGAGCTCCTACAGAGTAGTCTCCTTAAATGAACGGAGGATTCAGGGTCACCTGGTCCAGCCCTAACTATATGCTTTAGCAAAAAGGAAAGTTTGAAGCCTAATCTTGAAAGTAGAGATAGTGTCTGTCTCCCGAATCCAAACTGGAAGCTGGTTCCACAGAAGAGGGGCCTGAAAACTGAAGGCTCTCCCTCCCATTCTACTTTTAAATACTCTAGGAATTCATCTTCACACACTCAGGTCAATTATGGTGTTCCACAGGGTTCAGTGCTAGGACCAATTCTGTTTACATTATACATTCTTCCCTCAGGCAGTATCATCAGAAGCCATAGCATACATTTTCACTGCTATGCTGATGACACACAGCTCTATGTGTCCACATATGAAAAGAAATGTTTTTTCTGTTTGCAGAGGTCAGAGGTCACAGTCTCCAGTATCCAGCTGTGTGTCTGTGAGGAGTGACTGGTCCAAAGAACATCCTCTAAACTTCAGTAATGAACCTGCACCAACAATGTTCTTCAGTCATAGACCCCAGCTGACCATGTAAGAGATCTGCTGACTCATTTATAGGTGCTTGAAGTTGTTGACCACTTTGTTATTACAGTTAGTGGGGATAGGTTAATTGGTCAATCTAAATTGTGAGTATGAATGGTTGTCTGTCTCTGTGTGTTAGCCCTGCGACAGACTGGCGACCTGTCCAGGGTCGACAATGCCTCTCGCCCTATGACCCCGTGATCCTGAAAAGGACAAGTGGAAGCAAATGGATGGATGATCTAAAACTTAAACTAGACAAAGATGACCGAGTGAGAGAAGGATATCGGACTTGGTTATTAGTTTTCTTAGAAATTATCTAATATAAAATCTGCTTTTAATATTTAAAAAGGTAATTTGCTTTTCAGTTGATTTTATTTTAATAAGAACAAATTTGTGTCTATACATGAATCAAACAGAATTGTGAGGCTGTGACAGAAACAGGTGTTAACAGGTCTGATAACCTGTGAGGTTGTTTCCCCTCTGCAGTTTCCACAGATGGATTATTGATAAGAGGAGAAAATATAAGATGATTAAAGCCAGAGTTAAAATTCAGTGCTGTGAAAGTCAGTTAGTTCAGCTGGTGGGAGGAGCTGTGTGAAGGTGTGTGTCAGCAGGAGGAGACGGTGACATCACTGTTTATAAGACTGTTGGAAACGAGTCTGTGAAAGAAATCTGTAGCATCAGTCTGTGAGAATCATTTTACTGTCTCTGACAGCCCAGAACAGATATGACCAACATAAGCTTTGAATTTAGTGACGAGGAACAGAACAGCTCTGTGTGTAACATGGTGACGTTACACTGTGTGTAACATGGAGAAAGTATCAGGATAATAATCTGAACTGAGTCATCAGAAATAGAAAGATGGTCTCAACAGGCCACTGAGCTGATCTCCAAAGAAATGCAGAAGATTGAAGAGTCCGAGGCTGTTTATTTGTCACAGGCATCGTCATACACGTACAACACAGTGAAATGTGCTGAGCTGCTCCTGTGACTGGACAAAACATTAGAAACAATCATTAAATGAAATAATGAAACATTGTGCAGATGTAATGTTAAAGTGCTTTGTGCCACATTAGCACAGCATGTACTGACAGAGCAGTGCAAGCAGAACAAAGCAAATGAGCAAAGTGATGTAAACAGAGTAACTGAACAGAGTGAGCAGAGTAATATCAGCAGTAATGAAGCAGCAGGATCAGTGTAGCAGCGTGTGACGTCATAATGAATCAGGTATGATCTGAAATATGACAGTGAGACAAGAACATGATGTAAGGTCCTGTTTAAACCCTGATGGTGATGCTATGAGGGGAGCATGTTCTGATTTAGGACTTGGATGGTCTGAGGATAGAAACTCCTCTCTGTTTGTGTCCTGATGGTGCAGAAGCTTCTGCCTGATTGTAGAAGGAGCTGAAGCCAGCATCATCCCAGAGGTGAAGCTCCTCTGTGTGCAGACCTGAGGTCAGATTCCTCCAGGCTGATGTTCAGGATCTACAGAAACGTGTGGTTGTAGTTATTGCTGCACTGTGTGCTGACAGCAGATACTCAGAACAAAGCGCTGCACACGTGTTCTTTACAAACATCTGTACATATCAAATATGGATCATGGCAGTGAATGAACACGTTTCTGTCATTTGTTTCATTGGCTTCTTTTTTCTGCCTGTGTTCATGTGATTAATGTCTAACACATAAACAGGTTTGTAATCAAACATCACATCATCAGGGAGGCATCATGAAACAAAGTTACTGCTGGAGGCTGAACTCAATTTGGTGGCAATGTTCAAAAATATCACTCAGATCATTTCAAAGCTTTTAGTTCTTCTTCTTCACTTCTGTAAAAGAATAGAAAGGAAATCAGAACCCAGAAGTTCACTTCCTGATGACTGAACTCTTTCAAAATAAAGCTGAAAGCTCTGAATGTGACACCGCTGCTCCACCACAGTTTTTAGAGGAGGTCAAAGGTCAGTTGAAAGTGATGGATCCCAAACTTCCAGTACATCCAGTGAAGGACATAATCAGCTCTGTGATGAAGGCTTTTACTGTGGAGTTTGTAGGCTGATCACTCTGTGTTTAATAAGACAGGCAGGAACAGCAAAGGAAACTTGGATTCTGAACTCAAACACAAGTTTCTCCACTTTGACTTTTCTCTGTGACCATCAGAGCTTCTGCACAGTGTCATCAAATCTGGATGTTTGTCACTGACAGTCAATGATTTTAGTGATAAAGAAATGTGTTCACAGAGGGAGGAAGAGGAAGAGGAGTGGTGTCTGTGAGGAGGAGCAGCTGTCCTGCTGTGCTTTGTGTCAGGACGTCCTGAAGGATCCAGTCTCTACCAGCTGTGGACACTGGTTCTGCAGACAGTGCATCTCCTCATACTGGGACCAGTCTGCTTCATCAGGAGACTGGTCCTGTCCCCAGTGTGGAGAAAGATCCAGAAGCAGAGCTGGACTGCAGACAGCCAGTCAGAGCAGCTGTGTACAAAGTAAGACTGAACATCTGTCTGCTGATGGACTCATTTCTGAAAACTGGACTTCTTGTTGTTGTTCAGACATTGAAGAGTTTTCTTTCTGTTTTTCTTTCTTTCAGCAGATGTTGGTCTGCAGGAGGTTTTAGATGAACATAAGATCAGTCTGAGGAGGAGATGTGAACGTGTGACTGAAGGAAGTGATGAAACAGGAAGTAGAACCCTCCTCAACAGGATCTACACTGAGCTCTACATCACAGAGGGACAGAGTGAAGAGGTTCATAGCCAACATGAGGTGAGGCAGCTGGAGACAGCTTCCAAGATGGACGCCCTCCATGACACTCCAATCAGGTGCCAGGACATCTTTAAAGCCTTACCTGACCAACAGAGAGCCATCAGAGTGGTTCTGACCAACGGCGTGGCTGGTGTTGGAAAAACCTTCTCAGTGCAGAAGTTCACTCTGGACTGGGCAGAGGGCTTGGAGAACCAACATGTCAGTGTGGTGGTTCTGCTTTCATTCAGGGAGCTGAACCTGATCAGAGAGGAGCAGTACAGTCTTCTGGAGCTGCTCCATGTTTTCCATCCAACACTACAGAAGGTCACAGCAGAGAAGCTGGCTGTCTCTCAGCTTTTGTTCATCTTTGACGGCCTGGATGAAAGCAGACTTTCATTGGATTTCACCAACAGGAAGCTGCTGTCTGATGTCACACAGAAGTCATCAGTCAGCCAGCTGCTGACAAACCTCATCCAGGGGAATCTGCTTCCCTCGGCTCTCGTCTGGATAACTTCCCGACCTGCAGCAGCCAATCAGATCCCTCCTACATGTGTTGACAGGCTAACAGAAGTACGAGGCTTCACTGACGCCCAGAAGGAGGAGTACTTCAGGAGGAGATTCAGTGATGAAGAGCTGTCCAGCAGAATCATCTCCCACATGAAGACATCCAGGAGCCTCCACATCATGTGTAGAATCCCAGTCTTCTGCTGGATCACTGCTACAGTTCTGGAGCACATGTTGACTACAGAGCAGAGAGGAGAGCTGCCCAAGACCCTGACTGACATGTACTCACACTTCCTGCTGGTTCAGACAAAGAGGAAGAAGAACAAGTACCACGAGGGACATGAGACGAGTCCACAGGAGCTGACGGAGGCTGACAGGGAAGTTCTTCTGAAGCTGGGGAGGCTGGCGTTTGAACATCTGGAGAAAGGAAACATCATGTTCTACCAAGAAGACCTGGAGCAGTGTGGTCTGGATGTGACAGAGGCCTCGGTGTACTCAGGAGTTTGTACAGAGATCTTCAAAAGAGAGTGTGTGATCTTCCAGAAACCAGTCTACTGCTTTGTTCATCTGAGCATCCAGGAGTTTCTGGCTGCAGTCTACATGTTCCACTGTTTCACCAACAGGAAGTCAGAGGTGCTGAAGAACTTCCTGGGAAAAAAATACAGAGAGTCATCTCTGGATGATTTTTTGATGCAAACACTAACAAAATCCTTCAGGAGTAAAAATGGTCGTCTGGACCTGTTTGTTCGCTTCCTTCATGGCCTCTGTCTGGAGTCCAACCAGAGACTCTTAGGAGGTCTGCTGGGTCAGACAGAGAACAGTCCAGAAACCATCCAGAGAGTCATCAAGAATCTCAAAGAAAGGAAGACAAAATCCTCTCCTGACAGAAGCATCAACATCTTCCACTGTCTGATGGAGATGAACGACCTCTCAGTACATCAGGAGATCCAAGAGTTCCTGAAGTCAGAGAACAAATCAGAGAAGGAACTCTCTGAGATCCACTGCTTAGCTCTGGCCTTCATGCTGCAGATGTCAGAGGAGGTTCTGGATGAGTTGGACCTGCAGAAGTACAACACAACAGCAGAGGGACAACGTCGACTGATTGCAGCTGTGAGGAACTTCAGAAAGGCTCGGTGAGTCCAGATGTGATCATTAATATTATCAATTAGTGATAGTTTAGTTACTCAGTCACACAGTAATAAATTCTTCTTGTTGTTTTCATGCTTTTAAAAATGTTTTGTTTTTTATCAGAACACTACATTTGTATTATTCTGGCAGAGACCTTGGTAGGAGAGTGCACCGTCACATGTATGTGGGTGTGTAACTGTGAGCTTTTCACCACGTCGTCGGTTTTTAGTCTTACGCTGAGTTTGCAGTCTGACATGTTTTATCTGTGTGCTGTTTCCGCTTGGTCGTGTTAACACGGTGCAGCAGACAGTAATGAGACTGTTGCTCATGTCTGTGCTGCTGTTGGTCTGTTAGCATTGCTCCTTAGGAGAGAAGACTGAAGTGAGACTTTACAAAGAACGTGTTTGTAGTAAAGTGAAACTGTGTGAAACAGTGAAGATGGTCCAAAGCAGCCTCTGTTTGTGCTTCTGATCACTGCTCTTTCTGTCTGATGTTATTGTCTTTATCTGGGCTCTGATTGCACTTTCTTAATTTTTCCAACTAATTATTGAACGTGTGAACAATCACATTATCTGTGACATCATCACCATCAGCATATGTGCTCCAGTTCTTTAGTTTTTCTTTCCTCTGTACTAAAGAGCTGAGATGGACAGCAGTGTGCCAGCATACATCCAAAATTAGAGTCAGAGGTCACTGCAGGTCATTATTTTTAAACCGTCACCACTCGTGACTCCGCCCCTTTATAACAAAAGTCCCACAAACAGCGTGTGAGGTCACGAACACACCACAGCATCACCAAGTCACAAGGACGAGGCTCTGACAGGGACGACTCACAGCAGGAAGAGGTCAGTCTGTGCCCGTTGGCAGAGTGTTGGGCGTGATCACGTCGTATCTGCATTATTTGGTACGATCATCATAGAAATGATCAGAAATCATCACCAGACGAGAAGCTGAGCTTTGATTACTTGATGCCAGCATCATCATCATCATCCCTGGTGGTTGGTGACGTGTAGCAGCAGTGAGTGGGCCAGAGTGATTTGTGTGTTTGTTTTTCTTAAAGTGGATTGTTGAGTCATTCTGGCTCGTTTTGGTTTCACAGCCATCCTCCTCACCTGGATGCTGACTTGCCACTTAGTGAGAGCTCTGTGGAGATCTTCAGGTTCGCCAGTATAGTCGAGAGTCACTTTTATTCTTTTGGGACCCGACGCTGGAGATGTGGAGCTCACAGGGGCCTTACTTGCCGAGTTCTTCAGCGTGATTTCTCCACGGTGAACAGGTTTACCGTGGAGCACAAGAAAGCTGACCTTATTGCTTCGATGGAAACGGAGTAAGGCCGAGTTTTAGGACCACGGTAAGAAAAATATTCCCGATCATTTTAAGATAAAGTCGAGGTTAAAGTCAAAATTGTATTTGGAGAAAAAAGTTGAAATGTGGAGATTTGATGTTTCAAGACAAACTGCCAGGTTTGCTGTCCCCTCTACAAAACGCTTTGTTTAGATGAGTTAGTGAAACAAAGTGATCCACCGTCTTATGATAATAACTTTATTTCTAAAGCGCTTTCAAACAAAGTGCTGAACCAATATTTCATCATCCAGTTTTGCAGCATCCATCCTCTTTATTGTATGAAGGTGGAACCATCGATAACCTCGCATCCGTCCATTACAAGACATTTGATTTTGTACAAATCTTCCAGATTTGTGTTTTTCAGCTTTCTGCACCATCCTTTCAGCATCTTTATACTTTTCACCACACTGTGTTTATATAACACATGGATGTGTAACAGGAATCATTTCCCTTTTTTAGCTAACACCACTGCTGAAGTTTCACTGACTCAGAGAGTACAGCAACTGTGGCACTTTGTCCTGAAACAGCAAATCTCCACAGTTCTTCATTTTCACCTTTAATGTTGAAATTAAGGACATTATTTTTTCCTTAATGTAGCATGGGCCTTCTGTATAACAGAGACCCAGCAGTAACTAGTGAAGCCCAGTGTGAGGGTCTCTGTCTTTAAAATAATGAGAGCTGGTGATAAAGTGGTGGTGAGGGAATCACGGCTGAGATTGAACTTCGATCCGCCTCCCATGTTCAACTGAGGGCGAATGTGGAAGTTGCCACTCAGACCACAGTAACGTCACACCAGACGCTCCCAGTTTATTTTGTCATTTTAATCAATGTACAGTTGGGAGGTCGCTCGCTGACGTTTGTTATGGCTCCATCAAGGAACCTAATAAATCTTTCTGTGGAGCTCTCTGTGGCATGTTTGACTGAAATGTGTTTTATTTGGTTCCCGTCATGAAATCTGTCTTAAAGAGAACTAAACCTCAGTGCTGGTTCTGGTGTGGTCAGCGAGTCCATCCAGACCCTTCAAGACTGTTTTTCTTGGACTGATTAGGACTTATTTCAAAATGCTTGCTGTGACTTGGATAAATTTACAGACTGTGACAGCGAATATTCATTTTTGTGAGGACCTCATAATCCCAAGAGGGTAATTTGTATATGTCCAAATGATAAGCTTTGGAAAATATTATTAATTATTAATGCCTGAGTTTCAGAGTTCCTGAGATTTGGGAGGAATCTATTATTGTGTCTAAATCTATAAATATTTTTGGCCTGTTGCTTGTTTTGTAATCAAAACCTGAGAAACTTTTGTGTGCCAAAAACAGAACGTCCTCCTATTGGCTTATAGAACATGCAGGGGTGTGTGCACTGTGCTCCACATAGTTATGAAGATCTTGATTAACCACATTAGCGTCACATTAGTAACTTTGTCCTCGACAGCTCGGCCATCTTCAGAACCTGCCCGGGAATTGAACTGCACATGTGCACTGGCTCCAGACGTGGGGTTGTCCTGCATAGTCAGTGGTGTCAGTAGATCATTAAGTAAAATAATATATAACTCAGGCACGTGCAGAGGGGGGGGGGGGGGGGGGGGGGGGCTAGAGGGGCTTGAGCACCCACCCCTTTCCTGATGGGTGCCCAAAGTGCCCTTTTGTTGAGGCAACTTTTTAAAAAAAAATTATTATTTATTTTTATGTGTGTGTGCGTGCGGAGTCCTGTCTGTGCCCCTCAACAATAATATTTAACTATTAATCACAGTTTTGCTAAATAAAAGGATCTGGCTTGCATCAGTCACATGATCACATTTAACCAATGATCGCCCTTGACGGCAGAACGCGCTGGTTACGAGCCGGGAACGAGCTCACAAAGAGCACGCGCATTTGTTGCGGTCCGGAGCTGTAGGAGAAACACAAGTTAACTCAGAGACACAGACTGATGCAACAAAACCAGTAAGTAGCTGTACAGCGTACACTGTAGTGTATAGCACACAGGAGTATTGGCTTATTACGTACACGTTGGTAAGTTGTCTTGTGACAATTTGACGAACTGAAACAAACGAGCGTGCTGTGTGTGCAACAGCGTGACAAACATTACCTGTCCTTTTATTAACTGCACATGTAGTGCTGGTCATAGCTGCTGGCTACCTGTGTAAGGCTGTCATAGGTCTGTAGCTCTGTCACCGTTTTAGGGAACATATTTAGTTTTAAAGTAAGTTTCCGGGCTTTTCCTGCCTTTCTGGAGGGATTATATTTCACTAAAAAACGATCTAATATACATGTCCACATAATAATTATTATAATTATAATATATTAAAAAAACACACGCTGTATTTTAAAGAACATACTTTAAGAAGCAGATTATATTAGATTTATATTTTAAATAAGACAAAATTTGGATTTTACAGCAGTAACATTATTGTATCTCTACAGTTTAAAAATGTAATAAGCTTTGCTCCTGCACAGAGTGGATAGTGAAACAAATGGAATCATCATAAATACATTATTTCATATTTATTACTTCCCCCTCCTCATTGCTTTATTATTGTAGCTCTAGTAATAAATAATAATGTAAGGATTCTGGATCAGCACAGTGATGCCCATAGTATATACAGTATTCTGAAGAAGGTCTAAAACGTCACTGTGTGTGCGTGCATGTGTGTGTTTTATGTATATGGATTTTTTTTTAAAATTATTACTCATGATATAACATTGTCTAGACATGGCTGGTAAGGACATGAGGAGGAAACAGTAGGAGCTGTGTGAGGCTACTAAAGGCAGTGCTATAACATTTTTCTCTCATCATTTTATTATAGATTAAGTGCTGGAGTTGTTAGGTGTGGATAATTAGATTATAGTTTATTGCAATAGCAAGTTGTGCCTTGTTCTCACATAGACAGCAAGTGGAGAGTGATATATGAAATGATGGAAGGAAGAAGAGAAGCAAAGAGTGATTCACAGGCAGAGCCTAATTTCTTTCTCACAGTTTTTTGTTGCCTTATGGTTCCAAGCGCTGTCACCAATCTTTGCATTTTGTTATTATCTCATGACACTTGTTTAATCAGCTACCATCTCTCCTATGGACTTTTTAATGTCTAGAGTCTCAGATAAACACAGCCCTGCCCTTCCCATATTAGATTCTTGATGAATGTGTGTTGTTGTTATTCAGCCTGGTTCAATGTGCCCCTTTTTAACTTTGAGCACCCGCCCCTTTAAACTTCTCTGCACGGCCCTGATATAACTAGTAGGGGTGCAACGATATTCGTATCGATATTGAACTGTTCGATACAGTGTTTTTGGTTCGGTACGCATATGTATGAACAATACAAAATTTGTAATTTATTTTATCAACTTTCCTTCTGACGATGCTGTCTGTGTTGAGCGCTCAGTGAATCTGCGTTCGACAGCATCATCAGAAGGAAGAGCACAGGGCAAGCTAGCGAGACAGAAGTTAAGCTCTCCTTGCAACATGGCAAATTGAACCTCCCCCACCCTCATTCAGATCTGGCGTTTGGAATTATTTTGGTTTTCATATGACGTATGACCCTGAAGGTAAGCACGTCATGGACTAAAGTAAAACAGTATGTTGGATGTGCCACGCAATGCTTAATTACATGGGTGGGAACTAGTGTGTTAGCGCAGTTAGCTCGTTAACGTGTTGGCCGTCTAGCCCCATGCACGGCGATCAGGGGTAGCTCGTTAACGGAGATTTGCCGTGTTGTGGCGTTAAGGTCATTTCAACGAGATTAACCTGAAAGCACTAGTGGGAACACAACGAATATGACTGCACATTTACGCCGACATCATCCTAGTGCAAAGACAAAAACAACAAGCATGCTACTAACTTTAGCCGAGTCATTTAGACAGCTGTTAGCACATGATTCTCCTCATGGGGACCTGATATATTTAATATGCTGCTGAGAATATAGCCCAGAAGAAGCATATAGTATAGCTTTTATTTTGGAAAGAGACATTTCTCTGTAATAAACTCTCTTTTCCAAAGATGAGTTATTCCTCAATCAGATACAGGGCTCGCAATATCGCTAGCCCGACATCCCGGGGCTAGCGATTTTTCCAGTCGGGCTACCAAAATCTATCTCTGCCCTGCCCGTCGGGCTATTGTAGGAAGGAAAAATATATGTCAATGCTTTTGCATTCTTTCGGAAATGTAGCTGGGTAATTATGTCATTGGCATCGGTGAGCCACTGTCAATATGTGACATATTGAAATCGCATTTGAATTTGCACTTGTTTTTTGCTTTCACTTTGCAATCGCACGAACTGTGTGTAGAGAGCGACAGCACTGATTGGTGAGTGATGATAATTTGCGCACCAATTCCTCTGACATCGTCTTATTAATCGTTAGCTTACTATGCAAACAAGACAAGTGAAATCTCCTGCAGTGAGCTTAAACATGTGAGAGGTTGATCGCGCAGAGAATCGCTGAGTGTTATGTGAGTGCGTGTGTAAAAGCAGCAGGATATATATTTTAGTTTTGCTGAGCCAAATAAGACAGGTCAGGGTGAACAAGTGACAGCCAAAGAAAAGCTTACCACAAAACGGAAAAGTAATGACAAATCAGACTATAAGGCAAAAAGAAAGTGCAGCTTTATGGTTTCATGGACAAAAGAATTTCTGTGGCTGCAATATGACGAGCTAAATAACCAGGGCTGCACATAAGTGGTCCGCAGGTGCACATTCGCTGTCAAAAATAAAAAACGCGCACAAGGGTTAGGGTTAAATTTAAAAACTGTACTTTTCAGTTAAAATATATATTTATAATTTTAATAAATGACAAATTAAAAAGGCATGAACATTTTTTTTTGTATCGAAAAAATATCGAACCGCGACACCAAAGTATCGAACCGAACCGAACCGTGAATTTTGTGTATCGTTGCACCCCTAGTAACTAGATTCCTTTGAAAGAGCAACCATGGACGACAAAGCTGGGCGGATTCTGCTCTAAGACACCAAATGAGCAAATGTTTGCTAACCTGTATCAGTGATCACCTTTTTGTTGGCCTGGTCCCCCAGTCCTCCCACTCCCCCCGGTCCTCGGTGGATGCTGTCACTTCCTCTGACACTGGCTCACCATTTATGTTGTGTCAAAAATCAAACGTGAAGATCTAATTTACTCTAAACTCTCTGACTGTTACTAATATAGTCATAAAATATGCAACAACCACTGGAGATGGAGATGAAGCTTCAACTTGCAGAAAATAGTTTATTAAAATCAGTTTGAATAAACCCAAGGCTCAGAGCAAAAGAGACAAAAGCGCCCCCAAGTGGTCAGACTGTAGACGAACAGAATAAACCCTATCAAAGACAAACACGCTGGAAGCATCTTTTCTAACACTCCAGTATTTATTAGCATTTATTATAAATTTATTGTGACTTTGAAGCGGTTCAGTGTTTCCTTTGGTATAACGGAGGTCTGACTACAGTCCAGTAAACACACTGATTAGGATTATAGATTAAACTGCAGTAATACTTTCACAGTGTGCAGTGATGCACAGGTCCGAGTGGTTTTACACTGAAATTCTCAACAACAGGAAACTATAAGAATTTGTTACTCTAATAATAAACATAGAAGAAGAAAAACATTTTTCATTTAGAGTTGATGAATATAAATGAATTTGAACTTTACAAACCAATCAAAGACAAACTGATCCATGTGAGTTTATAACAATATTCAAAGGCTGCTGCTGGACACAGACAGGTAACATCATTTTGACTTGCTGTCACCTGGATCTGGAGTCATAAACACTGAAGCGCTGAACATTAATACAAATCTGTTTCTGCCAACTAGTGATAAACCTGCAGACTAATGGCTCAGAAAGCTAAAACGAGCCAATCATTTCTGTGTTTAGTTCCCCTGAAATCAGATGTGATATCAGCAGCTCTGAGTTCATTCATCATTATTGTCCAGTGATGACATTTCTGCTCCGTTTGGTGACAGTCAGCAGATTTTTCCTGAGTGTGGACGTGAACAGTCGTACCTGACAGCAGCAGGTAGCAAACAGAGATCGTCTTTCCAGCTGGAACTCTTCACTGAGCTGAGCTCATTCAAAATGTCCTGGAGTCAGATTCAGGACAGGAAACAGTTCAAATGTGCGTCTTCACTCTGACTCTGGATCAGATCTCAGTGACAGACTGTGGACATTATGGAAGCCTAAATGTGACACCATCTTCCTCCTTCATCTGCAGATTAAAGCCAAACAAAGATTCTCATTAAAAGTCTGCAGGTCTGAGAGAGACTGAATCGTTGTGTCATGTCAAACACAGTAAGAGGAGCTGAAGCACAGATGTGAAGAGCAGATGTTCATCAGATTATGACCTCATTCTGTTTTGTCTTCATATACATTCAGTCTGTGTTTATAATGCAGACTTTCTGCTTTTATAATAACACATTTTGTATTTTCTGTGATCACAGACTGACTCGGTGTGGACTCTCAGGGACTCACTGTGAAGTTGTGGCCTCGGCTCTGAAGTCCATCCCCTCCCATCTGACAGAGCTGGAGATGAGTAACAACAAGCTGCAGGATTCAGCAGTGAAGCTTCTGTGTGCTGGACTGGAGAGTCCAAACTGTCGACTGGAGACTCTGAGGTGAGTTCACTGACTGCAGCTGTTGTTGTTTTTCTATATTTCAGATCTTTGATTGATGTTTGAAACGTTCTTTAGTTCCTAAATGTTCAGGATGTGTCTGAAGACAAATGTGAAGAAGTTTGAGTGCTTTCAGAAATGTTGTGTCTTTCCAAACGACTGAACAACAGTTTTTCCTCTTGGCTGCAAATAGAAGTGACAGACTTGAGCAGGGTTCATTTAAAGGCTGACAGAAGTGGAGTGGTGACGGGGAGATGTTTGACAGGACAGCTTTTCAGCCTCCACAGGTTCATGTTGTGCTCCATCAGTCAGTGAAGATGAAGTCAGTACTGATGAGGCTGTAGAGTGTGTGAGGGATGTGAATGAGGCTGTTGGAGATCTGATGATAGCAGATAAAAACAGGCTGCAGAGACTTTGAGCTTGTGTGGAAACAGACAGAGAAAAGAAAGACATGAATGTCAAAGCTAATAAAGGTGAAGTTAGGAGCTGTGATGATGTTCATGTATCAGAAGCTGATCGGGCTGCTACAGAGACGACCCACACAGCTGCTGTGGTGAGGTTTGTGTTAAAGCAGAGGAACACAGGCCCACACATGACAGCAAAGCAGGTTTCAGGCTCTGTGAGAGGATTTCAAACAGAAGCTGGAGAAGAGAAAGGACTACAGAAAGAAGGCAGCTGAGACCAGTCCAAGTGTTTCCATGGAGCCCAGTCTAACATTCATTTATACACTAACGTACAGAAGTGAACGGGAAAATGAATCCATAGTTTCAAATGTAGAAATAGTTCTCAGTTCATTTACAGAGTTTAATACAGTTCATGAGGAAATGTTCAAAACAGCAGCTGAGAAGAAATCTGCTTCACAAAGTTGGATCCAATTCCAATAGTTTGTGATGCACTTGAACGCAGCGTGAGCAGTTCACTGCCTAACCCCACAGAGACTGTCAGTCTGGACTTTTCTTTATTTCTATTGGCTGTCAGTGAGATTTCAGAGCAATCAGAGACTGTGGGTCTGTGTATGAAGTATAATTCATGTGCAGTTGTTGAAGTTGTAGAATGAGAAATAGCAGTTTGGGGTATTTCCTGCTTTCATTGTCCTGCTTGTGCTGATGAAAATGTTTATTGACGTGTGAATTCATTCTTCAACGCTCGATTCTGCCTGAACAACGAGAAAACTTTGCTTTGTGTAACACAATTCAACGCACTGAAGCATCGACTTATTTCATTATCCAACAATGAAAACAGGAAACACAGACAGCTGGCCTTCAAAGTAAAAGCTGCTCCTTTTGAAACATGTTGGTGGTAAAATGTTAGAAGAGCTGAAGCACATAAATGATCTACGTGCCAAAATATTAAACACAGTTGATATATTTGTGTGAGTGTTGTGATTCAGGTGTAGATGTAATAATGTACATATAGCAGAGTTTCCTCTTCTAGATCAGCTGATCAGAGTCAGGCCAATCAGCTCTGAGCATGCTCAGTCTGAGTTATGGAGCCACATACTATGATTCACCATGGCAACGGCATGAGCAGAGGCTCCGTGTGAATCCAGAGGAGCAGAAACATGAATGATGACAGTAGATGTTTGTGTGAAAGTGCTGGAAGCAAATGAGTGTGTGATGTTCTTTCAGTGTTGCACTTTGTAGACGCTCCCTGAGCACTGGTCTCACAGCCAGCTGCACATAGAGACCAGTGTTGTTAGTCCAGGTCAGAAGATGACTTGTTGGAATGAAAATGAGCTTGTAGTTTGTCTGCTTTAATAATGTGACTGGAAAAAGGTGTTGGACTTCAAATATGTCCATTTCTGTCACACTTCACCTTTAAAAGTGAAGCCATGTGGTTCCTGGAAGGAAAAACACGACTTTTTCAAGTCTTTGTCCTGTTTTTATGAGAAATGTACGACTTTAATGTGAAACATTCAGAGTTTTTTCTCTTGTTGTGTTTGTTTGAAGCTGCTTCCTGTTGGCTTCAGCTGTTTGGAGTTTCCATTTTCTAAACTTCTACATTCTGAACCTTCTTCAGCTCTGAACAGATGATGAAACACTGAATGATTTCAAGCACTTTGTCTAATAAACTTACATCTTTCATTCTTTATACAGATTGGAGAGCTGTGGTTTGTCAGAGATCAGCTGTGATTATCTGGCAGCAGCACTGAAGTCCAACCCCTCCCATCTGAGAGAGCTGGACCTGAGCATCAACTACAAGCTGCAGGATCCAGGAGTGAAGCATCTGTGTGGTTTCCTGGAGAGTCCAGGATGTAAACTTGAAACTCTGAGGTCAGTCAGCATGTTTTAGTTGTGCTGAGATGAATATGATGTGAAAGTTGTGCTGACACTAAACTGCAGACATCAGGCTGATATTATACTGATCCACACTGAGGATCTTCATGGTAAAGTCTGTTTTCTTCTTCTCTGGTTTAGTCCATTGACTGCAGCAGAACAATGTTCACATTTCAAACAGTGATACTCAACGTATGGCCCGCGGCCCACACGCGGCCTGCCCACCTTTCCTGATTCAGAGAGAGGGGACCCTGATTAACTGTGTAGCTTCTTCCTCACAGTTCTAAGTATCAGACACAACAATGAATAATCCACAGCTGACTGTCTTTAGCAGGTCAAAGGTCACGGCACACAGCAGACAGTCAGAAATATTCTAACTCTGATCATTTATCAGTTGTGACACTGTGAGACTTGATCAGAGGTGTGATCATCACAGCAGAGGCCTTTGTGTCAAAGTCACTGAGGATCAAACAGAAACACATGAAGCAGATTTTCCTCTTCTGGCTTTTTATAGCAGATAACCTTCAAAATATTCTGCAGTCGATCAAAAACTGAAGCAAACCATGAAGCAACATGTGAACATGAGCTGATGCTGCTGAAGTGAAGCAAAGTTACAGAGGTTTGATTACAGACACAGCTGAGAGTTTGTAATCTGTCATCATTTTAAAAAGTTTCCATGGAACAGCAGAAATGAGGCTTTACTGTCAGAGGCCGACAGCACTGAACACAACAGCAGACTGGTGGCTAATAAACAGTGAATGATGCAGAAACAGATGTTTGAAGCTGTTCTTGGAGTACACTGAGAGAGAGAGAGCTGTGCAGGCAGGAACAGCCAAAGTCAGAGAGAATTCATGAGCATATTGATCAAACGTGAAGCAGAGTTTGGATCTTCTTTTGCTGCTGCTTCACTCAGTTTTGGTTGGAGACAGATGAAACCTGCAGCTTCAGGATCTGTGAGCTGTCCACTTTCAGCCCCGACGGCGTGTCCGTGTACGTGCCGTCGAGTGAACGATCCACGCTCTGTGTTTCCATCTTTGTGTGTTTAGCTGCTCTCATTTACTGTTTTAGCTGTTTGCTGCTTGTTGAAATAGTTTGTGAGCTTTAACCTGAGATTCTGGCAAAATACATTTATATTAAACATCGATTCAGGATTGAATGAATCAACATCGTTTTATTCAAATTAAAACCATTTAAATGGGAACATGAATTTTTTACAGCCGCCTCTAATGCTGGGTAATGTCAGCTGGTCCATGTGCAGCTGGCTGTGAGGCTCAGGGAGCGTCTACAAAGTGCAACACTGAAAGAACATCATCCATAAATATTGAGTAAGAACTGGACTCTCATACAGCGAGACTCAAATGCCTTTAAACATCAGCTTATCCTGCTGATCCAAGTCCAACACTGAGTTTGTAAAAACATGTTTGTCAATCATTTTGTTTGGTTTCTGAGGAAAATGATTCAATAAGTTGCTGCTAATACACAACATTTCATCATATTTCCTCATAACCCTCTTTTGTCTGACCATTTGATCCCATTTGAATTTGCAATAAAGGATCCACAGAGTTTGGTGACAATAATGACAGTAGATGTTTGTGTGAAAGTGCTGGAAGCAAATGAGTGTGTGATGTTCTTTCAGTGTTGCACTTTGTAGACGCTCCCTGAGCACTGGTCTCACAGCCAGCTGCACATAGAGACCAGTGTTGTTAGTCCAGGTCAGAAGATGACTTGTTGGAATGAAAATGAGCTTGTAGTTTGTCTGCTTTAATAATGTGACTGGAAAAAGGTGTTGGACTTCAAATATGTCCATTTCTGTCACACTTCACCTTTAAAAGTGAAGCCATGTGGTTCCTGGAAGGAAAAACACGACTTTTTCAAGTCTTTGTCCTGTTTTTATGAGAAATGTACGACTTTAATGTGAAACATTCAGAGTTTTTTCTCTTGTTGTGTTTGTTTGAAGCTGCTTCCTGTTGGCTTCAGCTGTTTGGAGTTTCCATTTTCTAAACTTCTACATTCTGAACCTTCTTCAGCTCTGAACAGATGATGAAACACTGAATGATTTCAAGCACTTTGTCTAATAAACTTACATCTTTCATTCTTTATACAGATTGAAGGACTGTGGTTTGTCAGAGATCAGCTGTGATTATCTGGCAGCAGCACTGAAGTCCAACCCCTCCCATCTGAGAGAGCTGGACCTGAGCGACAACTACAAGCTGCAGGATCCAGGAGTGAAGCATCTGTGTGGTTTCCTGGAGAGTCCAGGATGTAAACTTGAAACTCTGAGGTCAGTCAGCATGTTTTAGTTGTGCTGAGATGAATATGATGTGAAAGTTGTGCTGACACTAAACTGCAGACATCAGGCTGATATTATACTGATCCACACTGAGGATCTTCATGGTAAAGTCTGTTTTCTTCTTCTCTGGTTTAGTCCATTGACTGCAGCAGAACAATGTTCACATTTCAAACAGTGATACTCAATGTATGGCCCGCGGCCCACACGCGGCCTGCCCACCTTTCCTGATTCAGAGAGAGGGGACCCTGATTAACTGTGTAGCTTCTTCCTCACAGTTCTAAGTATCAGACACAACAATGAATAATCCACAGCTGACTGTCTTTAGCAGGTCAAAGGTCACAGCACACAGCACTCTGTGAAACAGTTTGGAGCAGGAATTCTTGCACATTTACAAACTGACACTGCTGCACGGCATGCTGGGTAATACTAGCTGCTCAGGTATGGGCGTGCTAACGGCTGTGAGGCTCTGTGGCTGCAGAACACCGAAGAAGAGAAAAGAGAGGCGGAGGATGAAGAAAAGAGGCGGAGATGAAGCAGAAGTTTAGCTCTAGAGAGGAGATGTTTCTGTGTGGGTGGGTGATAGGTTTGTAGCTTGAACCTATTCGCTGGAACGTTGAAGACAATATAATTACACAGCAAGCAAGACACGAAGTAGGCAAAGTTCTTCTTGTTACTCATTCAATTCAATTCAATTTTATTTATATAGCGCCAAATCACAACAAAAGTCGCCTCAAGGCGCTTCATAGATACAGAGAAAAGCCCAACAATCATATGACCCTCTATGAGCAAGCACTTTGGCGACAGTGGGAAGGAAAAACTCCCTTTTTACAGGAAGAAACCTCCAGCAGAACCAAGCTCAGGGAGGGGCGGGGCCATCTGCTGGTTGGGGTGAGAGAAGGAAGACAGGATGAAGACATGCTGTGGAAGAGAGACAGAGGTTAATAACAGATATGATTTAATGCAGAGAGGTCTATTAATACATAGTGAGTGAGAAAGGTGACTGGAAAGGAAAAACTCAATGCATCATGGGAATCCCCGGCAGCCTACGTCTATTGCAGCATAACTAAGGGAGGATTCAGGGTCACCTGGTCCAGCCCTAACTATATGCTTTAGCAAAAAGGAAAGTTTGAAGCCTAATCTTAAAAGTAGAGATAGTGTCTGTCTCCTGAATCCAAACTGGAAGCTGGTTCCACAGAAGAGGGGCCTGAAAACTGAAGGCTCTGCCTCCCATTCTACTTTTAAATACTCTAGGAACAACAAGTAGGCCTGCAGAGCGAGAGCGAAGTGCTCTAATAGGGTGATATGGTACTACAAGGTCATTAAGATAAGATGGGGCCTGATTATTTAAGACCTTGTATGTGAGGAGCAGGATTTTGAATTCAATTCTGGATTTAACAGGAAGCCAATGAAGGGAAGCCAAAACAGGAGAAATCTGCTCTCTCTTTCTAGTCCCTGTCAGGACTCTTGCTGCAGCATTTTGGATTAGCTGAAGGCTTTCAGGGAGTTTTTTGGACATCCTGATAATAATGAATTACAGTCGTCCAGCCTGGAAGTAATAAATGCATGAACTAGTTTTTCAGCGTCACTCTGAGACAGGATATTTCTAACTTTAGAGATGTTGCACAAATGGAAGAAAGCAGTCTTACATATTTGTTTAATATGTGCGTTGAAGGACATGTCCTGGTCAAAAATGACTCCAAGGTTCCTCACAGCGTTACTGGAGGCCAAGGTAATGCCATCCAGAGTAAGAATCTGCTTAGATACCATATTTCTAAGCTTTTCAGGGCCGAGTACAATAACCTCAGTTTGATCTGTATTAAGAAGCAGAAAGTTATGCATGAGGGAGACCTGCCTGGAGCCAAGTGTCGTTCCCCATAGCACTCCTTTTATTGTGGTTACATGAATATGCATAGGGTCATTAACATATGACGTCTACATAGGTATACATGTGAACAAAGAATACTGTGTGTGTGTGTGGGGGGGGGGTCAGAGTGTGACCCCATAAATGACTTCCCTAAACCTGCTGGTCTGGAAGTCCAACAGTTCATCTAAACAAAAGGCACTTAGCCTAAAACAGATACAGCCACGTTTATCCTGCCATAAAACAATAAAACAAGGTACGACCTCTTCCCATGCTCCCAGGATGTAGGCGTGCATTCCAGTGTGGAATACACACCAAGCCTTTGCAGCCTGCTAAAGATCACACATCCTATCAGTACACAATTGATTATACACCTCTAAGCATCAGAATCAGAATCAGAATCAGAAAGGGTTTTATTGCCAAATGTTGAGCAGGTTTACAACATTAGGAAATTGCTGCGGTGCTTCAGTGCAAACATACTGTCATAAAAATATAAAAATAAGAATAAGAATTAAAAGTGCTAAGTAGATAGATATATACATGATATATACATGAGTGCAGGTGGTGATCAGTGCCAAACATGGAATGATGCAGTGAACACAGCGTAGGGTGTTAGTGGTGGGAACAGTCATACGGTTATTGTTCATGTGTCCGACAGCAGAGGGGAAGAAACTGTTCTTATGGCGAGAGGTTCTGGTGCGAATGGACCGGAGCCTCCTGCCTGAGGGGAGCAGGTCAAACAGACTGTGTCCAGGGTGAGAAGGGTCAGCTGAGATCCGAGCTGCACGCCCCAGTGTCCTGGAGGTGTACAGGTCCTGCAGAGATGGGAGTCTGCAGCCAATCACCTTGTCAGCAGAGCGCACAACACGCTGCAGTCTCTGTTTGTCCCTGACAGTGGCTCCAGCGTACCACACGGTGATGGAGGAGGTGAGGATGGACTCGATGATTGCAGTGTAGAACTGCATCATCGTCCGTGTTGGCAGGTTGAATTTCTTCAGCTGCCTCAGGAAGTACATCCTCTGCTGGGCTTTCTTAATGACGGAGGTGATGGTGGGCTCCCACTTCAGGTCCTGGGTGATGGTGATACCCAGGAAGCGGAATGAGTCCACAGAGGTGATGGGGGTGTCAGACAGGATGATGGGGGGGAGTGGGGCTGTGTGCTTCCTGAAGTCCACAATAATCTCCACTGTCTTCTGGGCATTCAGCACCAGGTTGTTGTGGCTGCACCAGGACACCAGACGTTCAACCTCCCTCCTGTAGGCAGACTCATATATGGTTAAATATTTCTAAGCATAAATGACAATCAACAATACAAAACCTAACAGCGGGGCTCAGACAGCTCCGCCCATACAGTGACAGTGAAGCAGGTGAAGAGTAATAAATGAAGACAGCAGACAGGATTTGATAAGCTGATGTACAAACATGTAGAAACGGGTCCATACAGACTGAAGCGTGTCTCCTTTGCATCTTCCATATTTGATACTGAGAGTTTCCAGAAGAGCAAACATCAAACACGCCTCCAAACATGTGACGAGTCAGACTGACATCATTTCTACAGAGAACAGTGTGAGCTCTCAGCAGCTCACTTCAATAAGAAGGACAAAGTGCAGCAGGAATGACTAAACCCACTAACAATCTGATATCCCCGTGTTCCTGTTGTTCTACAGCATCATCATTAATGCTGCTCCACCACCATCACTGCAGCTGACCAATCAGCTTCTGTTACGTCATGTGACGCTCTGTGACTCAGACTGGAGAAATGCTAAATGGCTAACCTGAAGCTAACCTGAGAAACAGTCAAAGTACTGATGATTCCTACAAAGTGTGTGTGTTCAGTATGAGATGAGTGTGAATGAAACCATGGAGGAGCGGGCCGTGGCTGCTCTCACACACGTTTGCTGCAGGGGCGGATCTACAGAAATGTTCATAGGGGGCAAAATCAAAGCCATTATTGTTGACACATATGCAGCTGTTACATCCTGTAATATGCATTAAATATGGTTCAAATACATTAAATGCATTAAATATACATGTTTCATATAAATACAGTCTACAACGGTGTTTTCTTCAGCCCACATAAGGAAACAGTTGAGTCAGATAAAGACAGAAGGCCTTTTCCACGTCCATCTGCTCAGTGTTAAAGTGCTGATGATGTTCAAGCTCAGGCAGCAGGAGGGATTTCTAAGCATCCTTCACTGATCCACAACAAAGGTCCAGAGTTTGATCCGTCCTAGTAGGACAGGAAACATACTGATAAGAGTTTCAAAGTGTCTTTGTAAGCAGACATGATTGAAATGAGCCAGTCTGAGTTTGGTTCCTGCAGTTTGTGCTTCATAAACAGAGCTGAAGCAGAGGCAGCGTGTGCCTGCAGGTCAATGTACACTGCTGTTATAAGAGCTGTGGAAACTCAGGTCAAAAGGACGTAACCACACTGCTGACAGTTCCAGGACATTCACAGAGTTACAGCATCATTTGTGAACATAAAGACAGAAAGCTCATCCAAATGCTGGGATTAAAAGTCTGTCCTGGTGGTGTCCAGTCAAATACGTCTCTGTGAAAGCTTCAGTCCAACAGGCTCCAAAGTCCTTCTGCTCATTTCCTCGCCGGGTTCTTGATGCTCCTGTACCATCTCTCTGTCATCCTCCTCGCTCCCTCTTTGCACTCACAGTCTTTGTGCATCATTAACACTCACATGTGGAAAACCAAAGTTTTACTGGGCAGAAGATGATCATCAGTGACTCTGTCTTTAAAACACTCTTGTTAGAAATGTTCGACTTTAATGTGAAACATTCAGAGTTTTTTCTCTTGTTGTGTTTGTTTGAAGCCGCTTCCTGTTGGCTTCAGCTGTTTGGAGTTTCCATTTTCTAAACTTCTACATTCTGAACCTTCTTCAGCTCTGAACAGATGATGAAACACTGAATGATTTCAAGCACTTTGTCTAATAAACTTACATCTTTCATTCTTTATACAGATTGAAGGACTGTGGTTTGTCAGAGATCAGCTGTGATTATCTGGCAGCAGCACTGAAGTCCAACCCCTCCCATCTGAGAGAGCTGGACCTGAGCGACAACTACAACCTGCAGGATCCAGGAGTGAAGCATCTGTGTGGTTTCCTGGAGAGTCCAGGATGTAAACTTGAAACTCTGAGGTCAGTCAGCATGTTTTAGTTGTGCTGAGATGAATATGATGTGAAAGTTGTGCTGACACTAAACTGCAGACATCAGGCTGATATTATACTGATCCACACTGAGGATCTTCATGGTAAAGTCTGTTTTCTTCTTCTCTGGTTTAGTCCATTGACTGCAGCAGAACAATGTTCACATTTCAAACAGTGATACTCAACGTATGGCCCGCGGCCCACACGCGGCCTGCCCACCTTTCCTGATTCAGAGAGAGGGGACCCTGATTAACTGTGTAGCTTCTTCCTCACAGTTCTAAGTATCAGACACAACAATGAATAATCCACAGCTGACTGTCTTTAGCAGGTCAAAGGTCACGGCACACAGCAGACAGTCAGAAATATTCTAACTCTGATCATTTATCAGTTGTGACACTGTGAGACTTGATCAGAGGTGTGATCATCACAGCAGAGGCCTTTGTGTCAAAGTCACTGAGGATCAAACAGAAACACATGAAGCAGATTTTCCTCTTCTGGCTTTTTATAGCAGATAACCTTCAAAATATTCTGCAGTCGATCAAAAACTGAAGCAAACCATGAAGCAACATGTGAACATGAGCTGATGCTGCTGAAGTGAAGCAAAGTTACAGAGGTTTGATTACAGACACAGCTGAGAGTTTGTAATCTGTCATCATTTTAAAAAGTTTCCATGGAACAGCAGAAATGAGGCTTTACTGTCAGAGGCCGACAGCACTGAACACAACAGCAGACTGGTGGCTAATAAACAGTGAATGATGCAGAAACAGATGTTTGAAGCTGTTCTTGGAGTACACTGAGAGAGAGAGAGCTGTGCAGGCAGGAACAGCCAAAGTCAGAGAGAATTCATGAGCATATTGATCAAACGTGAAGCAGAGTTTGGATCTTCTTTTGCTGCTGCTTCACTCAGTTTTGGTTGGAGACAGATGAAACCTGCAGCTTCAGGATCTGTGAGCTGTCCACTTTCAGCCCCGACGGCGTGTCCGTGTACGTGCCGTGGAGTGAACGATCCACGCTCTGTGTTTCCATCTTTGTGTGTTTAGCTGCTCTCATTTACTGTTTTATCTGTTTGCTGCTTGTTGAAATAGTTTGTGAGCTTTAACCTGAGATTCTGGCAAAATACATTTATATTAAACATCGATTCAGGATTGAATGAATCAACATCGTTTTATTCAAATTAAAACCATTAAAATGGGAACATGAATTTTTTACAGCCGCCTCTAATGCTGGGTAATGTCAGCTGGTCCATGTGCAGCTGGCTGTGAGGCTCAGGGAGTGTCTACAAAGTGCAACACTGAAAGAACATCATCCATAAATATTGAGTAAGAACTGGACTCTCATACAGCGAGACTCAAATGCCTTTAAACATCAGCTTATCCTGCTGATCCAAGTCCAACACTGAGTTTGTAAAAACATGTTTGTCAATCAGTTTGTTTGGTTTCTGAGGAAAAAGATTCAATAAGTTGCTGCTAATACACAACATTTCATCATATTTCCTCATAACCCTCTTTTGTCTGACCATTTGATCCCATTTGAATTTGCAATAAAGGATCCACAGAGTTTGGTGACAATAATGACAGTAGATGTTTGTGTGAAAGTGCTGGAAGCAAATGAGTGTGTGATGTTCTTTCAGTGTTGCACTTTGTAGACGCTCCCTGAGCACTGGTCTCACAGCCAGCTGCACATAGAGACCAGTGTTGTTAGTCCAGGTCAGAAGATGACTTGTTGGAATGAAAATGAGCTTGTAGTTTGTCTGCTTTAATAATGTGACTGGAAAAAGGTGTTGGACTTCAAATATGTCCATTTCTGTCACACTTCACCTTTAAAAGTGAAGCCATGTGGTTCCTGGAAGGAAAAACACGACTTTTTCAAGTCTTTGTCCTGTTTTTATGAGAAATGTACGACTTTAATGTTCTTTTTTTTTTTTTAACTCAATTTTCATTATAATTTACAACATTGCAACTTGTACTTGTCAGTGTTCACAAGTAGGACAGTTACAGGAACTGCAATGCAGAAATGTAGATTAAAATAAGAACTGCAATTAGGACGCACAAAACAAAACCCAAGCAAACAAACAAACAGACAACAACAACAACAACAAAAAGAAAAAGAAAACAAAAACAAAAACTTTATGTAATATTAAATAACATGTGACAAACTTAGCCGTAAATGGACAAAACGAAACAGACCTATGCTAAATTATTGAAACAGTAAAGCATACAGTCAGGGGTCTCATGAGCTGCCCAGAAATAATATTTCAGATTTGGAACAGCCAATCCCCCCTGCAGTTTTGACAGTTTTAATGTTTGGAACTTGATCCTTGGGCGTTTGCTTTGCCATATAAATTTGGAAAAAAGTTTATCTAAATTATCAAATGTAGAGTTGGGAATGTTAATAGGCAGCATTTGAAAAAGGTCTAGAAGTCTTGGCAATACATTCATACGTATACTCTCGATCCGACCCAAGAAAGACTGAGGCAGGACTGTCCATCGCTCTAAATCTTTTTTTATTTTTGCAGCTATAACTTCATAATTTACTTTAAACAAATCTGATAATGAGTGAGGAATTTGAATTCCTAAATACTTGATACCTTCGTTTGGCCATTTAAAGCCACATCGCTCCTTGAATGTTTGTGAAATGTTTCCTCCTATATCCATTGCCAATGTTTTGTCAATATTAATTTTGTAACCAGAGAGGGAACCGTAATAATTTCTCTTAAATTAGGTAAACTGACTGCAGGATTTGAAATGTATAAAAGTACATCGTCTGCGTAGATGGACAATTTATGCTGTTCTCCATTAATTGAAAGGCCCTGAATTTCATGTTCTTCTCTAATCAACTGCGCCAGAGGCTCAAAACTTATATCGAACAGCAGGGGCGACAGTGAGCATCCTTGTCTACGCCCACGTTCCAGTGGAAATCTGGCTGATATTGTTCCATTTACCCGTACAGCCGCCATTGGGTTGGAATAAAGAATCTGTATCCACTTAATTAAGTTTGGCCCAAATTTGAATCTTTCAAGTGTATGGCCCAAGTACTGCCAGGAAACCCTGTCGAATGCTTTTTGCGCATCAAGAGACAGAATCATTGTTTCTTCTTGTTTGGTCTTGTACAAGGACATTAAGTTCAACAATCTACGAACATTGTGCCCATAGTGCCTTCCTGCAATGAACCCCGTTTGATCTGGATTTATAACCTGTGTAATAATTTTACTAACTCTTTTGGCTAAAATCGTGGTGAGAATGCGCAAATCAGTATTAAGTAATGAGATTGGCCTGTATGATTGACAGTTTGTGGGGTCCTTGCCCTCTTTATGGATTACGACAATTGTAGCATCGTTCCAGGACGGCACCATAGTCCCAGTCTCCAGAGCGCAGTGGTAAGCTTTCAGTGATAAGGGTGCGACTTTGTCCTTAAGTTTTTTTATAGAATTCGTTAATAAAACCATCAGGGCCAGGACTGTTTTTAGTTTTAAGGTTTGAAATCACCTGTAAAATTTCTTGTTGTCGAATTGGTTCATCTAACTCCTTTGCTACAGACTCTGGCAGTGTTTTTAAATTGATCTTTTCTAAGAAATCAGATAGTGTATTGTTATCTTTACATGTATCTGAATTTTTATATAATGACTCAAAAAAATTGGCAAAACAACTTGCAATTTGATTTGGTTTAGTAATTAGGGTTTGATCTGACTTCAACTTTTGGACCATATTACAAGTTTGCTGTTTCCTGAGTCTTATTGCCAGCAATCTACTAGCCCTACTACCCTGTTCATAGTACTTTTGTTTAGTGAATCTGAAATTGCCCTCAATTTTCTCGTTTATTAAACTATTAAGCTCACTACGTAACATTTTAAGATCGGAAAGCAAATTGGCTGTCTGTGCTTTTTTGTGTTGTTGCTCTAGGTGTTTTATTTTGGCCTCCAATTCACACCGCCTAGCCTCTTTTCTTTTCTTCCTGGCACTTGCAAATGATATTATGCGACCTCTAATGTATGCCTTGGTGCAATCCCAGAGGGTTAAAGGCGATATTTTCGGAGTTGTGTTCAACTGCAAGTAAGTATTTAGTTCAGTATGTATGAACTCAAAAAACTGCCAGTCATTTAGGAGTGAGGCATTTAGTCGCCAGACTTTAATGTTCTTGATGCTCCTGTACCATCTCTGTGTCATCCTCCTCGCTCCCTCTTTGCACTCACAGTCTTTGTGCATCATTAACACTCACATGAGGAAAACCAAAGTTTTACTGGGCAGAAGATGATCATCAGTGACTCTGTCTTTAAGATACTCTTGTTAGAAATGTTCGACTTTAATGTGAAACATTCAGAGTTTTTTCTCTTGTTGTGTTTGTTTGAAGCTGCTTCCTGTTGGCTTCAGCTGTTTGGAGTTTCCATTTTCTAAACTTCTACATTCTGAACCTTCTTCAGCTCTGAACAGATGATGAAACACTGAATGATTTCAAGCACTTTGTCTAATAAACTTACATCTTTCATTCTTTATACAGATTGAAGAGCTGTGGTTTGTCAGATATTGGCCTTGAATATCTGGCAGCAGCACTGAAGTCCAACCCCTCGTATCCCACAGAGGTGGACCTGAGTGGAACCTACAGCAACCTGCAGGATCCAGGAGTGAAGCATCTGTGTGGTTTCCTGGAGAATCCACGATGTCGATTTGAAACTCTGAGGTCAGTCAGCATGTTTTAGTTGTGCTGAGATGAATATGATGTGAAAGTTGTGCTGACACTAAACTGCAGACATCAGGCTGATATTATACTGATCCACACTGAGGATCTTCATGGTAAAGTCTGTTTTCTTCTTCTCTGGTTTAGTCCATTGACTGCAGCAGAACAATGTTCACATTTCAAACAGTGATACTCAACGTATGGCCCGCGGCCCACACGCGGCCTGCCCACCTTTCCTGATTCAGAGAGAGGGGACCCTGATTAACTGTGTAGCTTCTTCCTCACAGTTCTAAGTATCAGACACAACAATGAATAATCCACAGCTGACTGTCTTTAGCAGGTCAAAGGTCACGGCACACAGCACTCTGTGAAACAGTTTGGAGCAGGAATTCTTGCACATTTACAAACTGACACTGCTGCACGGCATGCTGGGTAATGCTAGCTGCTCAGGTATGGGCGTGCTAACGGCTGTGAGGCTCCGTGGCTGCAGAACACCGAAGAAGAGAAAAGAGAGGTGGAGGATGAAGAAAAGAGGCGGAGATGAAGCAGAAGTTTAGCTCCAGAGAGGAGCTGTGTCTGTGTGGGTGGGGCTCAGGCAGCTCCGCCCACACAGTGACAGTGAAGCAGGTGAAGAGTAATAAATGAAGACAGCAGACAGGATTTGATAAGCTGATGTACAAACATGTAGTATGATGGTGGCAGCTACAGAAACAGGTCCATACAGACTGAAGCGTGTCTCAGTCTGAATGTACACTGCTGTTATAAGAGCTGTGGAAACTCAGGTCAAAAGGACGTAACCACACTGCTGACAGTTCCAGGACATTCACAGAGTTACAGCATCATTTGTGACCATAAAGACAGAAAGCTCATCCAAATCCTGGGATTAAAAGTCTGTCCTGGTGGTGTCCAGTCAAACACGTCTCTGTGAAAGCTTCAATCCAACAGGCTCCAAAGTCCTTCTGCTCATTTCCTCGCCGGGTTCTTGATGCTCCTGTACCATCTCTCTGTCATCCTCCTCGCTCCCTCTTTGCAATCACAGTCTTTGTGCATCATTAACACTCACATGTGGAAAACCAAAGTTTTACTGGGCAGAAGATGATCATCAGTGACGCTGTCTTTAAAACACTCTTGTTAGAAATGTACGACTTTAATGTGAAACATTCAGAGTTTTTTCTCTTGTTGTGTTTGTTTGAAGCTGCTTCCTGTTGGCTTCAGCTGTTTGGAGTTTCCATTTTCTAAACTTCTACATTCTGAACCTTCTTCAGCTCAGAACAGATGATGAAACACTGAATGATTTCAAGCACTTGGTCTAATAAACTTACATCTTTCATTCTTTATACAGATTGAGGAGCTGTGGTTTGTCAGAGATCAGCTGTGATTATCTGGCAGCAGCACTGAAGTCCAACCCCTCCCATCTGAGAGAGCTGGACCTGAGTAATGACTCCTCCTGGTTTTCGACCAACAACAACAAGCTGCAGGATCCAGGAGTGAAGCATCTGTGTGGTTTCCTGGAGAGTCCAGGATGTAAACTTGAAACTCTGAGGTCAGTCAGCATGTTTTAGTTGTGCTGAGATGAATATGATGTGAAAGTTGTGCTGACACTAAACTGCAGACATCAGGCTGATATTATACTGATCCACACTGAGGATCTTCATGGTAAAGTCTGTTTTCTTCTTCTCTGGTTTAGTCCATTGACTGCAGCAGAACAATGTTCACATTTCAAACAGTGATACTCAACGTATGGCCCGCGGCCCACACGCGGCCTGCCCACCTTTCCTGATTCAGACAGAGGGGACCCTGATTAACTGTGTAGCTTCTTCCTCACAGTTCTAAGTATCAGACACAACAATGAATAATCCACAGCTGACTGTCTTTAGAGGGTCAAAGGTCACGGCACACAGCAGACAGTCAGAAATATTCTAACTCTGATCATTTATCAGTTGTGACACTGTGAGACTTGATCAGAGGTGTGATCATCACAGCAGAGGCCTTTGTGTCAAAGTCACTGAGGATCAAACAGAAACACATGAAGCAGATTTTCCTCTTCTGGCTTTTTATAGCAGATAACCTTCAAAATATTCTGCAGTCGATCAAAAACTGAAGCAAACCATGAAGCAACATGTGAACATGAGCTGATGCTGCTGAAGTGAAGCAAAGTTACAGAGGTTTGATTACAGACACAGCTGAGAGTTTGTAATCTGTCATCATTTTAAAAAGTTTCCATGGAACAGCAGAAATGAGGCTTTACTGTCAGAGGCCGACAGCACTGAACACAACAGCAGACTGGTGGCTAATAAACAGTGAATGATGCAGAAACAGATGTTTGAAGCTGTTCTTGGAGTACACTGAGAGAGAGAGAGCTGTGCAGGCAGGAACAGCCAAAGTCAGAGAGAATTCATGAGCATATTTATCAAACGTGAAGCAGAGTTTGGATCTTCTTTTGCTGCTGCTTCACTCAGTTTTGGTTGGAGACAGATGAAACCTGCAGCTTCAGGATCTGTGAGCTGTCCACTTTCAGCCCCGACGGCGTGTCCGTGTACGTGCCGTCGAGTGAACGATCCACGCTCTGTTTCCATCTTTGTGTGTTTAGCTGCTCTCATTTACTGTTTTAGCTGTTTGCTGCTTGTTGAAATAGTTTGTGAGCTTTAACCTGAGATTCTGGCAAAATACATTTATATTAAACATCGATTCAGGATTGAATGAATCAACATCGTTTTATTTGAATTAAAACCATTTAAATGGGAACATGAATTTTTTACAGCCGCCTCTAATGCTGGGTAATGTCAGCTGGTCCATGTGCAGCTGGCTGTGAGGCTCAGGGAGCGTCTACAAAGTGCAACACTGAAAGAACATCATCCATAAATATTGAGTAAGAACTGGACTCTCATACAGCGAGACTCAAATGCCTTTAAACATCAGCTTATCCTGCTGATCCAAGTCCAACACTGAGTTTGTAAAAAGATGTTTGTCAATCATTTTGTTTGGTTTCTGAGGAAAATGATTCAATAAGTTGCTGCTAATACACAACATTTCATCATATTTCCTCATAACCCTCTTTTGTCTGACCATTTGATCCCATTTGAATTTGCAATAAAGGATCCACAGAGTTTGGTGACAATAATGACAGTAGATGTTTGTGTGAAAGTGCTGGAAGCAAATGAGTGTGTGATGTTCTTTCAGTGTTGCACTTTGTAGACGCTCCCTGAGCACTGGTCTCACAGCCAGCTGCACATAGAGACCAGTGTTGTTAGTCCAGGTCAGAAGATGACTTGTTGGAATGAAAATGAGCTTGTAGTTTGTCTGCTTTAATAATGTGACTGGAAAAAGGTGTTGGACTTCAAATATGTCCATTTCTGTCACACTTCACCTTTAAAAGTGAAGCCATGTGGTTCCTGGAAGGAAAAACACGACTTTTTCAAGTCTTTGTCCTGTTTTTATGAGAAATGTACGACTTTAATGTGAAACATTCAGAGTTTTTTCTCTTGTTGTGTTTGTTTGAAGCTGCTTCCTGTTGGCTTCAGCTGTTTGGAGTTTCCATTTTCTAAACTTCTACATTCTGAACCTTCTTCAGCTCTGAACAGATGATGAAACACTGAATGATTTCAAGCACTTTGTCTAATAAACTTACATCTTTCATTCTTTATACAGATTGAAGAGCTGTGATTTGTCAGATATTGGCCTTGATTATCTGGCAGCAGCACTGAAGTCCAACCCCTCGTATCCCACAGAGGTGGACCTGAGTGGAACCTACAGCAACCTGAAGGGTTCAGGAGTGAAGCATCTGTGTGATTTTCGGGAGAATCCACGATGTCGATTTGAAACTCTGAGGTCAGTCAGCATGTTTTAGTTGTGCTGAGATGAATATGATGTGAAAGTTGTGCTGACACTAAACTGCAGACATCAGGCTGATATTATACTGATCCACACTGAGGATCTTCATGGTAAAGTCTGTTTTCTTCTTCTCTGGTTTAGTCCATTGACTGCAGCAGAACAATGTTCACATTTCAAACAGTGATACTCAACGTATGGCCCGCGGCCCACACGCGGCCTGCCCACCTTTCCTGATTCAGAGAGAGGGGACCCTGATTAACTGTGTAGCTTCTTCCTCACAGTTCTAAGTATCAGACACAACAATGAATAATCCACAGCTGACTGTCTTTAGCAGGTCAAAGGTCACGGCACACAGCACTCTGTGAAACAGTTTGGAGCAGGAATTCTTGCACATTTACAAACTGACACTGCTGCACGGCATGCTGGGTAATGCTAGCTGCTCAGGTATGGGCGTGCTAATGGCTGTGAGGCTCTGTGGCTGCAGAACACCGAAGAAGAGAAAAGAGAGGTGGAGGATGAAGAAAAGAGGCGGAGATGAAGCAGAAGTTTTGCTCCAGAGAGGAGCTGTGTCTGTGTGGGCGGGGCTCAGGCTGCTCCGCCCACACAGTGACAGTGAAGCAGGTGAAGAGTAATAAATGAAGACAGCAGACAGTATTTGATAAGCTGATGTACAAACATGTAGGTCGTGTCCAAATTCATGGGCTGCATCCTCCTGAGGCCGCATTTGTAGACCGATTACGTCACAGCGACACGTCGAAGGCTGTCCAAATTCGTAGACTCCTCCGAATGCAGCCAACAAATGCGTCCTCCTTTTCCCCGAATTTGAAGGATGGGTCGGGTGTGTCCTTCGTGGCCTACCATATCCCAGAATTCATAGCGCGGCCCAGCCAAACTCCAGTTTCCAACAATGGCGGCCGCTACTAAGTTTTAAAATTACTCGTACTAATCTTTTTCGGTCACAAAATAAACTTTTAACATATTTTCAGGCGAGAAAGTAGCTGTGTAAACATCAAATATCTGCTCGGTTTATCAAGATACCGCATATATGCAAAAGTGCTTCGACGTTTTCGGAGACGTCTGCTACCCACCAGCTCGATAGCTCGCCGGGAGCTCGAGGGTCACTGAAGCCGCCGAGAACGGCACAACTCCCGGCACATCATTTTCAGATCACCGCGGACTTTCGCTACTCAGGTTAAACGTGATATATAAGTCACTTAGACAACCTCAAAATGTTATTGTTGGGCTTCTTTCAGTGTTTTGTTTGTTCGTGAGTAAATCGGTTTGGCTGAGATTAAAGTTATTAGATTAGATTAGATAAAATAAAACTTTATTAATCCCCCAGGTGGGTTCCTCCTTGGTCTTTACAGAGCTGACTAAACGTCAAACAGAAAACTGATTAAACAGAAGTATGAGACGGTCGAGAATTTACGCCAGTGTCCTGTTATATTTTAGATAGCAAGGAGCAGACGGCTGAGTTTATTAAACTCCACCGAGACAGCGGTGACGCTAATCAGAAGGCTAGACCGTCCAATTTCCCCAGCCGTTTATTTCCAGCCTACCCGACCTTCTGAGGACCCAGCCCACGTAGACCGCAAAGGCCGGGTCCTCGGGAGGATGCAGCCCATGAATTTGGACACGACCGTAGAATGATGGTGGCAGCTACAGAAACAGGTCCATACAGACCGAAGCGTGTCTCAGTCTGAATGTACACTGCTGTTATAAGAGCTGTGGAAACTCAGGTCAAAAGGACGTAACCACACTGCTGACAGTTCCAGGACATTCACAGAGTTACAGCATCATTTGTGACCATAAAGACAGAAAGCTCATCCAAATCCTGGGATTAAAAGTCTGTCCTGGTGGTGTCCAGTCAAACACGTCTCTGTGAAAGCTTCAATCCAACAGGCTCCAAAGTCCTTCTGCTCATTTCCTCGCCGGGTTCTTGATGCTCCTGTACCATCTCTCTGTCATCCTCCTCGCTCCCTCTTTGCACTCACAGTCTTTGTGCATCATTAACACTCACATGAGGAAAACCAAAGTTTTACTGGGCAGAAGATGATCATCAGTGACTCTGTCTTTAAAACACTCTTGTTAGAAATGTACGACTTTAATGTGAAACATTCAGAGTTTTTTCTCTTGTTGTGTTTGTTTGAAGCTGCTTCCTGTTGGCTTCAGCTGTTTGGAGTTTCCATTTTCTAAACTTCTACATTCTGAACCTTCTTCAGCTCTGAACAGATGATGAAACACTGAATGATTTCAAGCACTTTGTCTAATAAACTTACATCTTTCGTTCTTTATACAGATTGAAGAGCTGTGATTTGTCAGAGATCAGCTGTGATTATCTGGAAGCAGTGCTGAAGCTCAACCCTTCGTATCCCAGAGAGGTGGACCTGAGCTACCACAAGCTGCAGGATTCAGGAGTGAAGCAGCTGTGTGTTCTTCTGGAGAATCCACAACATCAAATTGAAACTCTGAGGTCAGTCTCCACGTTTTAGTTGTGCTGACACTGTCGATCTGTGGAACTAAAACCTTTATACAGGAAGTCTGGTTCAGCTCTTTGTAGACCTTCTAATCTCTGATGCTCTGAGTCTTACTCAGTAGATGATGCAGAGTTGTGAAGCCGATGTGGGTGAGGACACTCGCCCAGCTCTAACTACTTTGACGTCCAGGCGGCTTCCCTGCTTGTCCTGATACAAACAAACCTGAGTAACCTTGCAGGTCAGATCTCATCAGTCACACCTGTTATGGCAGCTCTCCTCTAGATTGTAGTTCTTGTTAACCTGGGATGGTTTTAGAAGCCTGGACCACAGACTGCAAGGGAAGATATTACTGGGAAAGGCCAAAGCAACCTATTAGACCCATTAAACACTAACATAGATGAATACTTAGATTTAAACCTTTATTGTTTCACAAAGGGTTAAAAAGGGAACGTCCACAGTTTAGACTGCAGCAGATTTTATTAAAGCAGTTTGACAGGAGCAAAGCAAAAACACAAAGAATAAGTGTTTCACATATTAATACATATAACATAATAATAAAAGAAAAGCAAAATAATGATAAAAAAGAATGAAAAAGTTGTCCAGAGCAGCAGGATGTCTGAGGTCTGCAGAAACACAAAAACACAGCAGCTAAAAATAGTTGTTGAAAGAAAACGAGGTGGGAGCTGCTGATTCCTGAGCTTTGATACTGGATTAGCTTCAGTAGTTATTCCCATCACTGCTGTAGGAGCTACATTTAGTCACAGCTGATTGTCTCCTTTGACCAATCAGAAGACTACTGTTGTAAAAACAAGCAGACAAAGAACCAATGAGAGTGAAGAACAGGATAAAGAGCTCGTGTGATGGAGGCAAAGCAATAATCAGCAGACTGTAGCAGTTTCTATCTGGATGAAAGTAGAAGGAGCTCAGCGGAGCTCAGTCCCATATCTTTGTTTAGAAACAACATCAGTGATTTCCTGCTGCTCGAGATGATTCCAGCAGCTCTCATTACAGCAGCTGATGAGAGAAACAGCTGATGGCTCACAGCTCGTACACTGTTGGATCTCCAGATGTTCACGTGGCTGAAGTCTGTGAAGAAACTGTGGTCCACGTAGTTCACACGGCCTCAGATTGGACCGAGCTCCCTGGATCACTGCAGCATCCTCAGCTGGTACATGGACGTCTCTGCTCCTCAGTCTTGGAGCCCCTGCAGGTCCGTCCACACCACCAGGGTCTTCTCACTCACCTTTCCTTTGTCCTCGTCCTTCATCGGCCGTGCTGTGTCTTTGTTCCTGCGGTGTTGTTCCCACGATGCAGCGCTGATGTTCCCTCCTTGAATGCACAACAAGTACGGTGCTGGTCTTTCTCGGGTGGAGCAGAGACAGATTGAAGTCTTTCAGGCTTTAGTGCCGACTTCCCTGACAGAGGCTGGACTCCATGGTCTGCACAGGAGGCTTCTACACTGTGTGGAGGTGACTCCTGGACTCGAAGACAGGCTGCAGGTACATGTGTGATGAAGAGGAGCTACAGCAGTGTGATGGAGCTGCAGGTGTGAAGGAAGTCCTGCTGTCCTGTCCCACCCTCATCTTTGCTTCCTCTGTCTTCTCTGGACTTGTCCTCCTGTTTCAGAAACAGCACTGCTTCATGCCGAGGGTGGACGGGAGCGTTGGCTCTGATTCTTTTACCGTCCACCACAAGGAGACACTGATGCTGACCTCCTGATTCATCTGCATGTGTTCTGCTTCACACTGCTCACCTCCACCAAAGACTTCACAAACATCTTCTTTCTTTGAGTCCAGTTTGTCCCACAAACACTTCCAAATCTCCTCCTCTGAGATTCTGCAGCTTCTTGCAGTGTGACTCAGCTGACTTCTGACAGACCACAGACTGGCACAGCATCCACATGTGTCTCCTTTCAAACAGGCTCTTGATGTTTCCTCCCACATCATTCTGGCCTCTCAGTCTCCTTTGTTCTCCAGCTCTGTAGCTCCAGCTGGTGAAGCTTCAGTTTTCCATGTTGGTAACAGTAAACTACAGCCTCTGCTGTCAGCTGGGTAACTAAACAGAGCTGCAGCACGTCTCTGCGGTGGTGCTACATCCAGCCTGCAGACGGCCGTCTACATGTTGTAGTGGTTTACAGTCACCAGGGGGCGCTGTCCCAGCCATGCAGGCAGTGGGCTGCTCTGCTTGTGCTGTTGTTGGTGAAGCTGAAGTGAAAGTGATAGGTTTGTAGTTTGAACCTATCCACTGGAACGTTAAGGACAATCTGCTACGCAGCAAAAAGCAAGACACAAGGCACCAAAGTTCTCTGGTTTACTCATGCATGAGGGAGACCTGGCTGGAGCCAAGCGTCGTTCCACCACTTGACCACCATCAGACTCTCAGCCAGGCTCCCCATAGCACTCCTTTTATTGTGGTTACATGAATATGCATAGGGTCATTAACATATAGCATCTCACATAGGTATACATGTGAACAAAGAATACTGTGTGTGTGTGTGTGTGTGTGTGTGTGTGTGTGTGTGTGTGTGTGTGTGTGTGTGTGTGTGTGGTACTGCTGATCAAAGGGTCATATAACATCCTTGGTCAGGAAGAGGGTAGACCCCCCTTCACCCTAGATGGTTCACCCTAGATAACATGGTGAGGAAGTCCAGCAGTTCATCTAAACAAAAAGCACTTAGACTAGAACAGACGTAGCTACGTTAATCCTGCCATAAAACAATAAGAGAAGGTACGACCTCTCTCGTGCTCCCAGGATGTGGGTGTGCATTCTAGTGTGGAATACACACCAAGCCCCTGCAGCCTGCTAAAGATCACACATCCTATCACTACACAATTGATTATACACCTCTAAGAATATATGGTTAAATATTTCCTAATACAAATGACAATAATAAAATCTAAACCCATCAGAAAGCGAGAGTTAAAACACTGAACAGTGTCCACTGAGCTTCTTATGCTATTCTCATGCTCAAAGAAGTTTAACAGGACGGACGACTCGTCCATCAGGCGTCCAGCTGTCCGTGACCGTGTCCACAGCAGAGTGTGACCGAGGCTTCATGCTAACACGCACACATGAAGCTAATACCACCACAAGCAGCTGCTCAGTGGATTTGGAGGACAAATGTCTGCAGCTTCTCACAGGCAGTATGCAGAATGTGGATCTCCACAAAGACTGTGGAGCGCTCGTCCCACACTCTAAATCCAAACTTGTCGGCACAAAACTTCTCACACGTTCCCGTCACAAGTGTCTTCTAAGTGAAGCTACCAGGTTCAGGTCCAGCTTGTTTATCTGGAGCTGCAGGAGATGATCCATCCTCACAAAGCAACACAGCAGATATGCAAACACACAACACAACCAAAGGATTCTCTCTGCATGTCTGTGGCTGATGCTGCTGGAACGAAGCTGTTTGAAACCTTGTTGTTCTGCACTTTGGGACCAGAAGAGGAAACTGAAGCTCTGTGCAGAGGGTCCAATGGAAGCAGCCAAGCGCTGTAAGTGTCTGCTGTACAGGGATGCTGGTTCAGCTGTGGCTCAGTTTCACAGTGTGACTCAATAAAAGCAGCAGGAAATCAAAGCTTGATGCTTTCATCAGTGTGGAAATAAGAAAGTTTCCTGTGACAGACGCTGGAGCTCTTTCACTCTCAGCTTCACAGTTTCAGCTTCAAACTTCTTCCAACATGTTTCTAACACGGCCACATTCCACCTTAATGGAGCTGATATCTTGTGCATCAGCACATTTTCTAAAGGCAGCGATCACATCTTTAGTTTTGGATGTTTAACTGCAGATTGTTTGTGTTTATAGCACATTAATTACAGCAGCAGCGTTGACCACAGTGCTGTACAAGAATCCAAGATAACTATTAAAATAACTCCTAATATTAATATCACACATCAAATATCAAATAACTCTCATGCTGTATTAAAAGCCAGTGAATACAAATGTGTTTTAAGAGCAGATTTACAGAGACTGACAGCAGGAGCTGGGGCTGTTCGATAGAACGATGTATATATGATGACCATATGAAAACGTCTATCGTTTCATATCACGCTCTTTGTTTCCTGCTTATGTGTTTGTGTTTTCCAGATAAAGCTTTCAAAATAAATCTGAAGATCCTGTTGAGAGTTTTCAAAATAAACACAATACAGTACTGCGGTCGCTCGTTTATCGAGTTACGTTCTAAAAATAAGTCTCAGAATGAAGTAGCAGCTTTATGTTTTACAAGTATTATAGAAGTTTTAAGGCAGTTAAACCCTCACTGCACACTTTCTACACTTTTCTCAGACAGGCATGAACATTTTCACACTTTTCTCTCTTGTTTAAACAAAGTTCAAACCTTCATAGAAAAATAAGTTCATTATTAAAGAGTGAAAGCAAAGTGTTTCTGAAATGTGTCAAATCAGCCTTTGCTGGCATTAAATGAGCTTCTGTGTGAGGAGCACTCGTCCATGGCCTGGGCTCCTCGCTGTCAGGTAAAGTTTCATAAAGCTTTTGAGTTTTTCTGCAGATAATGTTGGTGTCCAGCACGATGTTCTTTTTCCTGCGGTCACTGAGCCACAAAGCCAAAGCTGACTCCATCCTTACGATGTTCTTGTTGTGGACAGTTACAACCTTTTTGCCTCCTTGTTGAAACTATGATGGTCAGCATCTTCCTCTGCCTTTGGCTGCTACCACAGGTGCAAAACGTCTCGTCATCATTGTTGTTTGTTGGGACAAAACGTACAAACATACAGTGCAGCACTGCAGAGTCACACTGCTGTAAATTTGAACACATTCTGTACTGTACAGGAGACACGGCACGAGATTGGCTGACAATGGTCTACAGCCAATCAGGACGCAGAACACAATGTGCTGTAAAAAACAAAAACATGCAAAATTGCACAAAAAAGATCAGCGAAACAGCGAAGCCGCCAAAGGTGAACTGTGTTACAGCGAGGGACCAGCGTATATGTGGTTGTTGGGACGATAAATGTCTTTGAGCTTGTGTCAGAAGACGAGCTGCAGCTTTCTGGACCAGCTGCAGTCTTGCCAGGCAGGTCCCACTAACTCCAACATATAAGGAGTTACAATAATCCAGCTGGGACGTCATGAAAACGTGGATCGCCCGTTCAAGGTTTTTAAAAGATAGAAATGATCTCACCTTAGATAAAAGCCTCAGTTTGAAGAAAGACCGCTGTACAACTGAGCTCAGCTGTTTTTCAAAGGTCACATTGCCGTCAAATATAAGCCCCAAATGTAATAATGCGATTTAATAAAAGAGCTGAACCAGTCTAATAGAGCGCCCTTGATGCCGCCATGCTCCAATGGTGAGGTCAAGATGCTGTGGTCAAGGCAGCAGTCAGATCCAAAAGCACAGCTGAGTCTCCTGATCAGTGGCTGATAAAAGATCATTAAGAACTTTTCAAAGTGCAGTTTCAGTGCTGTGAAGAGCTTTAAAACCAGACTGAAACCTTTACAACAGATTGCAGCTGAACAAATATAATCTTTTACAAAATCTTCGACAGGAAGGGAAGCTTTGAAATAGGCCTGAAGTTTGAGCGGACAGAGGATCCAGATCAGGTTTTTAGTACAGGCTGTACAACAGCATGTTTAAAACAGGCTGTACAACACCTGAACTAAGACTGCTGTTAAAAATCGCTAAGATGTCGGAACCAACAACCTTTAAAATCTTTTTAAACACGTGTTGGAACAACATCATTTGGACAAGATGATGTCTTTATAGCATCACATCGTTCCTCCACCTGATCAAACCACACAGGCTCAAACTGATCAAAAACAGCTGAGCAGGTGAATATTTTAGCCCCGGTGCGATCTCGGGCGAGAGTATCGATGATGGCCAAAGGGCAGCGTCCAGCTCTACGGCCGCTGAAGAGCAGACTCAACAGACGCACGTGATGTGGATCCTACTGCTCTAAAACTGGAGCTTCTTCAATCCATTAAAGAGACACAAAACCACAAAGACTTGTATAAAACTATCTTCCTTTATTCTCGATGCTTAAAGAGGATTTTGGAAAATGTGAGTTTTGCCTCTTTATATTTATGGTGGGGATGCAGAACAAGGAGCAAAGATGAATGTGATGCTGAATCAGCAGAAGACTTGGACTCATTTGATTCCAGCTTTGATATCATTGATTTCAATATGTCCATTTCTGTCACACTTCACCTTTAAAAGTGAAGCCATGTGGTTCCTGGAAGGAAAAACACGACTTTTTCAAGTCTTTGTCCTGTTTTTATGAGAAATGTACGACTTTAATGTGAAACATTCAGAGTTTTTTCTCTTGTTGTGTTTGTTTGAAGCTGCTTCCTGTTGGCTTCAGCTGTTTGGAGTTTCCATTTTCTAAACTTCTACATTCTGAACCTTCTTCAGCTCTGAACAGATGATGAAACACTGAATGATTTCAAGCACTTTGTCTAATAAACTTACATCTTTCATTCTTTATACAGATTGAAGGGCTGTGGTTTGTCAGAGATCAGCTGTGATTATCTGGCAGCAGCACTGAAGTCCAACCCCTCCCATCTGAGAGAGCTGGACCTGAGTAATGACTCCTCTTCTTCAACTAAGAACAACAACCTGCAGGATTCAGGAGTGAAGCATCTGTGTGGTTTCCTGGAGAGTCCAGGATGTAAACTTGAAACTCTGAGGTCAGTCAGCATGTTTTAGTTGTGCTGAGATGAATATGATGTGAAAGTTGTGCTGACACTAAACTGCAGACATCAGGCTGATATTATACTGATCCACACTGAGGATCTTCATGGTAAAGTCTGTTTTCTTCTTCTCTGGTTTAGTCCATTGACTGCAGCAGAACAATGTTCACATTTCAAACAGTGATACTCAACGTATGGCCCGCGGCCCACACGCGGCCTGCCCACCTTTCCTGATTCAGAGAGAGGGGACCCTGATTAACTGTGTAGCTTCTTCCTCACAGTTCTAAGTATCAGACACAACAATGAATAATCCACAGCTGACTGTCTTTAGCAGGTCAAAGGTCACGGCACACAGCAGACAGTCAGAAATATTCTAACTCTGATCATTTATCAGTTGTGACACTGTGAGACTTGATCAGAGGTGTGATCATCACAGCAGAGGCCTTTGTGTCAAAGTCACTGAGGATCAAACAGAAACACATGAAGCAGATTTTCCTCTTCTGGCTTTTTATAGCAGATAACCTTCAAAATATTCTGCAGTCGATCAAAAACTGAAGCAAACCATGAAGCAACATGTGAACATGAGCTGATGCTGCTGAAGTGAAGCAAAGTTACAGAGGTTTGATTACAGACACAGCTGAGAGTTTGTAATCTGTCATCATTTTAAAAAGTTTCCATGGAACAGCAGAAATGAGGCTTTACTGTCAGAGGCCGACAGCACTGAACACAACAGCAGACTGGTGGCTAATAAACAGTGAATGATGCAGAAACAGATGTTTGAAGCTGTTCTTGGAGTACACTGAGAGAGAGAGAGCTGTGCAGGCAGGAACAGCCAAAGTCAGAGAGAATTCATGAGCATATTGATCAAACGTGAAGCAGAGTTTGGATCTTCTTTTGCTGCTGCTTCACTCAGTTTTGGTTGGAGACAGATGAAACCTGCAGCTTCAGGATCTGTGAGCTGTCCACTTTCAGCCCCGACGGCGTGTCCGTGTACGTGCCGTCGAGTGAACGATCCACGCTCTGTGTTTCCATCTTTGTGTGTTTAGCTGCTCTCATTTACTGTTTTAGCTGTTTGCTGCTTGTTGAAATAGTTTGTGAGCTTTAACCTGAGATTCTGGCAAAATACATTTATATTAAACATCGATTCAGGATTGAATGAATCAACATCGTTTTATTCAAATTAAAACCATTTAAATGGGAACATGAATTTTTTACAGCCGCCTCTAATGCTGGGTAATGTCAGCTGGTCCATGTGCAGCTGGCTGTGAGGCTCAGGGAGCGTCTACAAAGTGCAACACTGAAAGAACATCATCCATAAATATTGAGTAAGAACTGGACTGTCATACAGCGAGACTCAAATGCCTTTAAACATCAGCTTATCCTGCTGATCCAAGTCCAACACTGAGTTTGTAAAAACATGTTTGTCAATCATTTTGTTTGGTTTCTGAGGAAAATGATTCAATAACTTGCTGCTAATACACAACATTTCATCATATTTCCTCATAAGCCTCTTTTGTCTGACCATTTGATCCCATTTGAATTTGCAATAAAGGATCCACAGAGTTTGGTGACAATAATGACAGTAGATGTTTGTGTGAAAGTGCTGGAAGCAAATGAGTGTGTGATGTTCTTTCAGTGTTGCACTTTGTAGACGCTCCCTGAGCACTGGTCTCACAGCCAGCTGCACATAGAGACCAGTGTTGTTAGTCCAGGTCAGAAGATGACTTGTTGGAATGAAAATGAGCTTGTAGTTTGTCTGCTTTAATAATGTGACTGGAAAAAGGTGTTGGACTTCAAATATGTCCATTTCTGTCACACTTCACCTTTAAAAGTGAAGCCATGTGGTTCCTGGAAGGAAAAACACGACTTTTTCAAGTCTTTGTCCTGTTTTTATGAGAAATGTACGACTTTAATGTGAAACATTCAGAGTTTTTTCTCTTGTTGTGTTTGTTTGAAGCTGCTTCCTGTTGGCTTCAGCTGTTTGGAGTTTCCATTTTCTAAACTTCTACATTCTGAACCTTCTTCAGCTCTGAACAGATGATGAAACACTGAATGATTTCAAGCACTTTGTCTAATAAACTTACATCTTTCATTCTTTATACAGATTGTGGAGCTGTGGTTTGTCAGAGATCAGCTGTGATTATCTGGCAGCAGCACTGAAGTCCAACCCCTCCCATCTGAGAGAGCTGTACCTGAGTAATGACTCCTCTTGGTCTTCGACTAAGAACAAGCTGCAGGATCCAGGAGTGAAGCATCTGTGTGGTTTCCTGGAGAGTCCAGGATGTAAACTTGAAACTCTGGGGTCAGTCAGCATGTTTTAGTTGTGCTGAGATGAATATGATGTGAAAGTTGTGCTGACACTAAACTGCAGACATCAGGCTGATATTATACTGATCCACACTGAGGATCTTCATGGTAAAGTCTGTTTTCTTCTTCTCTGGTTTAGTCCATTGACTGCAGCAGACAAATGTTCACATTTCAAACCTTCAAAGAAGAAGAAAAATCCTCCACTGGAAAATTCACTGTGAAACTCTCAAACTCTTCATTGCACCTTAAAGTCTGTCTGACACTGAAATCCAAAGTAAAATGTGCGTTTGCTTTACAGACAGCAGTCCAACACAAACATACACACATCATCCAAAACACAGTCCAACATCCAAATCTCCTCCACTGCCAGCATGAATGATGGGAAAGAGAAGGAGGAACACTCTGACATTCAGGGTTAGAATGAGTTTCATCAAGCAGACTGTGAAGATCAAAGCTGCATTAGAAAGCTTACATGAATGAATGAGTGGACAGAAGTGGACAGAGATCATCTGAAGCACTTCAAAGGCTTTAAATCAGCACATTTCTCTTTATTCTTTATCAACTCTGTTAGTTTCTCTCAGTTTTCTGTGGAATGAAGCTAACAGCAGGCTAATAAGATGCTGACCAATAGGTTTCTACTAAAGGTTGTAATTTGTATATGAAAAAGTGCTTTGGCTCAGCAGGGATCAGCTTACAGGTAGAATACAGCTGCTGGATGGGATTAGCATGTCATAGCTATCTACCAAACTGCTAACTGGGGGATTTCAGGCCATCTATGGATCATTTTTGCTAACTGTTTATTCAGCTTAGGCTCACAGGGCTGCAGCCTGTGCCCTAGCTGTCATAGGGCAAGAGGCGTGGTCCACCTGCACAGGTGAGCAGTCCATCACAGGGCCAACAGAGAGCAACAGAGAAGCACTCCCTCACATCCACACCTACAGCCAATGTAGAAGCACCAATGAACCTAAGCAGCATTTCATTGGACTGTGGGAGAACATCCAACCTCCACAGAAAGGCCCAGCTGACCAACAAGCTTCAACCTACAACCTTCTTGCTCTAAGGCACTAGTGCTAACCACTTTTGCCCATTTCAGCCCAAATCCTGCATCTTCCTGTTTCTGACTCCAGGCCAGCTCCACTAACACTTTCTCATCAGACACTGCCACCTAGTGGAGGAAGTCTTAGTTCCATTTGAAGCTTCAGATTACAGTTAGTTCCTTTACAAAGAGGTGGAGGTGGTGGGGCCACAGCACCATCATCACTGAGTGCCATAGGACACTTAACCTTTGTTTCCATATGCTGGGAACTTCCTGTTGTTCCAAGGAGGACTGGAAAATGTGTGAAAATCTCCCAGTCAGTTCCTCACAGCACACTTCAATCATTTCCCTCCCACAGCATCAGGACCAGGGCTTTTTCTCTCTTTGGTCCCACTAAGAGATTTCCACACAAACACCTCATCAGTGGGACTCTCAGAGCTACCAGCCCTTTGCTACAATCACAAAGCTCTTCATTGAAATCAATGATATCAAAGCTGGAATCAAATGAGTCCAAGTCTTCTGCTGATTCAGCATCACATTCATCTTTGCTCCTTGTTCTGCATCCCCACCATGGACTTCATTCCTTTCCAAGCCAGCCTTGAGTGTCCTTTATTCAGCTCATCCTCTGCTTTACTTTTACACCTGATTTTAGCTGCTTTATCTCTCTTTCAACAGGTTTCTGTGCCTCAATCTTTTTCTTCTCTCCCTCATAACAAGACAGCTTCTTCTGCCTGAGAACATGTTGGAGTGATTTACTAATCCAGGGCTGCTTATTGGGGAAAATACTTCCTGTTTCCAAAGTAATCCCCATTTTTCCCAGAAAGAAATGTCAGTAGAAATCGATGATCTAAGTGAGAACATGAGCCTTTAAAAAGTCCCAGTGGGTGCAGTCAAAGCAGTCCCTCAGTCCCAGTATAGAGTCTTTGGTCCAGACTGGAACAACTGTGTGCCCAGTTTGAGCTCTCTTCAGTGCTGTGACCTGACAGACCCAGAGGGGCCATCACATCACATTTAGAAGCTCCCCTGATGGAGTCACAACACATGTCCAATACTTAGTCTGTCTTGTTGGACCAACTGGAAGAAATGATTCAAGGACTTAGTCACAGAACAGAGATTCAAATCTCCAAAATCCAACTGGCTGCATCAGGACATATAGTCTGAAACTCTGCACAGTTTCCTGTTTGAAGCTGCTTCCTGTTGGCTTCAGCTGTTTGGAGTTTCCATTTTCTAAACTTCTACATTCTGAACCTTCTTCAGCTCTGAACAGATGATGAAACACTGAATGATTTCAAGCACTTTGTCTAATAAACTTACATCTTTCATTCTTTATACAGATTGATGAACTGTGGTTTGTCAGAGATCAGCTGTGATTATCTGGCAGCAGCACTGAAGTCCAACCCCTCCCATCTGAGAGAGCTGGACCTGAGATGCAACTACCTGCAGGATCCAGATGTGAAGCAGCTGTCTGATCTTCAGCAGAGTCCAGACTACAGACTGAAGACTCTGGTGTAAGTAGAGTGATGGAGTGAGTGGGTGGTGCTGTCAGCAGTATTGTACTAAACACAGTCAGTATGAAACAAAGATCCAGTGTTTCCTGTAAAGCTGCAGCTTCTCAGTGAAGCTGTGAGAGGAGAACGGTGACAGGCTTCAGGATTGGACACAAACACTTCCTGTTTCTCACCTTTATGGTCACCATAGTAACGGCTGACACGCTCTGATCAAACACTGTCAACAGCCAATCAGCTCTCTGAACAAAGCAGCACGCAGACCAATGACTGCATTGATTTCCAAGTTTAAAGCAGTGAAGAACACAGTCTGTAGGTGAGGAAGAATTTAGTGAGAGCAGATGTTTGGATGGAATTCCTCCAGTTAACAGCTGGAACCGTCCATCTGGATTGTTGGGCTTGTTGTTGGGGTTCCTACAGAGCTCAGAGTGGACACACCAAGGTTCTTCTAATGAATGAAAGTCCAAACTCAAACTAGGAGGGAAAAACATTTTCAGCAACTTCAATAAAAATCCAAAGATTAGAAAAAGTGAAGCAACAATGAGTCCTAGTACAGTCCCAGCACTGACGTCCCTGCTGCTCTTTATACTGGATGTGCTGCATCACTGACTGACAGCTGATGAAGAGTCTCTGGAAACACTCGTTTATCTCCTCTGCTCTTCCTCCTTCTCTCTGCAGGTGGTGATGATGGTAAACAGGACGGTGTGTGTGCTGAGAGAGGAGCAGCTGTGTCCTGATGATCCAGAGAGGTTGAAGCAGCAGCAGCTTGTGTGTAGAGACGCTCTGACTGGGCCATGTTACTGGGAGGTGGAGAGGAGAGCTTCATCCAGCAGTGACTGACAGAGGAATGAAGTGCAGATGACTGTCAGTGCTGCAGAGTGAACTGCTCTGAGAACAGCTCCACTGTCAGACACAATGTAGAGTCCAGCATCAGCCCTGTGTGTCCCTCTGGATCTGACAGAGGATCATCAGTGTATCTGGACTGCTCTGCTGCTGCTCTGTCCTTCTACAGTCTCTGCACAGTCTCTGTCTCACTCTGGAAAGATTTTACAACTTGTTGTAATTACAGAACGTTAATATGATATTCAAACATGTGATCTTCTCTTTATTTCTGAATCTTTACCAAATAAAGAAAAACCAAACTAACAAACAGAAGCTGTCGTGTCCTTTTTCACCACATCTGTGAATCTTTTCTGTGTTTTTCCTCTTTTCCTCCTTCCTGCAGCTCCATCTTCATCATTCTGTGTCCAGTATATGTGAACACGTCCAAAGCATCTGAGCCTCATGTTACCCGTTTGTGTGAGTTACGCCTGTCGTTGTGTTGTGGTGTATAAATAAGGGGCAGGAGACAGCGCTGGATCTCCGAGTTCTTTACTCTCAATTTCTGCAACATCTGCAATATCTAGAAATGCAAACCTGTGAGCTGTGTGTGTTGTGCGTCTGCTCGGCCACCTCTCCTCCGGCCATGCTGGAAGCAGCTGTGCGTTTGACAGTTTTATCGACTCGACAATAATCGAACAAATTAAATGTTCAAAAATATCAACTTAAGCACTTCAAAGTCAACAAAAAGCTTAAAACAATGAAATAATATTTCACTGACAAAACAACAGCTCATAAGAACGATACACAAAATAATACAGAAACAAACAAATAAAAGTTATTAACCAGGATCCATGTTTTTGTCACAAACACTGAATCAGCTGATTCACTCTTTATGTTTCTGAGTTTGTTTTGTGATTATAGTTCTGGTTTCTGTTTCTGTGTCTTCACTGTGTCCCACGTCTCCTTACTTTGGACTCTGTGTTATATTTCCTGTTTTACTTTGACAGTCCTGTGTTACTGTTTCCTGTCTCGTGTGTGTAATTGGTCCCAGCTGTGTTTCCCTCCTGTCTCCCGTTCCCTGATTACTAAACTGCGTCCACGCCGCCGGCGCTCCTCTCCACAGCTGGATTCCAGGATTTCAGAGCATCCAGCTGTGGTGAGTGATGGAGACACTTTCTCTGCTCCCTCAGTAATCAGGACAGTTTATTGAACATCAGAGGACATAAAGGACTGTTTTTCACCTGCCCGTTCTGAACCTGGACATTAAAGACTGCTGGCTTCAAGGACATTAATCCCAGTGTCAGCCAGCCAATAACAGCCTGTGTTTTTCAGCTCTTTAGGAGTCAGAAATGAGAAAGACACAGACTGCTAACCGCTCCCTGCAGGAAATAAGCTCCGCCTCTTCCTGTCCTGTATATGAGTGATTCTGACATGAGACACAATGAGTTTCCTGTTTATTGTGACTTAAAGCGATCAGCAAAGACCCTAAACTGTGTGTTTCCAGCTGAAGCTGCTTTTTGTGTTGCTCCCACAATCCTGTCTGAAACAGTCAGTGAGGAAAACTCAGTTTATGCTTCCAAGCTCATTGTGAGAGGGCACATTGTGTTCCTGCAAGTGCTGATTTTGTCTGCATCCCTGAGTTTAGTGAGCTGCCTCCAAGGACTTGTGAAGCCCAGTGTGTTAAGGCTGCATCTCCCAGATGTTTCCACCTTTCCAGCACAGACGATAAATGTTCCCACAAAGGCTCAAAGACTGTTGGATTTCCTGAGTGTTGGCCTCAAGAGATTGCTCAGTGAGCACCTGAGTGTTTCTGGGACATCGGACACTAACTGGAACTTCAAGTCTGGTTCTGAAGCTGCACATGCAAAGACTGTTTCTGGTTGTAGAGACCTGGCTGTTCCAGGGATTGTAACCTCCCCAGAGGCTGAGCTGCTGACCTCAGCTGACTCTGGAGCCTTGAAGGTAACTAAGTTTGCACCGCTCGGGTGAGCCATCTCAGCTGCAACAGCCTCCACAGAGAGCTCACGCAAGCTTACCCAGCCTGCTGAGGATTTTATGCTGCTGCAGCCCAAAAGGCATCCTGAGCTGGCTGACAGCCACCCACAGCTTCAGCTGCCTCAGCCAGAGGTCTCCACACCTGCTGGCCCTGCATCTGCTCTGACTGGGGGCTCCGGAGAGCCGCGCCAGCCATCCATCTCTGCTGGGGCTCCTGTTTGAGAATGTAGGAGTGTAAACTTCAAATATCTGCTCGGTTTGTCAAGATATCACATATTTGCAAAAGTGCTCTGACGTTTTTGGAGACGTCTGTTACCCACCATCTGGATAGCTAACCGGGAGGTCGAGGGTCATTAGAGCCGGCGAGAACAGCGGACTCCCGGCACATCGTTTTTGGACCCCCACGGCCTTTGGCTGTTCAGGTTTAAACATGATATATAAGTCACTTAGATCACGTAAAAATGTTATCGTTTGGCTTTTTTCAGTGTTTTTTGTTTGGTTTGGCTGAAGTTACAGTTTTCACACAGCTGAATAAACGTCAAACAGAAAAGTGATTAAACAGAAGTGTGAGACGGTCGAGAGTTTACTCCAGTGTCCTGTTAGATTTTAGACAGCAAGGAGCAGACGGCTGAGTTTATTAAACTACACCGAGACAGCGGTGACGCGGATCTGAAGGCCAGACCGTCACAGCCGCTCACTTCCCGCCTACCCGACCTTTGGAGGACCCGGCCCACGTAGACCTTGAAGGCCGGGTCCTCAGGAGGATGCAGCCTGTGAGTTTGGACACGCCATGACACATGATGTTCTACAGCTGATGTGTTTAAATGAGCTCTACAGGTGAACAGACTTATTAACGTTACCAGCATAATAAACTGTCCTGTCACTGAAGGTGTCTGCCCAACAAGGACGTGGTGCTGAATGCATCCAGACCCCTGCTGACTGTCTTTGCAGCTTCGGTCAAAGGTACAGTGTCCACTGTGACCCTGAGAGCAGGACACAGCCAGAGGTGAGTCAGCAGTTACAAACTAAATGCTGCTGACATGAATCAAACTGCTGGATAACCCACTGCTCATGAAAATGGCACCTTTCTGTTGCTTTTTGAGATTACTGAGAATATTTGAATTGTGACTCAGATGGCAGATCCAGGCTCTCAGCCTCCAGCTGAAACTTCCAGTCCTCCCCCAGCCAGAAGCTCTGATGCTGGGCTGAGAGACTTTGATCCTTCCCTGGATCCAGAAATCCAGGAGGGAGAAGGAGAACAGGACCTCCTTCCTGATCTGGAGAGGCCTGAGGGAAAGAAAGATGGAGCAGACAGAGCTTTGAACAAATCCAAACCTCCTGAGCTTCACCTCCACAAAGGTGCAGACACTGATGCACAGATTCACATGTGACACCTGCAGCGTCCAGCTTGTGCCGCTGACATTATCTCCACTCTGATACAAGCCTCATTCACTCGCTCACACACGTTCATACAATCACCTTTTCCTCACAGTCACACACATGAATGTAATGAGGGGAACTCGGGCTTCACTGTCATTCCTCAGGATCCTTTGATATGCAGACTGGAGGCTCTGTGGATGAAACACCGACTGTCTGAAGCACTCTGAAGTCTTCATGATGGACTTCATCCTGATTAACACTACAATACTTGTTAGAGGCCTTTTATATGTAATAATATTCTTTTCCATTAAAGCTCTGAACATTCTCACTCTTTCTTGACCAGGTGTGACAGGTGAAGGACACCGGCGAATAGGAGGACAGAAGCTGAGAGCCATTAGTCACATGACTTCAGCTGCTGCTGCCTCACCAACCACTGGCCCCTCGGTGAGTCTAGAGTTACAGCAGTGACCACAGGAAGTGCACACGTGTGATCTAAAGCTACATGTGGGCCTGTGACCATCAGTCTTCTCACTGTGGTAGACGGGTTTGTGAGTCCCTGTGATGCTGGGAGTGTCCAGGACAGTCGCTCTTGATCGGGTCTCTCATGGAAAGCTGGTCCCAGGAATTCCTGGAAAATTCCTCCACAAAAGAGAACTGGGAACATAAGTGCAGAGTGACAGAGGTGCTCAGCAACCCTGCTGTTATATGGGAATAGAACCAGAATAGTCGGCAACCACTTGAGTTAAGTTAGCCAAAGAGATGCGACTCAGACTGACTTCATCATGTTGGCAACGTGTCTGCATTGATAAACTCCAGTTATTCACAAATCAGAGAATAATTCCAGTCGTTCAGAGACAGATTGTGATTGTTTGGAGGATGTAATCGTTTCCCTTCAGGGAGCGTGTTGGACGCTCAGTGTCCGGGTGATTAGCTGGCTTAGAAAAAGCCTTTGTGCACAACTTTCTTAAAGGCAAACGGCACCATGTTCACTGCAGCTGCAGCAAACGCAGCAAAGAGTGAAAGTTGGACTGAGAATGTTGTGACTGTTTCATGAGAAAGAGCAGGAAAACAAGCATCACACACCCAGACACAGTGCTGGGATTAGAATTAGACTTTAGAGCCAAATGTAGGACAAAAGCTTTAATATGAAAGAGGAAAACCCAACAACAGCCAGAGCATGAAGCTCAAAACTACACCAATCACCAAGAAAGCTGACAGGCCTGTGACACGTCAGAGACGCCGTTCAAATCATAAAGAAGTTGGTTTATTGACAAAATGTAAAAAACCAAAAGAATCAAGTCAACCTTCAGTTTCGAGCGAGTAGACCAATCAGGCACAGCAGCAGCTCTAGAATAAGCAACAATTTGATGTATTACAAACAACCTTTCATATACACACATACATATGGCTCATATGCTGTTTAAAAAGGCCTCAAAGACCCAACAGATTACACAAAGTACAAAAATACTTTCATTCAGACAACAGTCAGCTGTGCACGAGACAGAGAGCCGACTACAGTTAGTAACATGGACTCACTTTGTTTCAGACACGACACAAAGTAACACAAAGCCACAAAGAGCAGAAACATCAAAAAGGAGGCAGAGCAGCAGCAACTCTCCATGAGCTGTGAGGCTAACAGCCACCCACACTTCCTGTGATGCATAATGAAAACAACATTAACCTGAAGGATGATAACAACAGAAAGAAGTCTAAGCTAACGTTACACAGCGCTCACACAGCGCTGACTGTACAGGCCTCACACAGCTACGACCTGCATCCACAACACCTGATTCTACTGAACACAAACAAGTTAATGATATATGAGCAATCCAGGGAAGGCTTCCAGGAAGGTGAGGATCCAAAGACAGCTCTACAACAGCATCAGTCAGCAACAATGTTACTAATCACTGACTCTTTCATCCTTTTATACTCAATCAAAAAGTGCTGTGTTCACATTTGTTTCTGCTGAAATCCAGAGACTGAAAATGCGTCTTTTTAAAGTTTGAATAAACTGACTGAACTTCTCACGAGTCCAACCGTGAGGAACACTTCCCCCCATGACACATCACAGGACAACGTCTCAGTGGAGGGGGGACAGTAGCTCAGTTTAGGCAGTCACACTCAGAATCGATGCCCCCAGTCAGGGTCAAACGTGGTCCTCAGAAACCTGCAGATGTTTGGGCCAAGCTCTCACTGGTCTCTGCGTCTGTAGACTGAGCTGATGTTTCTCCAGGTGTCTGGTAAAAGGACGATGCTGCTGTCCAATGAGGCGAGGAGAGAAGTAGCCAAACAGGCGAGAGCCGTGAAGGAGGAACGGCGGGCAGCTCTGGATGCCCGACATAAATACCTGATGAGCAGGCTGGCCGACGCCGGCAGCCTGGAGGAGGCGGCGGTGGAAGACGCCATCGTCTCTGATGACAGAGTAAGTTCAGAGACGTGATCCTTCCTCAGAGTTGAACCTTTGAGTCATTAATGTCTGATTCTTCCAGTTCAGTCTGATCCATGAATTCTTTGCTGCAAACGGATCCAAGAAGCTGATTTTCTTCTATCAGGATGTCAAACAGGTAACTTTGATCACATTTCAATGACTGACACATGAAGGTCTAACCGCTCTTCATAATCTGCTGTCCTGTTTGTTGCAGCGTACTTTGTATTCATATCTTTTAATATCTGCCTTTCTCCCAGAGTCTGTCCTCCCGTCAGTCTTCCTTTGTGGACGCATCAAACTCAGCTGTGGCTCAGAGGAAACTCTTCCTCACTACGGGGAACTCTGAGGTTGGCTTCAGCTTTTTATGTTTAGTTCATGTGAGAATCACAGAAAAATGCTGATATGAGTGGAAGCTTCTGCTGGGAAATTGGCAAAGAGCAGATTATTGAACAGCGAGGCAGACAGTTCATTTCAGTGATGCCAGTTTATTAGAAACGAGGACTGTGGGGCTGCTGGAAGTCAGGACGGACGTTCTCTGGATAAACCTGACAGCTGAGGTGGAGAGCAGGATTTATCCACAGACGGCTTCTTCCAAGCAAATGTCCTGAACACACCTGAGCTGAGGGTTACACAGTGTGTCCTGTGTGATCTCTGCTTTATGGTGGTTGAATCTCACAAATGTGACCATCAGACCTGACGACTTATTTGTGATGTTTTCATTTAAAATATCCTGGGTGAGGTGTTTGGGGCCTGTCCCATGAGGAGGAGTCTCCAGGGCAGACCCAGGACACACTAGAGAGGTTATATCTCTCAGCAGGCCTGGGAATGCCTCAGTATTGTCCTGGATATGCTGGAGGAAGTGGTTGTTTAGGGAGGTCTGGGATTCTCTGCTTAGACTGCTGCACCTGTGACCCGGGACCAGATAAACAGGAAATGGATGTTTGAAATTCAAAGAAATCCTCTTTTAATAATGAGGAAAAAAGACAGCAGGAGATCCATCGCAACTAACAAAACACTTCAAACACATCAATGCATCAACTTTAATCAACTTCATTTGGTTCAAATGAAGGAATCTAACAAAGCACTCACTAAAATGAAACACCAGTTAGTTTCCCGAGCTCAACAGGTCGAACACCTGAGTTTGGTTTGCGGTGCAGTTTTTATTTCTTCTAGATAACTTGGGTTATTTGCACAGGAAGGTTTTTTAAATGTATTTCTTAAGTACGATCTTATATGGGGGTTGATTTTATAGCATAACAGAATAATGTAATAACTCTAATAGAGTATAAAACATTTGCAGAATGAAGTACAAGGTGAAGAAAAGTCAGAACGTCCCTGTTTGAAAATACAGCCTCAGAAGGTCAGAGATGGACAAATTCAGCTACAGAAACATGTGGCCATTTTTTTAAAGCCATAGAGCATATTACAGACGACACAAAGAGCAAACACTGTAAACTTCTAACCACAGACCTCACACAGCTCACACACGTCAGAGTGAAGCTGTCATTTCCTGAAGCTTCCACACAAGAGAACTGGCAACAAGGTGGAGTCCTCATGGATCACTAGCAGAGAAATGTGGGTGGGTGCCAGACCACATGGACTCGACTCACTTTATTTCATACAAAGGAGCAGACTAATGCTGTCATCCTTAAAGACTAACTAGAAACAAGCAGTGCGCTCGCATCGACTCGACTTGTTTTGCAAGTTTGAAGTGAGATGGTACTTTAGAGTCAGCCTCCCGAGATGATGGCTGGCTGGTTTTTGAAAAAAATCTCATATTTATACAATGAGTAGCAGACTTTCCTGACTTGCAGAGGTCAACGTCCTCCTCAGTCATGCGCCATGAGTGGCACAGATACTATTCATCAAATAACTAACATGGCCTTGATTGTTACTCCAGAGACTTATCTGCGATGTAGCTTTATAGCATTTTCATTAGCAATCGTATGATTTGTGTTACAATGACCTTTGTGGACGGGCCCGGACCCCCAGGCCTCGTCCGTGACGCCGACGGTGAGCGCAACGTTTTTGTTTTCTTGCGCTTAAAATAACCTGATCAGCGTTCTGCGGACGGTTTGTTTACATTTCTCACATCTGTGATTGTTCACACGGGTTGGACACGAGCAGAGAGGGCTTTCAAGATGAAAAAGCCAACGTGAAACTTTAACGGACGACAAAGTTTTTCAATCAAATCTCCGTCACACCCTTCCTTGACCTCATCACGTTATCCACCTTAGTCAAGGAACAGTGGTTCGGGAAAATATGCATTTGTTTTTTGGACTACTTTAAAACGTATCTCAACTAGTGATGTGCGGATCGATACTGAAATATCGATTCCTCCGATACCCGTCATTGTGTCCGGCCCCTTGGCGTGCACACTCACAACAATGGCTGAGCGTAAACAGAGTCATGTGCAGACGTATTTTACCTCCACGAACAGCTGAGACGTGGTTTGCCATACATGTGGCAAGAATGTGAGGTGTTGTGGTAACACCGCTGACCTGGTCAAACACCTCAGAGTGAATCATATCACAGAATATGACGAGCGTATGTTGAGTGAACTGAAGAGGAGGAGAGGGAGAGGTGCTGCCAGGGCGAGACAGACGTCTCTCACGGAGTCCTTTAATGCTGCAGGCAGGCAACAAATAGCCACAACTTCAGGTTTTTCATTTCTATATGATAATTCTGCATCATTAAGTGATAAGAACAAGTAATCTGATGTCCTGTGATCATTACGACGCTATAATTTGAGATAAAATAAAAGATAGAGTAAAAAAAATAAGTTTTTGTTCAGAGTATCATATCAGATCAGTATCGTCGATACCACCCTGAATTTTACTTGGTATCGGATCGGAAAGGAAATCAGTGGAAATCAAATCCTGCTTCTACAGGTGTCCAGTTCATTCACTCTGACCCCTCCAGATAAGCGTTGCCAGTTCTCACTGTGCTGTAGATCACATTTTCTTTTTTTTTCTTTCTTTTTTTTCTTTTTTTTTTTAAAATGACATCAGAAACAGCAGTATGCGACATTACGTGATGGCAGAGCTTCAGTTCATCCTTTGTCATTTTTTTTTTTTTTTTTTTTTTTTTTTTTAATAAATAGGACAGGGGGAATGAATGAGAGAAAGAGGGGGAGAGAAAGAAAGAAAACCAAAGGGGAGAAGAGACGGTGAGAATGGGGGGGAAGAGAGAGAAAAAAAAAAAGAACTCCTGGGTCACCTGTATGGAGAAAAAAAAAAAACAAACAAAAAAAACAAACAGAGGAGACAGCAAACAACAAAGAGCAACATAATAATAGAGAAAACAAAGCACCATCACAATAAACTAGCTAGTCATAGATATCAATATTTACTAAGTAATAAACGATATTGTGCAGCACGCAAGATGGACAGCGCACAGTGTGCTTTGAGGCAGCAGCCAAGAAAGCTTTAGTCCGCGTCTGTGAATACCCATGTGTGCATACCTGTGTGGATCAGCATGCTTGCATTCCAAAGGTTTCTCCATGTAATGATCTGCTAGGGAGTGTGGGGAGCCACAGCCCCGTCCTCCAGGGTGTGAAGCGGGTATGGAGGAGATCAAAACTCCAGACATCCAGAGGCCCCCAGAACACAAGAGACCATGGAAGACCAACAGAGGGGCAGCCGCGCCACTGTTCCAGTAAGAGCTGAGGAGAGTCCCAGATGAGAGCTCGCCCAGCAGCCGCGGAGCAGAAGTCAGGGGGAGTTGCAGTGACGCGCCCGTGAGCTCCGCCGGCCCCCAGCTGTGCCTGAGTGACCGAGCCCCAGGCCGAGAGGCCGGGGGCACCCCACCTCCAAAGGGGCCCGAGCGAGCCCCAGGCCCCAGGCCCCGACAAGCGGCCGCCAAGGAGTGAGCCGGTGTGTACCCGGACGCCCACCCCCAGACACAAAGAACCACCAACACACCGACACCTGAGGGAGTCCGCCACCGGCAGGGGAAGTGGTGGTGGGTGGAGATAGGCCTCCAAACCTTGGAGGGCCTGAGGTGTCCCCAGAGAGGTGGCGTCTGATACCCAACCTGACATATAGACACAGACATACAGGCACACACAGACACAAACATCCATTCCCACCCTCATGCTCTCATATGCACTCACTCCACACTCAACCAACGTGGAGACAGACATAAAGAGACGCTGTACACACAATCACACTCCCCAAGCGTACTCTACAAACCGGGTCTAGGTACCCTTGCCCCTGGAGGGGGGAATTGCACCCAGACCCAGGTGGTGTTACCCTTTTCCCTGCGGTGGGGAGAGGCAGACCACCCCGACTCCACAGCAGCAGGGAGGCCCCACACTCCAGACCGCAGTCGGACAGCCAACTCCTCCTACTAGCCCTCCCGCTCCAGCAGGCCGCAGAGAATGGGGGTGGGAGAAGACTCCAAACCTCCCTCCACCCGCTCATTGTAGTGTTGATGCATATGTGTTCTAAGGTGCAATTAAAACCCAGGAGGGCTTGGAGCTACCTGCCAAGGAGCAGCAGGTAAGCGCATAGTCCCTCCTGCTAGCCCTCAATGACTAAGTGTATTTAAAATTGAGAGGTGGGCAACGACGTCAGGGGTGAGGTATACACCCTGATGGTAATTTGGACTCCGTGATTGTGCCCACCCCCAAGATCCTATATGTATGTGTAATGAGAGTGTGAATAATGTGAATGTCTAAGTTGTGGGATAAAATTGAGGCAGAGGCAGCCAGAAGGGGACGGGGGGGGGGGGGGGGGGTAGCCTCCTCTGCACCCTGGTGACATACCCCTACTCCAAGGCCCTGCATGTGTGGGTGGTTGTGGAGGAGCGGGAAGAGGGAGGCAGCTGGAGATGGGGAGGGAAGGAAGGGAGGGGCAGGTAACCCCTCCCTGGGGCCAGCTCCCCCGCTGACCCCAGTAGGCACTCCCACCCTTCGCGACCCGCCAGGGAAGGGGGGCCCAGGCCCATCAGACCGGGGCCCAGTGCAGTAGCGCCCTCCGGCTCCACAGAGCCCTGGACAGTCCACCCAACCCCACCACAGAGAAAACTGCACCCACCCCACCATCCACACATCTTCCAGACTACATAAGACAATAGACGCCCAGGCTGAGATCTTCCTCCACCTCTCCTGTATCTCCCCCTCCTGCAGAGAGTTCCTGAAGAGAAGAAAGCTCCTGCAAGATGTGACCATCCCCCCCACCAGTTGAAGAGCCCCCCAGGCGGCTCGACGCACCGGCGGCACCCTGCTCCAGGGCCGGGCCCCCATGCACCCACCCGCCCACAACCCCGGCAACACACCAACCAGGACCCAAGCCCCCGAGGCCCGGCCCGGGCCCCAGCCCAGAGACGGAGCGCCCCCAGAACCTCACGCCCATCCCGGACCCACCCAGGGGCAGCCAGGTTGCCAGGTCAGTAACCCACGTCCGTCAGCACAGACCCTCCCCTAGCCCCACTGCACGCAGCCGCGAGGAAACAGTCACCTGAGAGCCAACAGAGCCCCCAACCGGACGTGACCGCTACCCCGGGTTGAGCCCCCCAAGGAAGATGCCTCCGGGGAACCCCCCGACGCCCTAAGCCTGTCCCTACCCCCTCACCACTCACAACAGTGAAGGCGGGACCAAACTATGACCCCCCACCCCCACTAGGTGATGGAGCTGATAAAAGGGGCCCAGAGCAATTGATCTGATGTGGTGGCAGAGGCTGTGTCAAGACTAATGTAATCTAATAGATAATTTCTATATTGGTTAGAATTAAGATTATTTTTATTTTTCCAGTTCATGAGGACTGTTTTCTTGGCTATGCATAGGGCAATGAAAACCATATGGGCTATATTCTTTTCTGAAGTGACATTATCTAAGCTGCCCAACAAACACACTAAGGGGGAAGTTGGAATGTTACATTTCAGACACTTTGATAAGTCTTCACATATCTCGCGCCAAAACTTTTGCACTGGTGGACAGAACCAAAGAGCGTGGATGTAATTGTCTGGTGTATTGTCTTGACAGTGTGAGCAGTTGTTGGAAGATGTAAAGCCCATCTTGAACATCCGATGACCTGTATAGTGCACTCTATGAAGTATTTTGTATTGTATTAATTGCAGACTGGGATTTTTAATTAATTTAAAAGTTTTTAAGCAAATCTGAGACCAGAAGTTTTGGTCTAGGTTGACTGATAAATCTGCTTCCCACTTTGCAGTAGGAAGGGATATTGATTCATCTAATTTAGAAAGTGTTCTGTATATTTTAGATAATAATTTGGGGGATTTAAGAGTAAGAAAATGTGCCGCACTTAGTGGTGTTTGTAATTCAACTTGACTGAGGTTAAATTTCTTTTTTACTATGGATTTAATTTGTTGATATTCTAAAAACCTTGTCTTGTTGATCCCATATTGTTCAACTAGTCTGTCAAATGGAATAAATTCTGTTCCCTCTAATATATGTTCTAAGTATTTAATTCCTTTACAACTCCATTCTGGGAAATTAATCATATTATTGTTTTGTAATATGTCAGGGTTATTCCAGATAGGTGTACGTTTGCATGGGATTAATGAAGACTCCGTTATTTTTAGAAACTCCCACCATGCTGTTAGAGAAAAGCTGATGTTGATACTTTTAAAGCATTCATGTCTTTTGATGTTTGAGCTAATAAATGGTAGGTCTGAAATCTCTAGATCCTTGCATAGTGCCTGTTCAACATCTAGCCAGGGCTCAACTAAGAAGGTATGTTTTAACCATTCTGAGATGAACTGAAGCCTGTTGGCTAAGAAGTATTGGTGAAAATTAGGCAGATCTAATCCTCCTCTATCCTTGGTTCTTTGTAGCGTTTTTAAGCTAATACGCGGGGGTTTATCTTTCCAAAGGAATTTGGAAATATATGAATCCAGAGATCTGAACCAATCTTGTGATGGTTTGTTAGGGATCATCAAAAATAAGTAATTTATTTTTGGCAAGATCATCATTTTTATAGTGGCGACCCTTCCCATGAGTGATATGGGTAAAGATCACATTTTCTTGTGTTTGGGGTTATAACGGTTACTTTTGAGGTCTGTGTTATAAAGCAAGTTAATCCTGAATTTAACTGGAGAAGACAAATTCCCACTGCGTGGTGTAGTGCACAGCCAGGCATTCTTTACATTAGTTCGTTTGACAAAACCAAAAACCTGAAAGTATTTACTTGGAGTTTGGTTTGATGAAATAAGTGCCAGAATCAGTGAATACAAATGATTCCAATGACATGAAAACTGGTCGAAGGACAAATCCCTCAAGAAAAGCACGACTAGCACATTAAGTTTGTTTGTAATCATCATCATCTCTAACACCATGCGCACAACAGTGATTTTGTTACAGAACACTAAGATAGTAAAATCTGGGAAATGATGATATTTCTTTCCAAAACTTCCTGTCTGGAAGACATTAAAGCTGCTGTGCCACCTGCAGCTTCTTTCAATCTACGTTATGTGAATATATCTTTTTTTTTTTGGGTTTGAACATCCATTCAAACTCACTCTCTGCCTAGCAAGTCTCATTCCCTCATTTCCTTGGGGTCCAGCTTCACATACGTGGCACTGAGCCTTTTCCTTTGTCACCTCTTTCTGCTACATGCCTAGCCTCCCAGTTTCTTGGTCTATTTTCTTCATTTCGCTAACTACACTTCTTTTTCTTTGTAAATCTCTTCCTTCAAATACTTTCAAAATCACTTTTCTTTTTTCCCTTTCTTCTGTGCAGAGAAGACGTCAAACCCCTTCTTGGCAGTTTATCTCAATAAAGCTGTACTATCCCAGCCATCTGGTAAGTCTTCCCTACTACCCAGAGCCTGTTTATACTCCTGCATGTCTCTGCCTTCACTCACTTCCTCTTCTTGATGTCCAAACTCATCCTTCAAACTACCATTTGATGCTGCATAGCTGCATTCTCCCTGACACCTCCTTGTCTCCTGTCTTTTTGATTTCACCTTCTGCATAATATTTAGTTGCCCTGTGTGCAGCTTCCTCCACTTTCATATATTTCTACAAGTTCCTCCCTGTTCTTGAAGTATGTGTGCACCACGGCCATTTCCACTTGGAAAATCTGCCCCACATCTGTCTTTCTAGATTTCTCTCCTAAACACCACACCTACCCAACACCTCATAACCTCTGTTCCCTTCACCTAAATGTCCATTGAAGTCTGTGTCAATCACCACTGTAGTATGTGGTCTCTTGCACACAAAATGTGTCTACCCTCCACCTCCATAATATGAGTCCGCCAGCCCTCCCATTGCCAGTCAGAGTCCATAACAAGTCAAAAACATAAACAGCTCGAACGTATTATTTATTTAAAAGAGAGAGAGAGAGAGAGAGAGAGAGAGAGAGAGAGAGAGAGAGAGCTCAGTTGTCCTTGCTCTAGCATCAAGAGTCAGTGACTGGCTGTTCACTGCAGGCTCAGCAGTCCAATGGCCGATCAGCAACAAAACAAATAAAAAAATAAGACACGTTCTTGATTATGACAACAAACCACATCCAAAAAAATATGACAGCAACACTTTAAGTTTTGTGTGCATTCATCATGTGCAACTCTGGAGAAAGTCTCATGTCAAGGATGTGTGGACAGGGGGGCTATTAAAAAGTTCCAGTATACAGAATAGAAAACCATCAAATGAATGAAATAAAATCTGTTGTCACAGTGGTTTTTGAAGGAACAATTACTTCACAGATGGACAGCCTCATTATATTTGAGTTAAATCTGATGATACACACTTCACGTCACCCTAGTTACATGTTTTTATTTGCCATGTGTATGTTATCCAAGGGAGGAAGAAAATGAAAAAGAAAACTTTTGATGTGTCCAGACATTTCTTCACATCAGCTGCCAGCAACCAGTTTCAGCATGTACAACTGTTGCAGTAAGTGTGCTCATGCAGACCAACTATGCTGGTCCACTGTTCTTAATGGTGCTGCATGTTGAGAAAGAAGTGAAACAAATGTTTTGTTTAACAAGTCCACTAGTGTTAGAATAACTTGGCATTTCCAATCTGTTTCTGCTGTAGTTCAATGAAAGGTTTCAGTTACTTAAGTTTGAGAAAAAACCAAAAAACCAAATTGCGTTTACAATTGTAGTTTCATCTTGTTATAAGATATTTGAAATAAAAACAAACAAAAAACATGAACAAACAAACCACAAACAAACAAACCACAAACAAACAAACAAACCACAAACAAACAAACCACAAACAAACAAACCACAAACAAACAAACCACAAACAAACAAACCACAAACAAACAAACCACAAACAAACCACAAACAAACAAACCACTACATTTTCAGAAATATTTCTGCAGTCTGATTTACAAGTATAAACTTTCTGACCAAAACGCCACAATTTCATCCCTCAAACAAGTTGTCAACTGTGTCAACGACCAATGAGGACATCACTGCTACACTTGATGATACTCACACCTTGAAAAAGTGCAAAGGTTTCCCAACAGGACTTCGACGGTTGGTCTTCTTGATCAAGCTATAATCTGTTCTCATCAAAACCACCATAAAACCAGTTTGACAGGATGATGCTGATAAATCCCTCTAGACCTTTTTGTGACAGTATTAAAAGCTTGCTGGAAATTCTCTGTACTCATATTTGTGCTCAGTATCTGTAGGAGCCATTTTTGTGTGGGTACCTCATGTATGCCACTAGGGGTCACCTTTTGTGTTACATATGGTGTGTCTATTTAAGGTAGATAGGTCATGAGCAGCAGGTGTGTTGTTGTTGGGAAGGAGCAAACAGATTGTGACCGCTGCGCTGTTATGTTAAATTGTGTTGGAATAAAGAATCTAAAGGACAAGATAAGTATGGTTTCAGTTATTGAACTAAGTTTAATACGTTTATTCATACCAGTGACATTGCATTAACCTGCCAACAAACAGCTCAGTGGCTTTAAATGTCGGCTTAGCCTCGACAGTATCTATAACACCATTAAAATGCAGTAATGGCCACACAAAAAATAAAACGTGACCATATTCAGTTTAAGCCATTTTATGTGGTTTAGTTTATACACTTGAATCACAGTAGATGATAGCTTTCTGTTTTTAAATGTCTGCATTTATTGCAAACACTATAGTTACTGTTCTGCCTTTTATAAGGTAAACTGGATATTATGGTTGCAAACGGCCCTAGAGCTCCCTCTAGTGGCTGCTTTGTAATATGGGTTTGACTACTTTGGGAAAGGAACAATGAGAACGTGAAAAAATCAAAGATGGCGGAAAGTTATCGTTCTAAGCTGATATGGACCTTAAAATGTTGTTGCCTTGGACAAGATATGTCTGTAAGTATGAGTGACAATAAAATAATTATTAACTTTTGTTTTGTGTAAAAATGGTACGATAATTTGTACATTTGAAAGTTTTATCTTGTTATCAAATCACTTTGATTGTCACATCACATGTGCAGGTACACTGGTACAGTACATGTGAGTGAAATTCTTGTTTGCGAGCTTCACAAGCAACAGAGGTGTGCAAAAATACAATAACGTAAAACAAGCAAAATATAAGAACGGCTAAATCTGAGACTAATAAATATATGTACAATATATAATAGTACATGCATTACTGGATGTGTATACTAAATATGTTTTTCTACACGCGCGTGTGTGTGTACATATTTTACAAATTAAATAGAGTAAACAATAAATAAAATATACAGAGGTTGGTAGTTGGACATGTGCAAAACAAGTGGCATTTATATACAGTGTGGAGTGCATAATGTTGAAGTTCCAGTAGTGAAGCTGAGGTGTCTATGACGTGTTCAGCAGTCTGATGGCCTGGTGGAAGAAGCTGTCTCTCAGTCTGCTGGTTGGGGACCGGATGCTGCAGAACCTCCTTCCTGATGGAAGTAGTCTGAACAGTTGATGGCTGGGGTGACTGGAGTCCTTGATGGTCCTCCCCGCTTTCCTCGGGCAGCGCTTCCTGTAGATGTCTTGGAGGGAGGGAAGCTCACCTCCAATTATCCGTTCAGAGCACCGCACTACTCTCTGGAGAGCTTTGCAGTTGTAGGCGGTGCTGTTGCCGTACCAGGTGGTGATGCATCCAGTGAGGATGCTCTCAATGGCACAGTGATAGAAGGTCCTGAGGATGCGGGGGCTCATGCCGAATCTTTTCAGTCTCCTGAGAAAGAAGAGGCACTGCTGCGCCTTCTTCACTGTTTTGTTTATGTGTCCTGACCACGTAAGGTCCTCAGCCAGATGTACTCCAAGGAAGCGGAAGCTGCTCACTCTCCACAGCAGCGCCGCTGATGGTGATGGGGGTGTGTACTTCTCTGCACCTCCGGAAGTCCACTATCAACTCCTTTGTCTTTGCGACGTTGAGGGTGAGATGGTTGTCTTGACACCAGTGGGTCAGGGCGCTGACCTCCTCCCTGTAAGCCGTCTCATCACTGTTGGTGATAAGACCCACCACTGTAGTGTCGTCCGCAAACTTCACAATGATGTTGGAGTTGTTAGTGGCTGTGCAGTCGTAGGTGTAGAGTGAGTACAGGAGAGGGCTCAGTACACACCCCTGTGGAGCACCAGTGTTCAGTGTGATGGGGGATGAGGTGATGCTGCCCAGTCTGACTACTTGGCGTCTATCAGACAGGAAGTTAAGGATCCAGCTGCAGAGGGAGCTGCTCAGTCCTAGATCCTGCAGTTTCCTGTCCAGCTTCAAGGGAACGATGGTATTGAATACTGAGCTGTAATCTACTGTTAGCTTGCAGTAAGAGTGTAACAAGCTAGTTTACAATGTTAGTTAGCTAATACAGTATTTTGTACTTTCAGTTTTACGATGGTCAAAGAGAAGGCAATGGTCAGAGGCCATTCTTCAATAAATCAGCACAGAAAGGAAAATAAGTCTGGTTATTGGAGCATCGTTATCTCGCTGTCTAGCTGGTGAAACTAAGGAACTCAGGGCGAGGACAGCAAAGTTACCAAAGGGGAAAAACTATCAAATTAAAACTGCATCATCTCAAAAATCACAAGTTTCTCTAAAATGTGTTTATTCTAGGGCTGCAGTTATTCATCATTTTAGTCATAAAGTATTTTATTGATTGTTCGAAAATTGAATTGGATTAGAAATAGTTTTCTTATTAACGAGCAATAATTATTATTATTCAAAAGAGAAAACACACGGGTCTTTTGGTTACCATTTTAGAAATTGCCATCCTTTAATGATTCATCTGTTAAAAAAAATATTTTGACTGCTTTTATCTAAAAAATATTTTGAGATGCTGAAATGCTGAAATAATAATAATAAAAAAAACAGACACTGATGTCAACATAAAGGTAAACACGCAATTTAGTTTCTTTAGTTTCTGGTTCTCTCCTGTATGGACTAGAGAACGCACGATACCACTTTTTTGTGTCCAGTATCGATATGAATCCGATACAGCGTATTTTTATAATCAATAAAACAGTTTTTTTAATATCTTTCTTTATTTTGTATAAGTTCATACTCAAGTTTTAAAAAATAAAACATTAAAGTTATTTAGTTATACCTGTATGCAAAAAACACACTGCACCCAAAATATTTCATAGTTCAGCAACACTGATCAATCTAATAAACTTAAACCTGCACCATCCTCCCTATTCTGGTATTTTAAAGAGTACTTAGCAGAAATATTAAACAACCTAACTAATAGGGTTGCAAACTCCCAGCAAAAAAAAAAACTAAAGGGAACCATCGCCCACCCTCTGCCTCGTGATGCTTAATCGACATAATCGACTTTAATTTAATGCATGTATTTAAAAAAAATGCACAGAAATCAATTATTTTTCAACAACAATTAAATAGATTCAACATCTTTCTTCAACAGAACTGCAGACTGCACAGATGGTATCTTCCCAAAGGAAAAAGTACTATAACTTACTAGGGTATATATTAGACTTAATAGTTACTATATACAATATTAGATTTCTATACATTTTACGTTAGATAAAAACTTTGGTTGTAAGATTCAGATAATTATTTATTAAAAGCGAGACATTTTAAACGAGAATAAGAAAGAAAAGTATTTCTTTGTGCCCCCCTTTTCCCTGTTAATGCCCCAGCTGGCCCCCTGGCAAAACCGTGCTAGACCCGCCCCTGCACAGTTACCAGCTGTCAGCTACTTATAGCATTAGGCATTAAAGTAATATTAAATAAATTCTAACAACAGCTTATCAAGCTTAAACGTGCTGCTGTGGTTTATCTGCTGGTTTCCTCTTTCTGGCGCAAAGTGGGAAACAAACAAGAGAGACGGAACTTGCGATCAGCTGATCATTGATCAGTTTCATGATTGAAGTAGCAGCAGGAGAGGGAGGGGGAGAGGAGACGCGGCAGTCGCTCCATATATCGGTTGTTAAGCTTAACGTGGGAATGCGTTACAAACATTGAGAGAGAAACTTACAAACTTGCTTTACTTCTCTAGGACAGCTTTCACTGAGAAGAAATGCCGATTTGGAAACATGTAGCGAGGCGCTAAATGCTCCACCAGACAACCGAGAGGTCTCTTGTTGTCACATGCAAGAAAGCATGCTCTGAAGAATATCCAGGTAGATAACTGTGGCGATATGTTGGTTATATTACTTTAAAGTGCAACTGGCTAATTCTTATTTTAGCCAACTCGAAAAGTAAAAATGATGCAACGACCTTGAAATAACACATTTATCTCACTGAAACATGTCATTTAAATAAAAACATTTACTGAAATTAAAATAAATATACTGAATATAATATGGCTCAGATTTAATGGAATATAATGATCCTTTTGTGTTGCTGTTAAAGAAAGGGATAATGTGTGAATACTGTTTTTAAACTATGGGCTACAAACTAAATCCTTTTATTATTTCTGTCCTCGGTTTTAACTCATTAATAATCATTAGGATGAAGCCCCCTAAAAAACAACGTAAAGGTCATGAAAATGTAAACAATTTGGCATTTTGATGATGCATCATCCACATTAAAAAGTAGAGATCATATCAGCCCTGTATTTACTTGTATCGGATACATAAAAAATCTTTCCGTATCGCACAGCACTACAGAAAGCTCTTTTCTAGGGTTGTATTAAACATCTGTAACTACCGTAACTCCTGATCCATTTCCTCAATTAAAAGAAGTCCAATGATTCCTGAGAGCAGCAACTCTGCACTTTTCATTAATATTTGCATCATTACGGTAATCCCAGGTACATTGTTGCAGCAGCCCCGTGAAGGCAAAGGTTGAGAGAATAGTGAGTGAGCGTGATGGAACAATGTTATCACACGTTTGGCTTCTTTTTACCATGTTTGTTTGTTTTGTTCTTTCATGTGTTATTTACCAAGATTTGGATGGTGTTCTGCCTCGAGTTACCATAATGTCCCTAACATCACAAAAAAGCACAGAGTTGCTGCTTTCAAGAACTGCTGGAATTTTTCATTTGCCCCAATGGTTCAAGACTCAAGTTAGGCTAAAAACACTGGGACCAGTTTAAATGGGTTCATGTGTGTCAGCTGCATCGTCACTGCTGCTCTTATGTTATGTGTTTTTGTTGAAAACTAGGTGCTGTTTGGCCTTAATGATGTCAAACTTTTCATTCACTTGTTTGCTCCTAAATACGTTTCTATTGCAGGTCTTTTCCAGTTGAAAATGTGAGTGAGCACTACACAAATTACTGACACTGAAATACACTGAAAAGAAAAAAAACAACAAAACTAAATCCAAACAAAAACAACTAAACGAAGTAGTTACACACGTTATAGAATATATATACTGGGCATACAAGCCTGGCCTAAGCTTTCTGTCAGGAAGACTGCAGCAGTCCAGGAGTTGGGTTAACTGTCTTTAAGTCCCACAGAAGAAATGTTTACATCAAAGTGCTTGCCAGGCTTAATCCAAATTAGGTACAGCCATACTTGAACTTATCATTGTATAGTATGTGGGACTATGAGCAATGGTTTTCTGGAAACAGAAACAGGCAATTTTATCATTAGTAGAGTCACAAATAACTAGAAAAACAATTGAAAACATAATGTACTCAACACAGCAATATCTCACAATATCCACAAGGGGTCACTATAGCTCATATATTGCCTAAATAGCACGTCATACAAATTGCCAATCATAAGGCACGGACATGGCAAGCTAGCCACAGTTAAACTAAACAATAGAAAAGTCCTTTATTTGTAATACCGCTGGATGTAATGACTGCGGGAGATTACAGCCACTGCTATTAACTTAGTGCCAAATAATCCTACCAACATGGTATCAAAGAACTGAGGCATAACTTTAACATGCACAAACAATTATAACAGCTTCATGCGAGTCATCCTGCCAAAAGGACTAACACTCACAGGTTCATAAACACACAACTTAATCACACGAAACAACTGCGATGCTCTGCAGTGGCACCTTTAGTCACTCCCACTCTGCGTGCTGAGCACATGCCCACTGATACGCTTATTTCCTTTGAGTGTGCTTGATTTCTGCCTCTAGACATTCTGAGGCCGAGTCAGAGCAGGAAACTTGAGCACACGTGGTCTCATTAAATCAGACAGCTGGAGTCATTTAAAAAGGATCTTTTAAGCAGTGCTGTCCCTCAGCTTCATAGTAGATCCATCTATGGATCAGTTTGAAAATCCTAGCTGTCTTCTTTCTAGTTATCATGTTACAAGATTTTAAGAAAACTTGAACGCTGATCATGAGTTGAATGCCACTGATCTTCAAAATCATCCAAGCTTTTTGATAAATGCACACAAAAGTCGGGTGTCCATGCCACCCGCATGCAAGGTGACAAAAATACCCCAATCAGCCTTTCAAGCTGACAGCTAAAGAAACCATTTCACCAGATTTAGCTTCTTGGATATTGTGTTCACTATACTGTGTTCAAAATGTACTTCTCATTTAATAGAAGAAATGTAATCATGTCAATATAGAGGATTTCAAATTCTCACTCCTGTTAATTAAAAAAAAGAAAAAAGTAGGATAAGACATGAGAAACTCCTTGAAAAGGACAGTCTCCATTATAGCACCTCATGGAAGCTTTGTTAGACGACCTGTCATTAAAAACTAGAAAGACCATCCAGCATCGGGAGCTTTCAGACTTCCAGGTATGACAACAAGCCTATTGCTGGTTTGCCCACTCTGACTGTGTCAGTATTTGCTCCACATACCAACTGCTCTGACCCTAAAGTAAGCCAGAATCACACACAGCCATATGTAGGCACATTCCAACCACAAAGAATAACTGGGGATTCTTCATCCTGTAAACATCCTGAACAACTGGTTTTGGTGGTTTGATGGGAACAGATCCTCACCTGATCAGGAATACCAACGATCACCCCACCACTCATGTCTTGTTGGGAAATGTTTGCAGTCCTCAAGCTGTGAAAGTCATCAGGTGCAGCAGTCATGAATACCATGTAAACATCCCTGTTGGTAGGACAAACAAATAACAGTGGGATTCATTCGAGAAAACAGAACTTGTTTGATTCCCTGTCTGACAAAAAGAAATTAATGCAACGTAAAAATTAGATTTAAAACATCAGCAGCATCATATGTAACCATGTCCTAAATTACATATTGTTATAATTACACAAAATTTGTTCTAAAGCCCAAACTGCTCCTGGTATATCTGACTTTTAGCACCTCCAAGCCTGTAGTCATCTTGGTTATTAGTTAGGCCCCTCCCCCGTGTGTCGCTATGTGTATAGGCACTGTTAATGCTAGCATGAACAGATCATTCTTGCTGGCTGTTGTAGTGGCTTGAGCTAACTCTCATCCCAACTGTTTATATTTGGTTATAGGAGCTGGAGTGGGCATTAATGCTCCACAATTTACAAGCTGGGACCTGCCGCTAATCCATGGTTAAAGCCTTTACCCACATCAACACTGCAGGCAGAGGCTAACATCTGCAATACTATTAATAATTACACATAACTGTAGCAACAACAAAGAGAGGCTCGAACAAGAAAGGCTTGAAACCCTTAGAAAAGACTGATCAGAGTTGGTTCAATGAACTCTGATCATGTTCATTCGGAGTTAAGCTCGTGTGTGTTTAGAGACAGAAAGCCATCATGTTACCAGGATTCTCCAGAGAAACACAGAAATAAAGAGCAGAGCCTCCATCTTCATTTAGTGGACAGAGGAATATGATCACAAATCAGTGTGGGCCAAAATTTGTATCTTAAAAACTAGGAGGGGATAAAGTTATACCAACATACTGTAATATTTTTATAATATACACTAGCAAACTTTCATGCTGTGTGTGATATTAAAAATATTGTATTGTGTGATATCATTCTATTGTGATCCAGCATTTTAATCTGACCTTTGATTTCTAAATGCTTCATTAAACTGTCAAATATACAAATATAGACAACTGTGGGATTTGTCTAAAGTATTTGCATATGCCATAGAAATGTTAGCACTCACAGTTTACTGGGCAAGGTTTATGCAACGTTTCAACAAGACCAGTCCACTTATGACAAACGCGATCATACGAGCATTATAGTACGATGCAGTCTCTGCATGATATGACTATCTATTCAGCTGTAACCTGACAGGGACAAAGTCTAGGAGACAGAAACTGAAGATAGACACCATTTACTGATGGACCTGTTATATTAGGTGACAATTCCACGTGAAAGTCAAAAGAAATGAATACATACAGGGCAAGTCTTTATGAGGCAAACATGATGTGCATCTCACACGAAAGCGATTTAGGTGATTTTCTGTGAGAAATGTGTAAAAAGATCCGTACTCTGAATTTCAGATACTATTGATCTGTTTGTTGTGTGTCTGAGGGTTTACGCAGGGACGTTTTGTGTAAGCACTGATTGCTACAGTAGCATCCAATCAATGCTTACAGTGCAAAGAAACTGGCCTACAGTCTGACAGCTGCATTAATGTCTACACAATCTAAGAGTTTGAAAGATGGACACACGTGAGATGATCATAAATCCACAACAGAATCCTTTCTGTCCTAACATACTGATGAGAAAATAACTGAAGCACTCGTGTCAAGAACAACAACAACAAAGGGAAACATGCCTAACTTGGATTTCAGTGATTGTGAAAACAAACATATGCAAATGAATTTCCTCTGTGCGCTTTTCCTAATTCAGGAAATCACTATCAATCAAGTTGAGTGTGAGTCAGTGAGTATGTTATGTTCACATAGACTGTTACCTCAGGGGCTAACTTACCAGATGAAATGAACCTTTATGGAACGGAAACCCAGAATTTGTTTCAAGTCACATTTTAGCTTAACCTGCATGGTGGAAAGTGCCTGTACCAGAGACATGATTGTTGTTGCTTAGGTTAAAATATCTAGTATATGTCAATAATGTAACAAAAAAGAAGAAGAAAATCTGTGGCGGTGTAAAAGTCCCACTAAATGCGTCTCTCGGTGTACATCTAAACTATATAACGATTAACCGCCAACTGTGAGTTCAATTTAAATTTTCCTTTACAAATGTGTGTTTGTTTAGGAAGGAAAGAAATGTGTGCACACAGTGTTCGGCAATATAGACTCAAAGGCAGCACCAAGACTGGCACGAGACTATTTCCACTGCACTGAGGGTGGGAACTCCAGGCCTCGGGGCCGCTGTCCTGCAGGGTTTAGATGTGTCCTTGATCCAACACAGCTGATTTAAATGGCTCATTTTGAACGTTGACATATACATCAAGGAATGGACCAGCCACTGCACTGATGTTAAACCAGTTCAGAAGTTCATTTATCATCATGAACCACCAATTTATGAGCAGACAAACCAAAGTACACTCCAAGATTCAGTTGCTTGTAGAAGCACGTTTAGCAGCAACAGCTCAAAGTCATTGTTTTCTGTATGACTATCAGTCTCTCACATCATTGGGGAGTCATTTAGGCTCACTCTTCTTTATAATGTTGCTTCACTTCATTGAGGTTTGCACAAATTTGTTTATGCAAAACTCACGACCACACTACTTCTATTAAGCTGAGCTTTAAACTTTCTAAAATATAAAACCTGCTAGACACCGGTGTTGTGCCAAAAAGTGATTGTCTGCCAAAAACTGATTTCTGGTATTTGCCAAAAAGTGATTGCTCGTATTTAAACTGCTATAAGTAACTTGTTGGGCTATAATATGTGAAACATATGTCAAATGCTTCCCTCATGGATGACATAAAGTCATCTTGAGCCACAAACAACATTCGTGTAACAAGGTAGAAGCCGCGATCAGTTTTTGGCAGCGACTTTTATATAACCTTTATTTATTTAGTTAAAAAAAAATCTCATTAACATTAAACATGTCTTTTGTAAGAGTAAGTTGGCCAAGAGGACAGCAGCAATGGCAGCAAATATTACAATTGTTCAGTAAAAATATTTTAAGTGAGGATAAAGGAGCGGATTGGTTATAATGTAAGTACAGGGTGGGCCATTTATATGGATACACCGTAATAACATGGGAATGGTTGGTGATATTAAAGTCCTGTTTGTGGCACATTAGTATATGTGAGGGGCAAACTCCTCAAGATGGGTGGTGACCATGGTGGCCATTTAGAAGTCGGCCATCTTGGATACAACTTTTGTTTTTTCAATAGGAAGAGGGCCATGTGACACATCAAACTTATTGGTAATGTCACAAGAAAAACAATGGTGTGCTTGGTTTCAACGTAAACCTCCAGCAGAACCAGGCTCAGGGAGGGGCGGGGCCATCTGCTGACCGGTTGGGGTGAGAGAAGGAAGACAGGATGAAGACATGCTGTGGAAGCGAGACAGAGATTAATAACAGATATGATTCAATGCAGAGAGGTCTGTTAATACATAGTGAGTGAACCAACCAACCACAGCATCTGTGGTGAGAGAGTCATCAAGGAGTTCAGGCACTCCATCAAGCTCACAGTCACAGACTCAGGTGAGATTCTAGAGTTGCAGGGCTTCCTCCAGAGCAGCTGTTAGAAACACAGCTGCATCTTCTTTCTCTCACACACAGAAAAGAGTGAGACAGAGTGAGGCATCAGGGAGTTTAATTACCAGCTTTAAGACAAATGAATGAGAGTGCTGAATGATAGCACTCATGAGTGGTGCAGCATGCTTTAATTACTACCCACTAGTGAATGTGTCAGCAGCTGAAACTGTATTAATGGTGATTTAAAGAAACGAGTCCCAGTGTGTAGACCAGGCAAGCTGCTTCACTTGTAACACACTGGCAGAAACCCCAAGTCAGTTAGGATGACTACCTGAACATTTGAATGTTTCCACTGGTCACTGAGGTGGTACGTTACAGGGATCCAGTCTGTTCATTTACAGGACTCTACTAGAGCTGCTTTGCATGACTCACAGTTGAAATAATGCTTCTTTGTCTGATGCAGGGCCTTGGTTCACCCCATCAGTCGTGCAGGGGGTCGTCTGCTCTGCAAAAGTGCACTTTAATGTAAACTGTGCAGCAGTGCTGCAAACTAATCCAGACGAAATAAAAGCACAATGTCAGGAGCTACTGCAGTTCAGCATCAAACGTAGGCCAAATCAATCATTAATATGATTTTCATGATCATCTTGTTTGTCTTAATGTTCTTATGATTCAAAGAAACATCCAGCAGCTGTGTGATCGGCTGTACTGATTTAAAATGAAGTGTGTACGGCCCCAAAGCCTCTGAATGAGCTGCAGATGTGTTTCAAACTCCTGTAACAAAAGCAAACATGTCTGCATACCGGCTAACTTTGTCCACACACTGTTTCTGCTCTGCAGGTTTCACAGATGAAGATGCAAATAGTGGAGGATACGGGGATGGAGGAGATTGGGTTGGACTTTCATTAATATTTTGTCTGTTAGTTTGGGCTGTTTGTTGTTCCTGCTGCTTCCGCTGTCGTCATAATTACCTGCAAGGAACTAAAGCCATTATAGCAGCATCCTCCTGAAAACAACATCTGCTCTGCTTTTCCACAAGAATGAAGATGCAGAGGTCTGGCTTTAGGATCTGAGCTCAGATAACATCTGGAGTTTAAAGCATCATTTTAATCTTCTTCTGCACAAAATGGCTCAGTCGAGTGCTGCCAACTCCAAGAGGTTTTCGGAGGATCGGGTGATGGAGATCTATAAAGTAGGAGTAACATTATATAGCTACTATGTCAAAATTCTATAGTATGGTATATGATATGGCACAGCCCTGCTGTAAAGATCAAATGTGTGACAGTGAAAGGTGCTACAAAGAAGTCGGGAGAGAAATGCTGCAGAAAAGTCTCTTTAGCAAACAACGAGCAAACATAAAGCCCGTCCATTTCACATTTAAGGCAGGTAGTATGTTTGTTTTTCTAATGTTGACAAACTGACCCTCCATCCATCCACTTCTGCTGATCCTTTTCAGGGTTGCGGGGGCGCTGGAGCCTAACCCAGCTGTCTTAGAGCGAGACAGACTGAAGACCTGTCCAGTCCGCTGTCCCTACTAAGTGCATGTCCTTGAAACAGTGGAATAAAAACTAAAGCAATGACAAATAATGATCCTCATCATCAACATTACTACCGAAATGTGAACTAGCAAGTACAGCCTGAGCTCAAAGAAACAACATCTTTGTAATCTGTAACAGTTTTGGATTTTTGGACATGTTAAACAACTTTTAAAGGGTTTTTCACAAAGATGCTGAACATTAAATGCAGGATGCCACAGACATCCATTTTAGCCAACAATCTGCCATCTTCACCTCCAGTGTTCAAATAAAACGGAGACGTTGTGACATCAGCAGGAGACAGAGATCAGCTAGAGACACGCAGACAGTTTAAGCAGGCTGCTGTTCAAGTGGAGGCTGGTATGAATCCTGCTTCTGTTTATGTTTCCTGTTGAACAAAAACTTGACCAGAAACTGACATACCAACTTTCAGACTAGCAGATCCATCCTCCTTCCCTCCATCCTCTGTGTGTCCTTCTGTCTGACCTGCAGCTGAGAAACAGGTGTGAGGTGTCAGCTGTCAGGTAGGTGATGAGTGAAGAACAGAACAGAATCCATTTCCTCTTCAAACTGCTGTCAGACATGAGCTGTGTTCCAATTCGTCGGCTGCATCCTTCGGAGGACCCGGCCTTTGCGGTCTACGTGGGCCGGGATGGTGGGGACAGAGAGGCTGTAACTACATCTGCTGGTGTCACTGTGACCTCAGAGCAGTTTACATGAAACATGAAACGAATTACAACTTTTGCGATATTGACCAGCTCATGATGCAGAGTGTAGACTGTATCTGTGATAATGAAAATGATTTAAGGACTGGTTTATGACACGTCTATAAAAAATATAAAGTCTGTACAAATGTGAAACTACAAAGTTAAAAGCAGCTGGAACGACAGCTGTTCAAAGCTGAACACTTACATCAGCCAGAAGACAGAGTGAGTCCTCCATCTCTCTGAAGGAGGCCATCGTGGTGAGCACAGATGCAGCAGCAGTGTGGATGTGTCCACTCTCACAGTGTCGCTCTTTCAAGTTTGTCCTCACATTCTCAAAAAAAGAACATGTCTATGCAGATGCCCAGAGCCTAACAACACACCCGCTATAAAAACTTTTGCACCACCAGATTTTCATATACTTACATTTGAAAGTGTTCGTCTCCTGCATTAACTCCCACTTCGATCACTATCATTATCAGAAAAATATCTCCTGTATGGCCCGCAATGAATCCTGGGATATGTTGGGCCACAAAGGACACACCTGACCCATCCTTCAAATTCAGGGAAATGAAGGACGCATTTGGAAGACTTCAAATTTGAACAGCCTTCGTCGCGTCCATGTGATACAATTTCCTACAAATGTGGCATTCGAAGCATCCTCTCCCTGAATTTGGAAACACCCAATGTGATGATAGAGAGCAGGAAGAACCAGTCTCAACAAGAGACACACACACCTGATTTCCTGTAACTGCAGAGGGGAGGAGCCACCCGAGCAGGTGGGAACAGGAAGAGAAACAGCTGAGCCTCCGTCAGAGCAGCAGGAGGACGGTGGAGCTGAGGCAGGGTGAGTGTTAACACCACATTGTTGTAGTTTTGCTGTCAGAGTCTCTGAGTGTGTTTGTTTGTGTGACTGTAGAGAGAAGAAGAGTCACAGTGAGCTCTGTAGCTGTGATTGGCTCAATAATCACCTTCAATGGACTGAACGCAGAGAACGAGCCAAGGAACCTGACAAACCTGTTTGTGTGTGTGTCTGTGTGTGTGTGTGTACCTGTTTAGACATGTTTGTGAGGACAAAGAGTTGGTATGCTACTATGTGGGCTAATAGAGTCCCACAAAATGGCCGTCCTCACGAGTTTGAGGATATTTTTGAGGCTTTTTGGTGTCCTCACTAAAATCTGAAAACAAGTGTCTGTGTGTGTGTCTGTGTGTGTATGTGTCATAAAGAGAGTCGAGTTCACGGTCGCACACTTTCTATCTCAGAGGCTGTATCTCAATTCTATGGAGCCCCTCTGATGACATGGTCCAAAAAATAAATCAATTGTGGCCACAAAATACTACTTCGTGCGCACGAAATGCTAATTTGTGGGCACGAAACACTTGACCAATAACCGTGATCCTTCCCAGGCCCTTGCAGTTGGTTGACAATAAAATCTATCCCGGCGTCCAGGCCCTGTAAAGCAACTGGGCTCTCAGTATCCTGTTTAAATGTCTCTCCGTAATAATGGTTCCTTGCATTGCAGGCTTTTCAAAATGCATTGTAGCTCATTCCCAGCCTAAAATAAAACTCACTCATACCGTCTCTGTCCACGGTGTATAGGTTTAGCCTACTCTCATGCTTGTGTCTCTACGCAGCTGTCCAGGAATTGTATCAATATGATGTTGCCACAAATGCGTAATTCGTTGCCACGTTATACCCATTTCGTGCTCTCGAAAATAGTATTTCGAGGGTATTTTGTGGCCACAATTTATTTATTTTTGGACCATGTCATCAGAGGGGCTCCGTACAATTCAGGTACTATTATTATACTATTAGTGTTAATTGTACTTTCTGCAGTGTTTAAATGATTACATATACACACAGTTACTGTCCCTCCACACATACGACTTGGTTCTCCTTCTATGCCCCAGCTTTGTTTACTTTTTCCCACCGAGGCTTCTAGACTTCTGATTGGCCAGCATTTCTGCACGGTTAGGAATATATCTCCACCTGTTGCTTTGGCATGTTCCTAGCAGTGTTTTCCTTCATTTCTGCCTTTACGTGTGGACGGGATTATTTTTGAAAACAAAAACGGAAAATCTCCGTTCTCAAAAATACCCGTGTACGTGTGGACGTAGCCTCAGTCTATGTATTTACTGCTTTGTGGTGAAGGTCCGTGTCTCATGTCAGTGTGTTTAGTTTGCGTTTCCTCTGTCTCATCTTGTCAATCACTCCCAGCTGTGTCCTGGGACAGGGATAAAGGGCAAAAAAACAAAAACCAACTAAATAAGCAGACAAAAAAAAAAAAATATATATATATATATATATACACACACACACACATACATCAATCACCTGGATCACCTGTTGAGAAAGAAAAAAGAAAACAAGCAGAAGAAAACGAGAGCAATACAATAAACAACATCACAATGATATATAGTAATATAACAGTAAATACTAAATATTAAACATTATTGTGCAGCACATAAGATCAACAGAACACAGTGTGCTTTGAGGTACACTCTAAGAACTAAAACTGATAATTACTTAAATATTTTGGTGCAACACACTGACATTTTAGACCTTCTTCAGAATACTGTATATACTATGGGCATCATGGTGCTGATCCAGAATCCTTACATTATTATTTATTACTAGAGCTACAATAATAAAGCAATGAGGAGGGGGAAGTAATAAATATGAAATAATGTATTTATGATGATTCCATTTGTTTCACTATCCACTCTGTGCAGGGCAAAGCTTATTACATGTATAGAGATACAATCATTTTACTGCTGTAAAATCCAAATTTTGTCTTATTTAAAATATAAATCTAATATAATCTACATCTTAATGTATGTTCTTTAAAATACAGCGTGTTTTTTAATATATTATAATTATAATAATGCATAATTATGTGGACATGTATATTAGATCGTTTTTAGTGAAATATAATCCCCCCAGAAGGGCAGGAAATGCTCTGTAACTTACTTTAAAACTAAATATGTTCACTAAAACGGTGACAGAGCTACAGACCCATGACAGCCTTACACAGGTAGCCAGCAGCTATGACCAGCACTACATGTGCAGTTAATAAAAGGACAGGTAATGTTTGTCGCGCTGTTGCACACACAGCACGCTCGTTTGTTTCAGTTCGTCAAATTGCCACAAGACAACTTACCAACGTGTACGTAATAAGCTAATACTCCTGTGTGCTACACACTACAGTGTACGCTGTACACCTACTTACTGGGTTTGTCGCATCAGTCTGTGTCTCTGAGTTAACTTGTGTTTCTCTTACAGCTCCGGACCGCAACAAATGCGCGTGCTCTTTGTGAGCTCGTTCCCGGCTCGTAACCAGCGCGTTCTGCCGTCGAGGGCGATCATTGGTTAAATGTGATCATGTGACTGATGCAAGCCAGATCCTTTTATTTAGCAAAACTGTGATTAATAGTTAAATATTATTGTTGAAGGGCACAGACAGGACTCCGCACGCACGCACACATTAAAAAAAAAAAATACTTTTTTTTTTTTTAAAAGTTGCCTCAACAAAAGGGCACCTTGGGCACCCATCAGGAAAGGGGCGGGTGCTCAAGCCCCTCTAGCCCCCCCCCCCCCCCCTCTGCACGTGCCTGTCGCAGAGAACGGGGGTGTGAGAAGACTCCAAAACCTCCCTCCGCCCGCTCATTGTAGTGTTGATGCATGTGTGTTCTAAGGTGCATTTCCCCAGCTTTGGAAAATTCAGAGGCACAGATGAAGCTGGGGTACACAAAAACTGTAAAGCCAGGTGGAAAAGGTTCAGATAAGATGTCTTCCTGTTCCCCCAGTACGTTAAAGGATCCTCTGATCTTGGAATGTTTCTCTCCGACACTCTCCACAATACTAAGGGGTTGGCAGTCCGTTATAATAAAACTCAGGACTGCATGGTCCAGAACAGACTTCCCAGGTGCTTGATTTCAAAATAATAAAACGCATGTTAATTAAAAAATGATGATAAAGCAGTTCAGTGTCAATATAGGCCGACCTGTGTTCATTCTCGGTGTGTTTGTCTCCTCATTTTCATGTTTGGTTCTGTAATGCCTGAACACTGAGGAGGTGCTTTTGATTGTGTAACAAAGCTCAGCAGAATAGAAAATAAATAATTTACACTGCAAGTCACATTGCTGTTTTTCCTATTCTGATAGATTACACTGAAACAAAGACAGACAAACTATTCCCTTATTTGCAGTTAAAAGATCAAAATGATCCCACACAGCAGAAACATTTTTTTTTTCTTTCAAGCTCAATTTTGTTATGGAGAGATGTTTTTGTTTTTTTTTTTTTTATCTTTGCGAGAGTAATTTTGGTTTTTTGGGGGGTTTTTTGGTGGCGACTCATCCCATTGACAGATGCAGATGCGGTACCTTTTAAACACAGTTTAGCGCGTTGGTAATGAGCGATACAGCAGCTGTATCGATCACGTGACTTTTTCTTAAAGCGACACACGCACCGATACAGGTTTCGCTCTGTGAGCTTGATACAAGCGTCGGTGCATCAGTGTTGTGGACCCATCACTACTATATAGTGATGTGTTGTGGTGCTTTGCTCCCACCCCTTGTGTTCCGTGTTTTCGTCTTCCCTTCGTGTAATTCTTCATATTCGTGTACTGTTAGTTTTTAGGTTTTTGCTTAGTTTCCATGCTCACCTTCGCCATTTCTGTTTGTATCACCATGTGATGAATAAACTCACTTGCATCTGAGCTGCCTGCATAAAGGGTCCTTTAATAATTTACACACGGCTCGCAAACCGTGACAAAAACACTGGAAAAATTGGGCTGTTCTAAAACGTTTGACGGGTAGTGTATATATTTAGTTTATATATTTTCTTTATTTATAATAGTTTGTTTTATATTGTAGCAAAGTGTTACTTGGATACTTCTCTATGTGCTTCTTCATGTGCAATTTTGTTGCATTCTGAGCCTTAGAAATTTATTGGTGGTAGTGATGAACTGCTGTTAGAATCAAGTTAAATTCTGATAAATCAGACAATTACCTCTCCAGCTGTTGTTACAGTCTTTGTTTATCGGGTCCTTACAGGGTAAAAGATGACGACACCTAAAGAAATCCTTCTGGGGACTTTGGAGGATTTGGGACGTGATGACTTTGAAAAATTTAAGTGGCATCTGAAGAACGGGTCTGTAGAAGGTTTACCAGCAATCCCAGTGAGTAAACTGGAGAATGCAGAGAGGACGGACATAGTGGATCTGATGTTTGATACCTACTCTATCAACACTTTTGAAGTCACTAAAAATCTTTTGGGGAGGATAAACAAGAATGATCTGTTGGAGAATTTAAATAAAACCATCCCAGAACCCACAGGTAAGTCAGGGAATGACTAAACAAAAAATACATAAACAATAAAAACATTAGTTAACATTACACAGGTGCCATTAAAATCCATATAAATAATAAATCCAAAACACTTGCCAACACTTTCAGGAGTGAGAGACTGCAGAAAGCCAACAGTTTATGTTTTATGCATCTGCACAAATAACCTCCTGTGTACACATGAATATCTGCTCTTTGGGTTGGTTTGATTAAAATGGGACCAGCAGCAGGTTTTCTGCCCATTTTACAGATTTATATTGTCAGATTGGTTTTAGAGCTGTTTTATCAACATAAATGAGGCGACAACAACAGTTTGGGACACGTCACAAATATGATCAAAGTGCTATTTCTTAAATCTATTTACCAGTTGAAGGTAAAGTTAAAAAAATGGCTGCCATTTCTTTCTGCTGTTTGGAGACCCAAACAAAAAAATGCCCACACAGTAAATGCTTTTTATTATGGTTTATAAACAGGACACTGAGGTGATTGGTCAAAGGTTGGAGGAAAGCCACAGTTCTCCTTATTTGACTGAAATCCACCATTTCAGCTCATGTTTTTTCTTCTGCAGCTTTCTGGGAGATTCCACTTCAGCCTTCTGCTGGCAACGCTCCCGTTACCAAGCTTCCCTTAGGCAGCATCATTAGAAGACATAGCATACATTTACACTGCTATGCAGATGATACCCAGCTCCATCTGTCCATGAAGTCAGATAACACACACCAATTAGTTAAACTGCAGGAATGTCTTAAAGACATAAAGACCTGGATGGCCGCTAACTTTCTGCTTCTTAATTCAGATCAAACTGAGGTTATTGTACTCGGCCCTGAAAATCTTAGAAATATGGTATCTAAGCAGATTCTTACTCTGGATGGCATTACCTTGGCCTCCAGTAACGCTGTGAGGAACCTTGGAGTCATTTTTGACCAGGACATGTCCTTCAACGCACATATTAAACAAATATGTAAGACTGCTTTCTTCCATTTGTGCAACATCTCTAAAGTTAGAAATATCCTGTCTCAGAGTGACGCTGAAAAACTAGTTCTGTCATGGTCCTGGGTCGTTCAGCGTTTTGTTTCATTTTTGGTATCACCTTGTGTACTTTGTGTTAATTCTGATTTTGTATTAGTTCTTAGGTTGATCTCTACCTGTGTCTTTCCTCTGTGTTCTGTTCGTGTCCCCGAGTTTGTGTTGTAAAACAGTCTGTTTCCTGTTTTACTTTGAAGGTTTGTGTCTCGTCTTGTGAATTAGGATCAGCTGTGCTCCCCTCCTGTGTGTCATTCCCTCATTACCTTGTGTGTATTTATAGTATGTGTCTGCCTGTGTTCCTCGTTGTGTCGTCTGCATTACTGTGTTAATCAGTGTTACTACTCGTCTCTCTATCCAGCCTTCTTTGTGTCATCTCTGTGTATTCCCCGCTGTCCTTATGTTTTCAGGTTTGTCTGTTACAGTGGCAAAAGTATTCGGCCCCCTTGAACTTTTCCACATTTTGTCACATTACAGCCACAAACATGAATCAGTTTTATTTGAATTCCAGGTGAAAGACCAACACAAAGCGGTGTACACGTGAGAAGTGGAATGAGAATCATACATGACTCCAAACATTTTTTACAAATAAATAACTGCAAAGTGGGGTGTGCGTAATTATTCAGCCCCCTTTGGTTTGAGTGCAGTCAGTTGCACATAGACGTTGCCTGATGAGTGCTAATGACTAAATAGAGTGCACCTGTGTGTAATCGAACAAGGCCGAACAAGGAGAGTGCTGATCCGAAATGCAGCCAAGAGGCCCATGGTGACTCTGGACGAGCTGCAGAGATCTACAGCTCAGGTGGGGGAATCTGTCCATAGGACAATTATTAGTCGTGCACTGCACAAAGTTGGCCTTTATGGAAGAGTGGCAAGAAGAAAGCCATTGTTAACAGAAAACCATAAGAAGTCCCGTTTGCAGTTTGCCACAAGCCATGTGGGGGACACAGCAAACATGTGGAAGAAGCTGCTCTGGTCAGATGAGACCAAAATGGAACTTATTGTTCAAAATGCAAAACGCTATGTGTGGTGGAAAACTAACACTGCACATGACTCTGAACACACCATCCCCACTGTCAAATATGGTGGTGGCAGCATCATGCTCTGGGGGTGCTTCTCTTCAGCAGGGACAGGGAAGCTGGTCAGAGTTGATGGGAAGATGGATGGAGCCAAATACAGGACAGTCTTGGAAGAAAACCTCTTGGAGTCTGCAAAAGACTTGAGACTGGGGCGGAGGTTCACCTTCCAGCAGGACAACGACCCTGAACATAAAGCCAGGGCAACAATGGAATGGTTTAAAACAAAACATGTCCATGTGTTAGAACGGCCCAGTCAAAGTCCAGATCTAAATCCAATCCAGAATCTGTGGCAAGATCTGAAAACTGCTGTTCACAAACGCTGCCCATCTAATCTGCCTGAGCTGGAGCTGTTTTGCAAAGAAGAATGGGCAAGAATTTCAGTCTGTAGATGTGCAAAGCTGGTAGAGACAGACCCTAAAAGACTGGCAGCTGTAACTGCAGCAAAAGCTGGTTCTACAAAGTGTTGACTCAGGGGGCTGAATAATTACGCACACCCCACTTTGCAGTTATTTATTTGTACAAAATGTTTGGAATCATGTATGATTTTCGTTCCACTTCTCACGTGTGCACCACTTTGTGTTGGTCTTTCACCTGGAATTCCACTAACATTGATTCATGTTTGTGGCTGTAATGTGACAAAATGTGGAAAAGTTCAAGGGGGCCGAATACTTTTGCAAGCCACTGTAGTTTTTCCAGTTTAGGTTTATGTTTAGTTCTGCCCTCACCTTGGTTTGTTCACTGTAAATAAAACCTCACTCGCATCTCCACCACTGTCTGCAACTTGGGTCCTCATTTAACTCCACCGCACGACTGCTGCCCCAGCCGTGACAAGTTTATGCATTTATTACGTCAAGGCTGGACGACTGTAATTCATTATTGTCAGCAAGTCCTAAAAACTCGCTGAAAAGGCTTCAGTTAATCCAAAATGCTGCAGCAAGAGTCCTGACAGGGACTAGAAAGAGAGAGCAGATTTCTCCTGTATCGACTTCCTGTTAAATCCAGAATTGAATTCAAAATCCTGCTCCTCACATACAAGGTCTTAAATAATCAGGCCCCATCTTATCTTAATGACCTTGTAGTACCATATCCCCCTATTAGAGCACTTCGCTCTCGCTCTGCAGGCCTACTTGTTGTTCACAGAGTATTTAAAAGTAGAATGGGAGGCAGAGCCTTCAGTTTTCAGGACCCAAAAAGATAGTTGGGGTTTTTTCTGTTGTATTATTGTAGGTTCTTTATCTTACAATATAAAGCACATTGGGGTGACTGTTGTTGTTATTTGGAGGAATTAATAAAAAAAACTTTTATACTTGAAATTCTTTCATTTATTCTACATATTTATTCATTACTGGCTCCATAGTGTTGTTTATGTAATATGTGAAATGTTGCTAGTATTGATTTGGTGCTGTATAAATAAACATAATTAAATCAAATGTGTCTCTATAAAACCTGCCCTCAGTTATAACCCAAGTGTCAGGGCTCAATGGCTCATGAAAAGGAATGGAGTCAAGCACAGAACCAAAAAACGGAGGCTGAGTGACTTTTAACAGAAATGTATTTTACTAGATTTCTTGACGGAGAAAGCTGAATCACGGCTAAATTCAACAGCAAGCGAGGTATTATGAGAAGTGCAGAGCTGAGGCCAGAACATAAGCTGAGGCAGGTCAAAGGAACAACAGGGGCAGAATCGGGCGAATAGAAACTATCCAGGATCACTGGAACAAAGGAGATAATAATCAGAGTGGTCCACAGTGTAGTGAATGAGTCCAAGATTTAAAAACTAAGAGGTGTTACGTGGCTGCAGGTGGAGATCAGCTGGAGGAGGAGATGAATTAAATCTGGGTACAGAGTGAGATGTGGGTGCACAGGGAGGCAGGCAGGTGAGGATGGCAGTTTGCAAGAGGGAGTTTTCCCAGCAGTGGCAGGCCAGAATCCTGAGGCGTGACTTATGGCGAGAGTTGGAAGATGTATCCAGGTGCCGACTAGGGAACAGGAAAAGAGGGTTACGCGAAACAAGCTGAGGAGCACAAGACAAAATGTGAGGCAGAGAACTGACTGTGGTAAGCAGACAATCTGGAGAAGGTTCATTGTGAGTGCTGCTCATAGATACTGCCGGAGTAATTGGCAACAGGTGAGGAGCAGGGAGGAGTGAGGAGGGCTCCACCCAGGGGAGGAGAGCTGATGCTGTGGAAAGTTACTCAGACTCACCCGGATCATGACACCAAGAGTCCAGTGAACTGAACACATAACCACAGTAACCAGAATGCAGTTTTCTCATTTGTGTCATTTGCTGTTTATTCATGCAGAGATTCTCACTGAGTGTCAGCTCAAACTCAAGTCAGACCTGAAGCAGAAGTTCCAGTGTGTGCTCGAGGGGATTTCTACAACAGAAAACCCGACCCTCCTGAGTCAGATCTACACAGAGCTCTATATCACAGGGGGAGGGACTGCAGAGGTCAATGATGAACATGAGGTCAGACAGATTGAAACAGCATCCAGGAAACCGGACAGACCAGAAACAACCATCAGACAAGAAGACATCTTTAAACTCCCACCTGGAAGAGATAAACCAATCAGAACAGTGCTGACAATGGGAGTGGCTGGCATTGGGAAAACAGTCCTAACACAGAAGTTCACTCTGGACTGGGCTGAAGACAAAGCCAACCAGGACATCCAGTTCATGTTTCCATTCACTTTCAGAGAGCTGAATCTGCTGAAAGAGGAAAAGTTCAGCTTGGTGGAACTTGTTCATCACATCTTTACTGAAACCAAAAAAGCAGGAATCTACATCTTTGAAGACTTCCAGGTTGTGTTCATCTTTGATGGTCTGGATGAGTGTCGACCTCCTCTGGACTTCCACAAAACTGCAATCCTGACTGACCCTAGAAAGTCCACCTCAGTGGATGTGCTGCTGATAAACCTCATCAGGGGGAAACTGCTTCCCTCTGCTCGCCTCTGGATAACCACACGACCTGCAGCAGCCAATAAGATCCTTTGTGACATTGTTGACATGGTGACAGAAGTCAGAGGGTTCACTGACCCACAGAAGGAGGAGTACTTCAGGAAGAGATTCGGAGATTCGGAGCAGGCCAGCAGCATCATCTCCCACATCAAGACATCACGAAGCCTCCACATCATGTGCCACATCCCAGTCTTCTGCTGGATCACTGCTACAGTTCTGGAGTTTGTCATGAAGAACAAAGAGAATCAAGATCTGCCTAAGACTCTCACAGAGCTCTACCTACGCCTTGTGCTATTTCACCTAAAAACGAAGGACATCAAGTATGATGGAGGAGCTGAGACAGATTCATGCAGGAAGATCATTGAGTCTCTGGGAAAACTGGCCTTTGATCAGCTGCAGAAAGGAAACCTGATCTTCTATGAATCAGACCTGACAGAGTGTGGCATCGATATCAGAGCAGCCTCAGTGTACTCAGGAGTGTTCACACAGATCTTTAAAGCTGATGAGTGCCACATGTTCAACAACGTTGTTTACTGTTTCATCCATCTGAGCATTCAGGAGTTCTTTGCTGCTCTTCATGTCTATCTGACCTTCATCAACTCTGGAGTCAACCTGCTTAAGAAACAATCTCCTCTCTTTAAAATTTTCCAGAAAACACTTACTGTAAAAGACTTCTACCAGAGTGCTGTGGACAAAGCCTTAGAGAGTCCAAATGGACACCTGGACTTGTTCCTCCGCTTCCTCCTGGGTCTTTCACTGCAGACCAATCAGGATCTCCTATGCATGCTGACACAGACAGGAAGTAGCTCACAGACCAATCAGGAAACAGTTCACTACATCAAGAAGAAGCTCAGTGGGAAACTGTCTGCAGAGAAAAGCATCAACCTGTTCCACTGTCTGAATGAACTGAATGATCGTTCTCTAGTGGAGGAGATCCAACAGTCCCTGAGATCAGGACGTCTCTCCACAGATCAACTGTCTCCTGCTCAGTGGTCGGCTCTGGTCTTCATCTTACTGTCATCAGATCTGGATGAGTTCGACCTGGAGAAATACTCCCGTTCAGAGAAGGCATTTTTGAAGCTGCTGCCAGTGGTCAAAGCATCCAAGAAAGTGCTGTAAGTGAATCTATGAACAAATATGTTTAATAATGCTAGATGAATAAAAGAATATGTCTCCATTGTTATTCTTCCTCAGGCTGAGTTATTGTAAACTCTCAAAAAGAAGCTTTGAAGCTTTGTCTGAAATTCTCAGCTCCCCATCCAATCATCTGAGAGAGCTGGAGCTGAGCTCGAACAAACTGCAGGATTCAGACTTGGATTTGCTGTGTGTTGGACTAAAGAGTCCTGACTGTAAACTTGAAACTCTCAGGTAAGGATACAGACTTTTTGACACTTTTTGACTCTTAAATCTGTAAGTTTATCTTGATGTGGACGTTCAAAGTCAGCACAATTTTCCTTTTAAGTTCCTGAGTTTATATTTTTGACTGTCAGGTTGTCTGGACAGATGTTTTTATTTTATTTTATTTTTTTACTTGTCCCTAAAGTCAGAACTAAACCCACATGTAGATGACTTTCTGTTACTGGAGCAGCCTTCCTGAAGACAGCAGTGTGTTTTCATGCTTTTAAAGCCAAACTCACCTTTCAGACCTGGCTTTCATTTATTATCTATTTTTGTTTGTTTATTATATATTTATTTCTACTGTTTAACTACTGCTCACATCTGTTATCCTCCTTTTTAATTGTTCATTTCTTTTTACCCAGTGTTTCTATATTGCACTTTGTATTTGTCATCTATATTTATCATGCACTACTTTGCTCATTTATTGTTTGCTTTTAATGTTATTAAATTCCGGTCCTTTGGTATTCTTTACGGCCAAAAAGACACGGCTCAAAAGTGGTCTTTTTACTTTAAAAAATTATCTTTATTTTACATATCCGGATATGGAGACCTGAACACACAACCCCAGGTCTGAAGCACAAAACAGGAAGCCTAGTCATTTATATAGACGTCACACACACTTTAAGTTTCGATCAAACACTCTGCTTAGTTTCACTTTTTGCCTGCAAAAGCATGTAATTTCCTGTCAGTCCTGTCGGCACAGAGTGTACTCAGAGTTGGGCCTTTCTTATAAAGCAATATAATCAGCATATAAGTATTTAAGATTATAAATTTAAACCTCAACAATGTTCTTACCTGGTCTCTGGTTTGTTTGTTTATTTGTTTGTTTGTTTGTTTGTTTGTTTGTTTGTTTGTTTGTTTTGCTCAGTTCTGTTTTTCTGAGGTTTTTAAGTTATTAAATTTGTAACTGTAGTGATTTGTGTGTGTGACAGAGAGGCACTGCCAGGGATTTTTGACACAAGTTGTTCTTGTAAAATCAGTCTGTGAAGGTTCTCAGACATCCAGGTCATCGTAGTCTAAGGAGCTTGGAAAGAAAAGCGTCTGGACTTCTTTAAGTTTCCTTGAAGATGTTTCACCTCTTATGAGAGAAGCGTCTTCAGTTCTAAGAGTCAAATGGTGGAGTGGGGCAGTCAGTGAAAGGGCAATGGTGGTGGCTCAGGGTTTGTATGTTTGGGGGGTTCAGAGGGAAAAGATGAATGCAGGTCTGGAGTTGGTGTGTGAGAGCAGGGAGTGAATCTGATCAAACATGAGTGTCATGAAGCCTGTTTGCAGTTATTTGCACTGTTTTCCACTCTGGATGTTGTTTCTGTTCAGCTGTGAGTATAAAAGGCTCCATTCTACAACCTGTTTGTGTTAGTTGTTCAATAGAAACATTATTTTGTGCTGATATTGCACTTCTTTTATTCACAACCAAAGAGTTTTTGAAGTCTGCATCAAACTGATTTAAATGACTTTTGAATATTACTTTAAATACTTTAGATTTAAAATTCTGATAAAAGTTTAAATACAAAGCTCACTATATTCTAATGTTTTGGCTGCAGTGTGTTTTTGCAGACAGGTATAACAGAACAGCTTTAGTGTTTAGATTGTTTAAACTTGAGTATGAATTTATACAAAATGCAGCAAGAGATTAAAAAAAACGTTTGATTATAAAATCGACTATATTGGATTCCTATCGATATCGGACATGAAAAGTGGCATCGTTCCATCTCTGCTTTGATTAGAGACACAGCTCTGTGTTTTCCAATTTGTCATTTTGAAAATTTACATTTCTTCACTGTTGAACAGCAGAAATGAGACTTTCCCAGGGAGGGGTCACTTGCCCCTCCCTTCCTTCCCTCCCCATCTCCAGCTGCCTCCCTCTTCCCGCTCCACCACAACCACCCACACATGCAGGGCCTTGGAGTAGGGGTATGTCACCAGGGTGCAGAGGAGGCTACCCCCCCCCTCTGTCCCCTTCTGGCTGCCTCTGCCTCAATTTTATCCCACAACTTAGACATTCACATTACTCACACTCTCATTACACATACATATAGGATCTTGGGGGTGGGCACGATACACGGAGTCCATATTACCATCAGGGTGTACACCTCACCCCTGGCATCGTTGCCCACCTCTCAATTTTAAATACACGTAGACATTGAGGGCTAGCAGGAGGGACCATGCACTTACCTGCTGCTCTCTGGCAGGTAGCTCCATGCCCTCCTGGGTTTTAAATGCACCTTAGAACACACATGCATCAACATTACAATGAGCGGGTGGAGGGAGGTTTGGAGTCTTCTCTCACCCCCATTCTCTGTGACCTGCTGGAGCAGGGGGGGCTAGGAGGAGGAGTTGGCCGTCCGGCTGCGGTCTGGAGTGTGGAGCCTTCCTGCTGCTGCGGAGTCGGGGCGGTCTGCCTCCCCCCACCGCAGGGAAAAGGGTAACATCACCTGGGTCTGGGTGCAGTTCCCCCCTCCAGGGGCAAGGGCACCTAGACCCGGTTTGTAGAGTACGCTTGGGGAGTGTGATCGTGTGTACAGCGTCTCTTTATGTCTGTCTCCACGTTGGTTGAGTGTGGAGTAAGTGCATATGAGAGCATGAGGGTGGGAATGGATGTTTGTATTTGTGTGTGCCTGTATGTCTGTGTCTATATGTCAGGTTGGGTGTCAGGCGCCACCTCTCTGGGGACATCTCAGGCCCTCCAAGGTTTGGAGGCCTATCTCCCCCTACCACCACTTCCCCTGCCAGTGGCGGACCCCCTCAGACATCGGTGCGTTGGTGGTTCTTTGTGTCTGGGGATGGGCGTCCAGGTACACACCGGCTCACTCCTTGGCGGCCGCTTATCGGTGCCTGGAGCCTGGGGCTCGCTCGGGCCACTTCGGAGGTGGGGTGCCCCCGGCCTCTCGGCCTGGGGCTCGGTCACTCAGGCGCAGCTGGCTGCCGGCGGAGCTCACGGGCGCGTCACTGCAACTCCCCCTGGCTTCTGCTCCGCGGCTGCTGAGTGAGCCCTCATCTGGGACTCTCCTCAGCTCTTTCCGGGACAGTGGCGCAGCTGCCCCTCTGTTGGTCTTCCATGGTCTCTTGTGTTCTGGGGGCCTCTGGATGTCTGGAGTCTTGATCTCCTCCACACCTGCTTCACGCCCTGGAGGACGGGGCTGTGGCCCCCCCACACCCTCTAGCAGATTATTACATGAAGGAACCTTTTAAAAAACAAAAAACAAGCGCGTCCATGCTCACAGGTGTACACACGGGTGATCACACCCACAAACTACACCCTTAGTGTGCTTTGAGGTAGGAGCCAAAGTGTTCTGTTGATCTTATGTGCTGCACAATAATGTTTAACATTTAGTATTTACTGTCATATTCCCATATACAGTGGGGCAAAAAAGTATTTAGTCAGCCACCGATTGTGCAAGTTCCCCCACTTAAAATGATGACAGAGGTCAGTAATTTGCACCAGAGGTACACTTCAACTGTGAGAGACAGAATGTGAAAAAAAAATCCATGAATCCACATGATAGGATTTGTAAAGAATTTATTCGTAAATCAGGGTGGAAAATAAGTATTTGGTCAATAACAAAAATACAACTCAATACTTTGTAACATAACCTTTGTTGGCAATAACAGAGGTCAAACGTTTACTATAGGTCTTTACCAGGTTTGCACACACAGTAGCTGGTATTTTGGCCCATTCCTCCATGCAGATCTTCTCGAGAGCAGTGATGTTTTGGGGCTGTCGCCGAGCAACACGGACTTTCAACTCCCGCCACAGATTTTCTATGGGGTTGAGGTCTGGAGACTGGCTAGGCCACTCCAGGACTTTCAAATGCTTCTTACGGAGCCACTCCTTTGTTGCCCGGGCGGTGTGTTTTGGATCATTGTCATGTTGGAAGACCCAGCCTCGTTTCATCTTCAAAGTTCTCACTGATGGAAGGAGGTTTTGGCTCAAAATCTCACGATACATGGCCCCATTCATTCTGTCCTTAACACGGATCAGTCGTCCTGTCCCCTTGGCAGAAAAACAGCCCCATAGCATGATGTTTCCACCCCCATGCTTCACAGTAGGTATGGTGTTCTTGGGATGCAACTCAGTATTCTTCTTCCTCCAAACACGACGAGTTGAGTTTATACCAAAAAGTTCTACTTTGGTTTCATCTGACCACATGACATTCTCCCAATCCTCTGCTGTATCATCCATGTGCTCTCTGGCAAACTTCAGACGGGCCTGGACATGCACTGGCTTCAGCAGCGGAACACGTCTGGCACTGCGGGATTTGATTCCCTGCCGTTTTAGTGTGTTACTGATGGTGACCTTTGTTACTTTGGTCCCAGCTCTCTGCAGGTCATTCACCAGGTCCCCCCGTGTGGTTCTGGGATCTTTGCTCACCGTTCTCATGATCATTTTGACCCCACGGGATGAGATCTTGCGTGGAGCCCCAGATCGTGGGAGATTATCAGTGGTCTTGTATGTCTTCCATTTTCTGATGATTGCTCCCACAGTTGATTTTTTCACACCAAGCTGCTTGCCTATTGTAGATTCACTCTTCCCAGTCTGGTGCAGGTCTACAATACTTTTCCTGGTGTCCTTCGAAAGCTCTTTGGTCTTGGCCATGGCGGAGTTTGGAGTCTGACTGTTTGAGGCTGTGGACAGGTGTCTTTTATACAGATGATGAGTTCAAACAGGTGCCATTCATACAGGTAACGAGTGGGGGACAGAAAAGCTTCTTACAGAAGACGTTACAGGTCTGTGAGAGCCAGAGATTTTCCTTGTTTGAGGTGACCAAATACTTATTTTCCACCCTAATTTACGAATAAATTCTTTACAAATCCTACCATGTGAATTCATGGATTTTTTTTCACATTCTGTCTCTCACAGTTGAAGTGTACCTCTGGTGCAAATTACTGACCTCTGTCATCATTTTAAGTGGGGGAACTTGCACAATCGGTGGCTGACTAAATACTTTTTTGCCCCACTGTATCATTGTGATGTTGTTTATTCTATTACTCTTGTTTTCTTCTGCTTGCTTTCTTTTTTCTTTCTCAGCAGGTGATCCAGATGATTGATATATGCATTTTTTTTTCTCTGCCCGTTCTGTTGGTTTTTGTTTTTTGCCCTTCTCCCCCGTCCCTCTTCTCAGCTGTTTCTCTTCCCCTCTTTCTTTCTCCCCTTCTTTCCCCCAGTCAAGTCTGTCCTGTATTCAGTAAGTGAAAATAAAATAAACAATAAAAGGTGAATCAAATGGACCATTACGGCAAGGCTGGGATGGTCAGTTTGGTAAAGTAAATCCGTTGGGCATCTTTCTTTGCCTTTAGACAACAATTCTGATGGCAAAAGAGCCAAACGGGACAGGCCCAAAAAAAAAAAAGAAAAAAAAAAAAAAAGAAAAAAAAGAAAAAAGAAATGAGACTTTCCTGTCAGAGGTCATTTTTTTAAAAATGAGGTGAATCAACCATGAAAACCATGAATCAACATGTGAACATGAGCTGATGCTGCTGAAGTGAAGTAAAGTTACAGAGGTTTGATTAGGTAATGAGTCCTAATGAGTCCAAGTCTTCTGCTGAATCAGCAGAAGACTTGGACTCATTTGATTCCAGCTTTGATATCATTGATTTCAATATGTCCATTTCTTTCACACTTCACCTTTAAAAGTGAAGCCATGTGGTTCCTGGAAGGAAAAACACGACTTTTTCAAGTCTTTGTCCTGTTTTTATGAGAAATGTACGACTTTAATGTGAAACATTCAGAGTTTTTTCTCTTGTTGTGTTTGTTTGAAGCTGCTTCCTGTTGGCTTCAGCTGTTTGGAGTTTCCATTTTCTAAACTTCTACATTCTGAACCTTCTTCAGCTCTGAACAGATGATGAAACACTGAATGATTTCAAGCACTTTGTCTAATAAACTTACATCTTTCATTCTTTATACAGATTGGAGCGCTGTGGTTTGTCAGAGATCAGCTGTGATTATCTGGCAGCAGCACTGAAGTCCAACCCCTCCCATCTGAGAGAGCTGGACCTGAGCGACAACTACAAGCTGCAGGATCCAGGAGTGAAGCATCTGTGTGGTTTCCTGGAGAGTCCAGGATGTAAACTTGAAACTCTGAGGTCAGTCAGCATGTTTTAGTTGTGCTGAGATGAATATGATGTGAAAGTTGTGCTGACACTAAACTGCAGACATCAGGCTGATATTATACTGATCCACACTGAGGATCTTCATGGTAAAGTCTGTTTTCTTCTTCTCTGGTTTAGTCCATTGATTGCAGCAGAACAATGTTCACATTTCAAACAGTGATACTCAACGTATGGCCCGCAGCCCACACGCGGCCTGCCCACCTTTCCTGATTCAGAGAGAGGGGACCCTGATTAACTGTGTAGCTTCTTCCTCACAGTTCTAAGTATCAGACACAACAATGAATAATCCACAGCTGACTGTCTTTAGCAGGTCAAAGGTCACGGCACACAGCAGACAGTCAGAAATATTCTAACTCTGATCATTTATCAGTTGTGACACTGTGAGACTTGATCAGAGGTGTGATCATCACAGCAGAGGCCTTTGTGTCAAAGTCACTGAGGATCAAACAGAAACACATGAAGCAGATTTTCCTCTTCTGGCTTTTTATAGCAGATAACCTTCAAAATATTCTGCAGTCGATCAAAAACTGAAGCAAACCATGAAGCAACATGTGAACATGAGCTGATGCTGCTGAAGTGAAGCAAAGTTACAGAGGTTTGATTACAGACACAGCTGAGAGTTTGTAATCTGTCATCATTTTAAAAAGTTTCCATGGAACAGCAGAAATGAGGCTTTACTGTCAGAGGCCGACAGCACTGAACACAACAGCAGACTGGTGGCTAATAAACAGTGAATGATGCAGAAACAGATGTTTGAAGCTGTTCTTGGAGTACACTGAGAGAGAGAGAGCTGTGCAGGCAGGAACAGCCAAAGTCAGAGAGAATTCATGAGCATATTTATCAAACGTGAAGCAGAGTTTGGATCTTCTTTTGCTGCTGCTTCACTCAGTTTTGGTTGGAGACAGATGAAACCTGCAGCTTCAGGATCTGTGAGCTGTCCACTTTCAGCCCCGACGGCGTTTCCGTGTACGTGCCGTCGAGTGAACGATCCACGCTCTGTGTTTCCATCTTTGTGTGTTTAGCTGCTCTCATTTACTGTTTTATCTGTTTGCTGCTTGTTGAAATAGTTTGTGAGCTTTAACCTGAGATTCTGGCAAAATACATTTATATTAAACATCGATTCAGGATTGAATGAATCAACATCGTTTTATTCAAATTAAAACCATTTAAATGGGAACATGAATTTTTTACAGCCGCCTCTAATGCTGGGTAATGTCAGCTGGTCCATGTGCAGCTGGCTGTGAGGCTCAGGGAGCGTCTACAAAGTGCAACACTGAAAGAACATCATCCATAAATATTGAGTAAGAACTGGACTCTCATACAGCGAGACTCAAATGCCTTTAAACATCAGCTTATCCTGCTGATCCAAGTCCAACACTGAGTTTGTAAAAACATGTTTGTCAATCATTTTGTTTGGTTTCTGAGGAAAATGATTCAATAAGTTGCTGCTAATACACAACATTTCATCATATTTCCTCATAACCCTCTTTTGTCTGACCATTTGATCCCATTTGAATTTGCAATAAAGGATCCACAGAGTTTGGTGACAATAATGACAGTAGATGTTTGTGTGAAAGTGCTGGAAGCAAATGAGTGTGTGATGTTCTTTCAGTGTTGCACTTTGTAGACGCTCCCTGAGCACTGGTCTCACAGCCAGCTGCACATAGAGACCAGTGTTGTTAGTCCAGGTCAGAAGATGACTTGTTGGAATGAAAATGAGCTTGTAGTTTGTCTGCTTTAATAATGTGACTGGGAAAAGGTGTTGGACTTCAAATATGTCCATTTCTGTCACACTTCACCTTTAAAAGTGAAGCCATGTGGTTCCTGGAAGGAAAAACACGACTTTTTCAAGTCTTTGTCCTGTTTTTATGAGAAATGTACGACTTTAATGTTCTTTTTTTTTTAACTCAATTTTTATTATAATTTACAACATTGCAACTTGTGCTTGTCGATGTTCACAAGTAGGACAGTTACAGGAACCGCAATGCAGAAATGTAGATTAAAATAAGAACTGCAATTAGGAAGCACAAAACAAAACTGGGAAGCAAAACAAAACCCAAACAAACAAACAAACAGACAACAACAAAAACAAAAAGAAAACAAAAACTTTATGTAATATTAAATAACATGTGACAAACTTAGCCGTAAATAGACAAAACGAAACAGACCTATGCTAAATTATTGAAACAGTAAAGCATGTATGGGTCGCCAACGCTCAGTAAACAATTCTCTCTGAATCTGCAGAGCAGATGTTATTTCCTCCATCTGGTAAATTTATCTTGCTTTATCAATCCACATATTATATGAAGGTGGGTCAAGATTCAGCCATTTAATAGTGATACACTTTAGTGCTGCTGTAAGATTCTTAAGAGATACGTTTTATTGTTTCCCGCAAAACCCTTTGGTAAGACTCCTAAAATGACTAACTGTTGGTCTTTTGTTAATGGTTGTTGGAAAACTGTATTGAGAACTTTAAATATGTCATTCCAAAGTGAGCAGATTTTTGGGCATGACCAGAATATATGTGAGTGGGTTCCTAAAGAAGTGACACAATTTCGCTAGCAGGTGTCAGGATTTGTAGGCTTCATTTTGGCAATTATCTCTGGGGTTCTAAAATATCTCATGACCACCTTCTATTTAAATTCTCTCCACAGCCCAGAATTAGTCACCAGATGGGCTTCACCGAACACCTCTTCCCAGGTGTCCTCTGAGATTTGAGTGCCAGTCTCAGCTTCCCACCTTGCCTTAATATCCAAAGTTGCATTTGTATTGAAACTCATAAATGCGTTATAAAAATGAGTGATTAATTTTGGGGAGGAATTACTTTGAAATGTTTTTAGAAATATTTCCTCAATGGGTGAGGGCTCCAAAACTTGCCTCCATTCTTTATGTTTTGTCAAAAAGCTTCTTACTGCAGAAATCTAAAAAAGTCAGAAGAAGGAAGCCGAAACTGACCTCAACTGTTCAAATGAGTTCAGGTGCCCATTCCTCACAACATGACAAAGTTTATGAAGCCCGCTATGTGACCATGCTCTGAAGCCAGAGTCTTCCACAATAGGAGAAAAACCCTGCAGGGAGGAGAGCCTTGATAACATTGAAATTTCTTTTGGAAGACCAAATGATTGTTTGATTCTACGCCAAATCTTTAGTGTGACCCTCGTCCGTTCCCCCATATGCACATTTTTAATTGAAATGTTAGAACAAAGCAGGGATTCCAATGATCTTTCGCACATTGTCTTCTCAATGTTTAGCCACTGAGTTTCAGACAAATCCCGCACCCATACAGTCAGGGGTCTCATCTGAGCTGCCCAGAAATAATATTTCAGGTTTGGAACAGCCAATCCCCCCTGCAGGTTTGACAGTTTTAATCTTTGGAACTTGATCATCCCTCATGTGTATTTAGTCTCTGTGTCGCGTCATCTGTGTTCCCACCCTCCATATTTTCATGCCCAGTCTTTTGTATTCTTAGCCATAGCTTTCTGTGTCTTCATGATTTATTATAGTATTAGTTCCCCAGTTTAGTTCTCTTCACTGTGATTCTGCCTTGTTTGATGTCTTCAGCCGAAATAAAGGCTCGCTTTTCGTTCAAAACTCAGTTTCATGTCTGCGCCAGTGTCTGCGCCTGAGTCCTCCACACACTCTCCATACGGTCAGCTACTGTGACCGTGACACTAAACTACATGCTGTGTGCAGCCACTCTCCTGAGCCTGTATTATATACACAGCGGTTACAATGACAAACTGAATACAATCTCATATCTACAAAACAAGATTAGTCAAAGTTGCAGCTACGCTTATGAACATGGAGAAAAAACAGGCGAGTTATCAGCTCACCAGCTACGACTAAGAACAGCTAACCAACTATCCTTGAGATCTACAATGACCAGGGAATAAGGTCTACAGACAACCAAACTATCCTTGAGATCCACAATGATTTCAATAAGGTGTTTTATATTCCCTCCTTGGGAGAAGATGCGATCGCTAGTCTGGAGGAACCTGTCTCTAATGTTGAAATTGAAACGGCCGTACGGAGCATGCAGTCTGGAAAATCTGCTGCCCCGACGGGTATCCATCTGATTTTTTCATAAAGTTTTCTGACCAACTGAATTCACTGTTAAAATCAACTTTTGAAGAATCCTTCCTCTCACAGTCGTTGCCTCCAACAATGCATCAAGCAGTGATGTGTTTAATTGTAAAACAGGAAAAAGACCATTTAGATTGTCGTTCATGTCGTTTAATATCTTTGTTCAACACAGACACCAAGATCCTGGCTCAAGTGTTGGCCCGTCGCTTACACAAGTATTTGTCCTCCATTATTTCACCAGACCAGACGGGCTTTATTAGGCACTCTTTTTTGAACATTAGAGCTCTGTTAAATATCATTTATACCCATGTTAAAGGTGATACATTGGAAACTGTCATTTGGCTTGACGCAGAATAGGCGTTGGATCGGGTGAGATGGGATTTTTTTTTATACGCTTAAAAAATGTGGCTTTAATTTTGTATCTTGGATAAAAGTATTGTATTGCTCCCCTCTAACAGCCGTCCAGACTAACAATAATCTGCCCCCCAGGACAGGGATGCCCTCTGTCTCCTTTTTGCCATTGAACCGCTAGCTGTTGCTCTGAGACAATGTGTTGGTGTTGAGGGAAAACATCGAGGGGGTATCGAACATGAAGTCTCTCTTTATGCCGACGACATGATTTTATTTATTTCCAACCCATCGAACAGCCTCCACAAACTTTTGGATAGACTTACAATAATAATAATACGTTTTATTTATATGCGCCTTTAAGAGCCTCAAGGTCACCTTAATGCATACTTAAGGAATTTGGGACAATTTCTGGATATAAAGTGAATTTTGGGAAGAGCGAGGAAAAGTCTATCTGTACGACAACTGGGGAGTTTTGTGTATTTTAGCCCCTTTTAAACCCAGCTATAACAAGTTTAAGTACTCGGGCATCTGGGTGACAAGAAAACCACAAAGACTTGTATAAAACTATCTTCCTTTATTGTCGAAGCTTAAAGAGGATTTTGGAAAATGTGAGTTTTGCCTCTTTATATTTATGGTGGGAATGCAGAACAAGGAGCAAAGATGAATGTGATGCTGAATCAGCAGAAGACTTGGACTCATTTGATTCCAGCTTTGATATCATTGATTTCAATATGTCCATTTCTGTCACACTTCACCTTTAAAAGTGAAGCCATGAGGTTCCTGGAAGGAAAACACGACTTTTTCAAGTCTTTGTCCTGTTTTTATGAGAAATGTACGACTTTAATGTGAAACATTCAGAGTTTTTTCTCTTGTTGTGTTTGTTTGAAGCTGCTTCCTGTTGGCTTCAGCTGTTTGGAGTTTCCATTTTCTAAACTTCTACATTCTGAACCTTCTTCAGCTCTGAACAGATGATGAAACACTGAATGATTTCAAGCACTTTGTCTAATAAACTTACATCTTTCATTCTTTATACAGATTGGAGAGCTGTGGTTTGTCAAAGATCAGCTGTGATTATCTGGCAGCAGCACTGAAGTCCAACCCCTCCCATCTGAGAGAGCTGGACCTGAGTACTTACTACTGGTCGTCGACTACGAACAACCTCCAGGATTCAGGAGTGAAGCATCTGTGTGGTTTCCTGGAGAGTCCAGGATGTAAACTTGAAACTCTGAGGTCAGTCAGCATGTTTTAGTTGTGCTGAGATGAATATGATGTGAAAGTTGTGCTGACACTAAACTGCAGACATCAGGCTGATATTATACTGATCCACACTGAGGATCTTCATGGTAAAGTCTGTTTTCTTCTTCTCTGGTTTAGTCCATTGACTGCAGCAGAACAATGTTCACATTTCAAACCTTCAAAGAAGAAGAAAAATCCTCCACTGGAAAATTCACTGTGAAACTCTCAAACTCTTCATTGCACCTTAAAGTCTGTGTGACACTGAAATCCAAAGAAAAATGTGCGTTTGCTTTACAGACAGCAGTCCAACACAAACATACACACATCATCCAAAACACAGTCCAACATCCAAATCTCCTCCACTGCCAGCATGAATGATGGGAAAGAGAAGCAGGAACACTCTGACATTCAGGGTTAGAATGAGTTTCATCAAGCAGACTGTGAAGATCAAAGCTGCATTAGAAAGCTTACATGAATGAATGAGTGGACAGAAGTGGACAGAGATCATCTGAAGCACTTCAAAGGCTTTAAATCAGCACATTTCTCTTTGTTCTTTATCAACTCTGTTAGTTTCTCTCAGTTTTCTGTGGAATGAAGCTAACAGCAGGCTAATAAGATGCTGACCAATAGGTTTCTATTAAAGGTTGTAATTTGTATATGAAAAAGTGCTTTGGCTCAGCAGGGATCAGCTTACAGGTAGAATACAGCTGCTGGATGGGATTAGCATGTCATAGCTATCTACCAAACTGCTAACTGGGGGATTTCAGGCCATCTATGGATCATTTTTGCTAACTGTTTATTCAGCTTAGGCTCACAGGGCTGCAGCCTGTGCCCTAGCTGTCATAGGGCAAGAGGCGTGGTCCACCTGCACAGGTGAGCAGTCCATCACAGGGCCAACAGAGAGCGACAGAGAAGCACTCCCTCACATCCACACCTACAGCCAATGTAGAAGCACCAATGAACCTAAGCAGCATTTCATTGGACTGTGGGGGAACATCCAACCTCCACAGAAAGGCCCAGCTGACCAACAAGCTTCAACCTACAACCTTCCTGCTCTAAGGCACTAGTGCTAACCACTTTTGCCCATTTCAGCCCAAATCCTGCATCTTCCTGTTTCTGACTCCAGGCCAGCTCCACTAACACTTTCTCATCAGACACTGCCACCTAGTGGAGGAAGTCTTAGTTCCATTTGAAGCTTCAGATTACAGTTAGTTCCTTTACAAAGAGGTGGAGGTGGTGGGGCCACAGCACCATCATCACTGAGTGCCATAGGACACTTAACCTTTGTTTCCATATGCTGGGAACTTCCTGTTGTTCCAAGGAGGACTGGAAAATGTGTGAAAATCTCCCAGTCAGTTCCTCACAGCACACTTCAATCATTTCCCTCCCACAGCATCAGGACCAGGGCTTTTTCTCTCTTTGGTCCCACTAAGAGATTTCCACACAAACACCTCATCAGTGGGACTCTCAGAGCTACCAGCCCTTTGCTACAATCACAAAGCTCTTCATTGAAATCAATGATATCAAAGCTGGAATCAAATGAGTCCAAGTCTTCTGCTGATTCAGCATCACATTCATCTTTGCTCCTTGTTCTGCATCCCCACCATGGACTTCATTCCTTTCCAAGCCAGCCTTGAGTGTCCTTTATTCAGCTCATCCTCTGCTTTACTTTTACACCTGATTTTAGCTGCTTTATCTCTCTTTCAACAGGTTTCTGTGCCTCAATCTTTTTCTTCTCTCCCTCATAACAAGACAGCTTCTTCTGCCTGAGAACATGTTGGAGTGATTTACTAATCCAGGGCTGCTTATTGGGGAAAATACTTCCTGTTTCCAAAGTAATCCCCATTTTTCCCAGAAAGAAATGTCAGTAGAAATCGATGATCTAAGTGAGAACATGAGCCTTTAAAAAGTCCCAGTGGGTGCAGTCAAAGCAGTCCCTCAGTCCCAGTATAGAGTCTTTGGTCCAGACTGGAACAACTGTGTGCCCAGTTTGAGCTCTCTTCAGTGCTGTGACCTGACAGACCCAGAGGGGCCATCACATCACATTTAGAAGCTCCCCTGATGGAGCCACAACACATGTCCAATACTTAGTCTGTCTTGTTGGACCAACTGGAAGAAATGATTCAAGGACTTAGTCACAGAACAGAGATTCAAATCTCCAAAATCCAACTGGCTGCATCAGGACATATAGTCTGAAACTCTGCACAGTTTCCTGTTTGAAGCTGCTTCCTGTTGGCTTCAGCTGTTTGGAGTTTCCATTTTCTAAACTTCTACATTCTGAACCTTCTTCAGCTCTGAACAGATGATGAAACACTGAATGATTTCAAGCACTTTGTCTAATAAACTTACATCTTTCATTCTTTATACAGATTGAAGAGATGTGGTTTGTCAAAGATCAGCTGTGATTATCTGGCAGCAGCACTGAAGTCCAACCCCTCCCATCTGAGAGAGCTGGACCTGTACTTCAACAACGTGAAGGATCCAGATGTGAAGCAGCTGTCTGATCTTAAGAAGAGTCCAGACTACAGACTGGAGACTCTGAGGTCAGTAGAGTGATGGAGTGAGTGGGTGGTGCTGTCAGCAGTATTGTACTAAACACAGTCAGTATGAAACAAAGATCCAGTGTTTCCTGTAAAGCTGCAGCTTCTCGGTGAAGCTGTGAGAGGAGAACGGTGACAGGCTTCAGGATTGGACACAAACACTTCCTGTTTCTCACCTTTATGGTCACCATAGTAACGGCTGACACGCTCTGATCAAACACTGTCAACAGCCAATCAGCTCTCTGAACAAAGCAGCACGCAGACCAATGACTGCATTGATTTCCAAGTTTAAAGCAGTGAAGAACACAGTCTGTAGGTGAGGAAGAATTTAGTGAGAGCAGATGTTTGGATGGAATTCCTCCAGTTAACAGCTGGAACCGTCCATCTGGATTGTTGGGCTTGTTGTTGGGGTTCCTACAGAGCTCAGAGTGGACACACCAAGGTTCTTCTAATGAATGAAAGTCCAAACTCAAACTAGGAGGGAAAAACATTTTCAGCAACTTCAATAAAAATCCAAAGATTAGAAAAAGTGAAGCAACAATGAGTCCTAGTACAGTCCCAGCACTGACGTCCCTGCTGCTCTTTATACTGGATGTGCTGCATCACTGACTGACAGCTGATGAAGAGTCTCTGGAAACACTCGTTTATCTCCTCTGCTCTTCCTCCTTCTCTCTGCAGGTGGAGGTTATGATGGTAAACAGGACGGTGTGTGTGCTGAGAGAGGAGCAGCTGTGTCCTGATGATCCAGAGAGGTTGAAGCAGCAGCAGCTTGTGTGTAGAGACGCTCTGACTGGGCCATGTTACTGGGAGGTGGAGAGGAGAGCTTCATCCAGCAGTGACTGACAGAGGAATGAAGTGCAGATGACTGTCAGTGCTGCAGAGTGAACTGCTCTGAGAACAGCTCCACTGTCAGACACAATGTAGAGTCCAGCATCAGCCCTGTGTGTCCCTCTGGATCTGACAGAGGATCATCAGTGTATCTGGACTGCTCTGCTGCTGCTCTGTCCTTCTACAGTCTCTGCACAGTCTCTGTCTCACTCTGGAAAGATTTTACAACTTGTTGTAATTACAGAACGTTAATATAATATTCAAACATGTGATCTTCTCTTTATTTCTGAATCTTTACCAAATAAAGAAAAACCAAACTAACAAACAGAAGCTGTCGTGTCCTTTTTCACCACATCTGTGAATCTTTTCTGTGTTTTTCCTCTTTTCCTCCTTCCTGCAGCTCCATCTTCATCATTCTGTGTCCAGTATATGTGAACACGTCCAAAGCATCTGAGCCTCATGTTACCCGTTTGTGTGAGTTACGCCTGTCGTTGTGTTGTGGTGTATAAATAAGGGGCAGGAGACAGCGCTGGATCTCCAAGTTCTTTACTCTCAATTTCTGCAACATCTGCAATATCTAGAAATGCAAACCTGTGAGCTGTGTGTGTTGTGCGTCTGCTCGGCCACCTCTCCTCCGGCCGTGCTGGAAGCAGCTGTGCGTTTGACAGTTTTATCGACTCGACAATAATCGAACAAATTAAATGTTCAAAAATATCAACTTAAGCACTTCAAAGTCAACAAAAAGCTTAAAACAATGAAATAATATTTCACTGACAAAACAACAGCTCATAAGAACGATACACAAAATAATACAGAAACAAACAAATAAAAGTTATTAACCAGGATCCATGTTTTTGTCACAAACACTGAATCAGCTGATTCACTCTTTATGTTTCTGAGTTTGTTTTGTGATTATAGTTCTGGTTTCTGTTTCTGTGTCTTCACTGTGTCCCACGTCTCCTTACTTTGGACTCTGTGTTATATTTCCTGTTTTATTTTGACAGTTTTATGAGACACAATGAGTTTCCTGTTTATTGTGACTTAAAGCGAGCAGCAAAGACACTAAACTGTGTGTTTCCAGCTGAAGCTGCTTTTTGTGTTGCTCCCACAATCCTGTCTGAAACAGTCAGTGAGGAAAACTCAGTTTATGCTTCCAAGATCATTGTGAGAGGGCACATTGTGTTCCTGCAAGTGCTGATTTTGTCTGCATCCCTGAGTTTAGTGAGCTGCCTCCAAGGACTTGTGAAGCCCAGTGTGTTAAGGCTGCATCTCCCAGATGTTTCCAGCAGAGACGATAAATGTTCCCACAAAGGCTCAGCCAAAGACTGTTTGATTTTGTGAGTGTTGGCCTCAAGAGATTGCTCAGTGAGCACCTGAGTGTTTCTGGGACATCGGACACTAACTGGAACTTCAAGTCTGGTTCTGAAGCTGCACATGCAAAGACTGTTTCTGGTTGTAGAGACCTGGCTGTTCCAGGGATTGTAACCTCCCCAGAGGCTGAGCTGCTGACCTCAGCTGACTCTGGAGCCTTGAAGGTAACTAAGTTTGCACCGCTCGGGTGAACCATCTCAGCTGCAACAGCCTCCACAGAGAGCTCACGCAAGCTTACCCAGCCTGCTGAGGATTTTATGCTGCTGCAGCCCAAAAGGCATCCTGAGCTGGCTGACTGCCACCCACAGCTTCAGCTGCCTCAGCCAGGGGTCTCCACACCTGCTGGCCCTGCATCTGCTCTGACTGGGGGCTCCGGAGAGCCGCGCCAGCCATCCATCTCTGCTGGGGCTCCTGTTTGAGAATGTAGGAGTGTAAACTTCAAATATCTGCTCGGTTTGTCAAGATATCACATATTTGCAAAAGTGCTCTGACGTTTTTGGAGACGTCTGTTACCCACCATCTTGATAGCTAACCGGGAGGTCGAGGGTCAGAGCCGGCGAGAACAGCGGACTCCCGGCACATCGTTTTTGGACCCCCACGGCCTTTGGCTGTTCAGGTTTAAACATGATATATAAGTCACTTAGATAACGTGAAAATGTTATCGTTTGGCTTTTTTCAGGGTTTTTTGTTTGGTTTGGCTGAAGTTACAGTTTTCACACAGCTGAATAAACGTCAAACAGAAAAGTGATTAAAAAGAAGTGTGAGACGGTCGAGAGTTTACTCCTGTGTCCTGTTAGATTTTAGACAGCAAGGAGCAGACGGCTGAGTTTATTAAACTCCACCGAGACAGCGGAGACGCGGATCTGAAGGCCAGATCGTCACAGCCGCTCACTTCCCGCCTACCCGACCTTTGGAGGACCTTGAAGGCCGGGTCCTCAGGAGGATGCAGCCTGTGAATTTGGACACGCCATGACACATGATGTTCTACAGCTGATGTGTTTAAATGAGCTCTACAGGTGAACAGACTTATTAACGTTACCAGCATAATAAACTGTCCTGTCACTGAAGGTGTCTGCCCAACAAGGACGTGGTGCTGAATGCATCCAGACCCCTGCTGACTGTCTTTGCAGCTTCGGTCAAAGGTACAGTGTCCACTGTGACCCTGAGAGCAGGACACAGCCAGAGGTGAGTCAGCAGTTACAAACTAAATGCTGCTGACATGAATCAAACTGCTGGATAACCCACTGCTCATGAAAATGGCACCTTTCTGTTGCTTTTTGAGATTACTGAGAATATTTGAATTGTGACTCAGATGGCAGATCCAGGCTCTCAGCCTCCAGCTGAAACTTCCAGTCCTCCCCCAGCCAGAAGCTCTGATGCTGGGCTGAGAGACTTTGATCCTTCCCTGGATCCAGAAATCCAGGAGGGAGAAGGAGAACAGGACCTCCTTCCTGATCTGGAGAGGCCTGAGGGAAAGAAAGATGGAGCAGACAGAGCTTTGAACAAATCCAAACCTCCTGAGCTTCACCTCCACAAAGGTGCAGACACTGATGCACAGATTCACATGTGACACCTGCAGCGTCCAGCTTGTGCCGCTGACATTATCTCCACTCTGATACAAGCCTCATTCACTCGCTCACACACGTTCATACAATCACCTTTTCCTCACAGTCACACACATGAATGTAATGAGGGGAACTCGGGTTCACTGTCATTCCTCAGGATACTTTGATATGCAGACTGGAGGCTCTGTGGATGAAACCACCGACTGTCTGAACCACTCTGAAGTGTTCATGATGGACTTCATCCTGATTAACACTACAATACTTGTTAGAGGCCTTTTATATGTAATAATATTCTTTTCCATTAAAGCTCTGAACATTCTCACTCTTTCTTGACCAGGTGTGACAGGTGAAGGACACCGGCGAATAGGAGGACAGAAGCTGAGAGCCATTAGTCACATGACTTCAGCTGCTGCCGCCTCACCAACCACTGGCCCCTCGGTGAGTCTAGAGTTACAGCAGTGACCACAGGAAGTGCACACGTGTGATCTAAAGCTACATGTGGGCCTGTGACCATCAGTCTTCTCACTGTGGTAGACGGGTTTGTGAGTCCCTGTGATGCTGGGAGTGTCCAGGACAGTCGCTCCTGATCGGGTCTCTCATGGAAAGCTGGTCCCAGGAATTCCTGGAAAATTCCTCCACAAAAGAGAACTGGGAACATAAGTGCAGAGTGACAGAGGTGCTCAGCAACCCTGCTGTTATATGGGAATAGAACCAGAATAGTCGGCAACCACTTGAGTTAAGTTAGCCGAAGAGATGCGACTCAGACTGACTTCATCATGTTGGCAACGTGTCTGCATTGATAAACTCCAGTTATTGACAAATCAGAGAATAATTCCAGTCATTCAGAGACAGATTGTGATTGTTTGGAGGATGTAATCGTTTCCCTTCAGGGAGCGTGTTGGACGCTCAGTGTCCGGGTGATTAGCTGATGCAACTACTTAGAATCAGTTTGTGAATATGAAGAAAATCAGTGCAGTCACTGGACAAACTCTGATTCTTCCTAGTTTCACTCTTGTTTCAGTCCAGTGTGACTGAGGTGGTAAAAAATGATCTGACTTTTAGCCACACAGCTGTCTGCTAGAGAAAAAGCCTTTGTGCACAACTTTCTTAAAGGCAAACGGCACCATGTTCACTGCAGCTGCAGCAAACGCAGCAAAGAGTGAAAGTTGGACTGAGAATGTTGTGACTGTTTCATGAGAAAGAGCAGGAAAACAAGCATCACACACCCAGACACAGTGCTGGGATTAGAATTAGACTTTAGAGCCAAATGTAGGACAAAAGCTTTAATATGAAAGAGGAAAACCCAACAACAGCCAGAGCATGAAGCTCAAATCTATACCAATCACCAAGAAAGCTGACAGGCCTGTGACACGTCAGAGACGCCGTTCAAATCATAAAGAAGTTGGTTTATTGACAAAATGTAAAAAACCAAAAGAATCAAGTCAACCTTCAGTTTCGAGCGAGTAGACCAATCAGGCACAGCAGCAGCTCTAGAATAAGCAACAATTTGATGTATTACAAACAACCTTTCATATACACACATACATATGGCTCATATGCTGTTTAAAAAGGGCTCAAAGACCCAACAGATTACACAAAGTACAAAAATACTTTCATTCAGACAACAGTCAGCTGTGCACGAGACAGAGAGCCGACTACAGTTAGTAACATGGACTCACTTTGTTTCAGACACGACACAAAGTAACACAAAGCCACAAAGAGCAGAAACATCAAAAAGGAGGCAGAGCAGCAGCAACTCTCCATGAGCTGTGAGGCTAACAGCCACCCACACTTCCTGTGATGCATAATGAAAACAACATTAACCTGAAGGATGATAACAACAGAAAGAAGTCTAAGCTAACGTTACACAGCGCTCACACAGCGCTGACTGTACAGGCCTCACACAGCTACGACCTGCATCCACAACACCTGATTCTACTGAACACAAACAAGTTAATGATATATGAGCAATCCAGGGAAGGCTTCCAGGAAGGTGAGGATCCAAAGACAGCTCTACAACAGCATCAGTCAGCAACAATGTTACTAATCACTGACTCTTTCATCCTTTTATACTCAATCAAAAAGTGCTGTGTTCACATTTGTTTCTGCTGAAATCCAGAGACTGAAAATGCGTCTTTTTAAAGTTTGAATAAACTGACTGAACTTGTCACGAGTCCAACCGTGAGGAACACTTCCCCCCATGACACATCACAGGACAACGTCTCAGTGGAGGGGGGACAGTAGCTCAGTTTAGGCAGTCACTCTCAGAATCGATGCCTCCAGTCAGGGTCAAACGTGGTCCTCAGAAACCTGCAGATGTTTGGGCCAAGCTCTCACTGGTCTCTGCGTCTGTAGACTGAGCTGATGTTTCTCCAGGTGTCTGGTAAAAGGACGATGCTGCTGTCCAATGAGGCGAGGAGAGAAGTAGCCAAACAGGCGAGAGCCGTGAAGGAGGAACGGCGGGCAGCTCTGGATGCCCGACATAAATACCTGATGAGCAGGCTGGCAGACGCCGGCAGCCTGGAGGAGGCGGCGGTGGAAGACGCCATCGTCTCTGATGACAGAGTAAGTTCAGAGACGTGATCCTTCCTCAGAGTTGAACCTTTGAGTCATTAATGTCTGATTCTTCCAGTTCAGTCTGATCCATGAATTCTTTGCTGCAAACGGATCCAAGAAGCTGATTTTCTTCTATCAGGATGTCAAACAGGTAACTTTGATCACATTTCAATGACTGACACATGAAGGTCTAACCGCTCTTCATAATCTGCTGTCCTGTTTGTTGCAGCGTACTTTGTATTCATATCTTTTAATATCTGCCTTTCTCCCAGAGTCTGTCCTCCCGTCAGTCTTCCTTTGTGGACGCATCAAACTCAGCTGTGGCTCAGAGGAAACTCTTCCTCACTACGGGGAACTCTGAGGTTGGCTTCAGCTTTTTATGTTTAGTTCATGTGAGAATCACAGAAAAATGCTGATATGAGTGGAAGCTTCTGCTGGGAAATTGGCAAAGAGCAGATTATTGAACAGCGAGGCAGACAGTTCATTTCAGTGATGCCAGTTTATTAGAAACGAGGACTGTGGGGCTGCTGGAAGTCAGGACGGCCGTTCTCTGGATAAACCTGACAGCTGAGGTGGAGAGCAGGATTTATCCACAGACGGCTTCTTCCAAGCAAATGTCCTGAACACACCTGAGCTGAGGGTTACACAGTGTGTCCTGTGTGATCTCTGCTTTATGGTGGTTGAATCTCACAAATGTGACCATCAGACCTGACGACTTATTTGTGATGTTTTCATTAAAAATATCCTGGGTGAGGTGTTTGGGGCCTGTCCCATGAGGAGGAGTCTCCAGGGCAGACCCAGGACACACTAGAGAGGTTATATCTCTCAGCAGGCCTGGGAATGCCTCAGTATTGTCCTGGATATGCTGGAGGAAGTGGTTGTTTAGGGAGGTCTGGGATTCTCTGCTTAGACTGCTGCACCTGTGACCCGGGACCAGATAAACAGGAAATGGATGTTTGAAATTCAAAGAAATCCTCTTTTAATAATGAGGAAAAAAGACAGCAGGAGATCCATCGCAACTAACAAAACACTTCAAACACATCAGTGCATCAACTTTAATCAACTTCATTTGGTTCAAATGAAGGAATCTAACAAAGCACTCACTAAAATGAAACACCAGTTAGTTTCCCGAGCTCAACAGGTCGAACACCTGAGTTTGGTTTGCGGTGCAGTTTTTATTTCTTCTAGATAACTTGGGTTATTTGCACAGGAAGGTTTTTTAAATGTATTTCTTAAGTACGATCTTATATGGGGGTTGATTTTATAGCATAACAGAATAATGTAATAACTCTAATAGAGTATGAAACATTTGCAGAATGAAGTACAAGGTGAAGAAAAGTCAGAACGTCCCTATTTGAAAATACAGTCTCAGAAGGTCAGAGATGGACAAATTCAGCTACAGAAACATGTGGCCATTTTTTTAAAGCCATAGAGCATATTACAGACGACACAAAGAGCAAACACTGTAAACTTCTAACCACAGACCTCACACAGCTCACACACGTCAGAGTGAAGCTGTCATTTCCTGAAGCTTCCACACAAGAGAACTGGCAACAAGGTGGAGTCCTCATGGATCACTAGCAGAGAAATGTGGGTGGGTGCCAGACCACATGGACTCGACTCACTTTATTTCATACAAAGGAGCAGACTAATGCTGTCATCCTTAAAGACTAACTAGAAACAAGCAGTGCGCTCGCATCGACTCGACTTGTTTTGCAAGTTTGAAGTGAGATGGTACTTTGGAGTCAGCCTCCCGAGATGATGGCTGGTTTTTGAAAAAAATCTCATATTTATACAATGAGCAGCAGACTTTCCTGACTTGCAGAGGTCAACGTCCTCCTCAGTCATGCGCCATGAGTGGCACAGATACTATTCATCAAATAACTAACATGGCCTTGATTGTTACTCCAGAGACTTATCTGCGATGTAGCTTTATAGCATTTTCATTAGCAATCGTATGATTTGTGTTACAATGACCTTTGTGGACGGGCCCGGACCCCCAGGCCTCGTCCGTGACGCCGACGGTGAGCGCAACGTTTTTGTTTTCTTGCGCTTAAAATAACCTGATCAGCGTTCTGCGGACGGTTTGTTTACATTTCTCACATCTGTGATTGTTCACACGGGTTGGACACGAGCAGAGAGGGCTTTCAAGATGAAAAAGCCAACGTGAAACTTTAACGGACGACAATTGCAAGTTTTTCAATCAAATCTCCGTCACACCCTTCCTTGACCTCATCACGTTATCCACCTTAGTCAAGGAACAGTGGTTCGGGAAAATATGCATTTGTTTCTTGGACCAGTTTAAAACGTATCTCAACTAGTGATGTGCGGATCGATACTGAAATATCGATTCCTCCGATACCCGTCATTGTGTCCGGCCCCTTGGCGTGCACACTCACAACAATGGCTGAGCGTAAACAGAGTCATGTGCAGACGTATTTTACCTCCACGAACAGCTGAGACGTGGTTTGCCATACATGTGGCAAGAATGTGAGGTGTTGTGGTAACACCGCTGACCTGGTCAAACACCTCAGAGTGAATCATATCACAGAATATGACGAGCGTATGTTGAGGCGAACTGAAGAGGAGGAGAGGGAGAGGTGCTGCCAGGGCGAGACAGACGTCTCTCACGGAGTCCTTTAATGCTGCAGGCAGGCAACAAATAGCCACAACTTCAGGTTTTTCATTTCTATATGATAATTCTGCATCATTAAGTGATAAGAACAAGTAATCTGATGTCCTGTGATCATTACGACGCTATAATTTGAGATAAAATAAAAGATAGAGTAAAAAAAACAAGTTTTTGTACAGAGTATCGTATCAGATCAGTATCGTCGATACCAGCCTGGATTTTACTTGGTATCGGATCAGAAAGGAAATCAGTGGAAATCAAATCCTGCTTCTACAGGTGTCCAGTTCATTCACTCTGACCCCTCCAGATAAGCGTTGCCAGTTCTCACTGTGCTGTAGATCACATTTTCTTGTGTTTGGGGTTATAACGGTTACTTTTGAGGTCTGTGTTATAAAGCAAGTTAATCCTGAATTTAACTGGAGAAGACAAATTCCCACTGCGTGGTGTAGTGCACAGCCAGGCATTCTTTACATTAGTTCGTTTGACAAAACCAAAAAGCCGAAAGTATTTACTTGGAGTTTGGTTTGATGAAATAAGTGCCAGAATCAGTGAATACAAATGATTCCAATGACATGAAAACTGGTGGAAGGACAAATCCCTCAAGAAAAGCACGACTAGCACATTAAGTTTGTTTGTAATCATCATCATCTCTAACACCATGCGCACAACAGTGATTTTGTTACAGAACACTAAGATAGTAAAATCTGGGAAATGATGATATTTCTTTCCAAAACTTCCTGTCTGGAAGACATTAAAGCTGCTGTGCCACCTGCAGCTTCTTTCAATCTATGTTATGTGAATATATCTTTTTTTTTGGGGTTTGAACATCCATTCAAACTCACTCTCTGCCTAGCAAGTCTCATTCCCTCATTTCCTTGGGGTCCAGCTTCACATACGTGGCACTGAGCCTTTTCCTTTGTCACCTCTTTCTGCTACATGCCTAGCCTCCCAGTTTCTTGGTCTATTTTCTTCATTTCCATAACTACACTTCTTTTTCTTTGTAAATCTCTTCCTTCAAATACTTTCAAAATCACTTTTCTTTTTTCCCTTTCTTCTGTGCAGAGAAGCCGTCAAACCCCTTCTTGGCAGTTTATCTCAATAAAGCTGTACTATCCCAGCCATCTGGTAAGTCTTTCCTACTACCCAGAGCCTGTTTATACTCCTGCATGTCTCTGCCTTCACTCACTTCCTCTTCTTGATGTCCAAACTCATCCTTCAAACTACCATTTGATGCTGCATAGCTGCATTCTCCCTGACACCTCCTTGTCTCCTGTCTTTTTGATTTCACCTTCTGCATAATATTTAGTTGCCCTGTGTGCAGCTTCCTCCACTTTCATATATTTCTACAAGTTCCTCCCTGTTCTTGAAGTATGTGTGCACCACGGCCATTTCCACTTGGAAAATCTGCCCCACATCTGTCTTTCTAGATTTCTCTCCTAAACACCACACCTACCCAACACCTCATAACCTCTGTTCCCTTCACCTAAATGTCCATTGAAGTCTGTGTCAATCACCACTGTAGTATGTGGTCTCTTGCACACAAAATGTGTCTACCCTCCACCTCCATAATATGAGTCCGCCAGCCCTCCCATTGCCAGTCAGAGTCCATAACAAGTCAAAAACATAAACAGCTCGAACGTATTATTTATTTAAAAAGAGAGAGAGAGAGAGAGAGAGAGAGAGAGAGAGAGAGAGAGAGAGAGAGAGAGAGAGCTCAGTTGTCCTTGCTCTAGCATCAAGAGTCAGTGACTGGCTGTTCACTGCAGGCTCAGCAGTCCAATGGCCGATCAGCAACAAAACAAATAAAAAAATAAGACACGTTCTTGATTATGACAACAAACCACATCCAAAAAAATATGACAGCAACACTTTAAGTTTTGTGTGCATTCATCATGTGCAACTCTGCAGAAAGTCTCATGTCAAGGATGTGTGGACAGGGGGGCTATTAAAAAGTTCCAGTATACAGAATAGAAAACCATCAAATGAATGAAATAAAATCTGTTGTCACAGTGGTTTTTGAAGGAACAATTACTTCACAGATGGACAGCCTCATTATATTTGAGTTAAACCTGATGATACACACTTCACGTCACCCTAGTTACATGTTTTTATTTGCCATGTGTATGTTATCCAAGGGAGGGAAAAAAAGAAAAAGAAAACTTTTGATGTGTCCAGACATTTCTTCACATCAGCTGCCAGCAACCAGTTTCAGCATGTACAACTGTTGCAGTAAGTGTGCTCATGCAGACCAACTATGCTGGTCCACTGTTCTTAATGGTGCTGCATGTTGAGAAAGAAGTGAAACAAATGTTTTGTTTAACAAGTCCACTAGTGTTAGAATAACTTGGCATTTCCAATCTGTTTCTGCTGTAGTTCAATGAAAGGTTTCAGTTACTTAAGTTTGAGAAAAAACCAAAAAACCAAATTGCGTTTACAATTGTAGTTTCATCTTGTTATAAGATATTTGAAATAAAAACAAACAAAAAACATGAACAAACAAACCAAAGAAGAAAAAACCAAAAAAACCGTTGGCCAGCTTCCCTCAGGGTCACTCCACGGTTGATGACATGGTCCACTATTGTAGCTCTGATGTCATCAGCAATTCTATTTCTTACTCTTCTTACCCGTCCTCTCCCCCCTCCTCGTCCTCCTCTTGCTCCTCCTTGTCCTTGTCGTCCTCTTCATCCTACTTCTTCACCTCCACGTCCTCTTCCTCGGCCTCCTCTCACCCTTCCTGCTCCCTCCATTGTACTCCACACACAGAGCTTACCTGTATCATAGTGCTTAGGCTGATTGCAAAGTGAACTAATTATCTAAAAAAGCTTTCACATGTGGCAGTGTGCCAGACAGTTGACAAAATAGTGTAAATAATGGCCATAAATGTGTATAGTTTTGCTAGGAGTGCGTTGATCATTTGGAAATTGAGTGCAAAGCAGTGAGTTGTGTTTACAGTTCTGCAAAAAGAGTGCTGTGCAGTGGATTGTAGCTACAGGTTTGCAAAGTGTGTGTTACAAAATGGCAAACTGAGTGCAAAGCAGTGTTTGTGCTTTTAGTTTTGCACACTCAGTGAGTGGTTTTGCTATAAGTATCAATAGTTTTAGGAATTGTGCTGTAAGAATCACAGTTAGGGTTTAAGCATTCAGAAAAACCTGTAATAAACGCACACGCATGCGTCTTCAGCATTACTGGGTTTCTGCAGCTCCTGGTTTCCTGTTTAATACATTCACACAAGCAATCAAACGCTATGAATCGTTCCACAATGTTTGCAGTCACTTTTCTTATCCCTCCTGACTCAAGAGCATAAAGCGATCTACGTTAGCTCTGGGAATTCTGACGGTCGTTCAGTAAATCTTTGTTTAATCTCTTTATTTGCTTTTTGGAGAAGTGAAGGTACAAAAACCTCGTCAATCAAATTTGCTTCGGTGGACAGAAAACAGCCGTTGTAGACTGTTTGGGGTTACCTTTTATAAGTATTGAATTTTCAAAAGTGAAGTCAGTTCTTCTGACCAGGTTCAGACCAGGATGAACACAAGTATGATACTGGACCCACTAGAGAACTGGTCCCAGCTGTGGGTTCACCTCCTCCTGCTGAACTCATAGGACAGACTCTAATGTAGCATCACGTTCATCGGTCACTCCTGACCTCCTGTGAAGCATGACGGATGTGTAATTAATGACTTCAGTATTTGGGGGCATTATTGCTCTAAAAATCATATTAATAGTATTATTATTATTGTGCTTTAGGCTGCACTGATAACGCAGAGGTCTCTTCTTCCCCTGGGCTGTTTAAAGGGCCAGTTTGTCCAAAGCTGTGTATATACCAGCTGCTGTCAGGCTTCAGATGTCTGCATTAGTCCACAGTTCACTGTTTGTAAGCCATTGCTTTACTGCAAAAGTTCCCATCTACTGTAAAGAAATGGAGATAAGCAGGCACATAATATGAAAAGGCATGCTGTAGCTGACTTTGTCTTTTCTGATCCATCGGTTTGTGTGGCTCTTTCCACAGGAGGGACCTAACCCACACTTTATTTACTTATATGATAAGTTTAGTGGAGTGTAGTGCAAAATACACAGTGTTTACTTTTAATTTAACAACATGAAGCTGCATCAAGTTTCCATGGTGACTGCTCAAGAAATTCTGCATTCATAAATAAACATCAGACTGTCAAAAGAGCTCATCTGTGCGAGACCACCGAGCTGAGAGCATTTTCAGGTCCAGATCCCCCGTACGCCATCGTTGGAGAGCAGTTGACGTTTTTCTTCCTGACTTTGATTTGAACACGTTTAAATGGAAAAGAGTCAAGGAATCTATAAGCCTATCAGGGTATGTGACGCTTTTGCTTTTACTGCATTTCAGTAATTTGAAGAATTTGATGTCGTTTTAAAAGTTGACAAACTGAGAATCATTTTAAGTAACAATGACTAAATTGCTATTTCTTTGACAGGTGTTGTTCAACACACCGATTTATGAAACAGCTGTAAAGATCTGCTGGTATCTTCCGGGCTACAAGGCTCAGGTTAGACCCAGATTCATGCAAACCAAAGCTGACAGAAAATATCAGGTCATTTCTGAGGACCTGAGAGTGGTGGTGATTAAATGTCTCCTTTACTTTTAGGTTGCGATAATGACGGAGTTTCTCAGACTTCAGCAGGAAGATCTAATTCCACCGAACCTCACTGCTGAAGATCTGAGAGATCTTTTGGTGGAGAAGAGCAGGGAGACGCTCAGAGAGCAGTGAGTTACTGTCACACCTGAAAGTCTGTTTGTGATGACGTGTAAGTGCTGAGAGAAAACCTCTGCTTTGCTTTCTTTTGAAGGCTGTGGGAGTTTGAGTTAGAGGATTTTGACGAAGAGGAAGCCAAACCTCTTCTAAGGCTGGTAAGACGAGAAAACCCACAAGACTTTTTTTTCATTACGTGCACATAACCTTTACACATAAGCGCACTGTAAATGTGTTTTCTGTTTCAGGTGTGGGCGGTGAACGTCAGCAATAAAATGAGGGACGTTGAATTTGAAGCCAGGTTGCTTCTTCAGTTCCCAGAGGCCGTACCTCCTAAATTTCAGTGAGTCACATGTAACATACAGTTATTAACCCTGTAAGACCCAACCCATCAAAAAACAGCCAGAAAATTCGGATTCTTTGGAACTGAGATGTTTATCAACCCTTTAAACAAAAGCCACACATGAGTTCTTTGCTATGTCATGTTGTGTATGATTTACTTTTATTGTGTATTTATTTTTTGTATCACATTTGATACATTGGGTGTTTTTGGCAACTTTTTGTTAACAACAATGTTAACTTTAGACTAAAAAAGAGTTTTGTCCACAACATTTAGAAATTATAGCAAGTATTGATCATGTTGATGAGATCGAGGTCTCAGAAACTCATGTATGCTACAAAGGTGGTTACAGGGTTAACAGTCCAGCTACAGTGTTTCAATATTTAAATGATGCTTTGAATATGTTTAACAGATAACTCTTATCATGTTTTTCTACAGAGCACCTAAACTCCTCAGCGCGGTGAAGGATTACGTTGAAATCCTGAAAAAGAAGCAGCAGGAACAGCCTAACAGCAAACTGCTCACCGCGCAGGAGGTAGTGGTCGAGGTAGTTCCCCGCGTTCTCCAGGGCTTCTGGGAGCTTCCTCCTCGTCCCCTCCTAAACATGGCCTCCCAGAGTCTAAGTATCCTCTCCACCAGTGTCACCAAGGCCACTTTAGATCGTGTCTCCAAGAGCCTCACGGCGATGGAAACACAGGCCATCTTCACCCGCTCTATCCGAGACGATCTGGTTGACAGCATCCTGACGGAGATTAGACAGAAATTTCCTGAAGAAATTCTGTCTATCCAAGTTGCAAACTTTGCACCCCTGTTGCTGAAGACCATTGCTGATGTAGCAAGGATCCGGATATGTGAAATCTTTGAGCCCCCTTCAAGTCCTGATGTGAAGAGCACAAATGGTGAGCGCTCCTCTGACGGCCTTTCAGTGGCAAATGTTCCACCAGCCGAAGAAGCTCTGTCAGAAAGTGTTGCAGAGCCCGACGTTCCCTGTGAGGAACTTCTTTCTGAAAGGGCATCCAGTCTGAGTACTCGAGACCTTACGATCGAAGGAGCTCTGTCAGAAAGTGTTGCAGAGCCCGACGCTCCCTGTGAGGAACTTCTTTCTGAAAGGGCATCCAGTCTGAGTACTCGAGACCTTACGATCGAAGGAGCTCTGTCAGAAAGTGTTGCAGAGCCCGACGCTCCCTGTGAGGAACCCTATGGCGAGTCCAAATCCTGTGTTGAAGGTGAAGATCATATGATCAATGGATCTTGTTCTGAAATTGGGCCGGTTCCTGATGTTCCCTTTGAGGAACCTTTTCCAGAACCTGAAGCCAGCATGAAGTCCGAAGACCGTCAGAGCAAGAAGAAGAAAAAGGGCTTCTTCAAAAGACTGAGAAGTCTGTTCTGCTGCTGTTGCAGACCAAAAGTCACCGACTGACACTGAAGCTGTGACCCAGTGTTGGTGTTGCAGTAACTCTAAATATGTAAATATGTTCCTTAATGATTGTTCTTCATGTTTTTGGGGGTTTCTTTAGTTTTCAGTGGGCTGGGTGTTTTTTCTCCTCCGTGTTCTTTACTTGATTCTTGTTCATAGTTCCTGATTTGTTTTCCTAGTTCTTGTTTCTTAGTTTGTAGTTTCTTGAGTCCACCTGAGTTTCCAGCAATAAAAGCTGCCGATTCAAGTTTCATTCCACGTAAGAGTCCTGTGTTTGGGTCCTACTACCTGCCTGTCACAGCACACCATGACAGAAACTTTATAAACTCATTCATATTTCTACACGAGTCTCCAGCTATGTTAAAGATTTTTTTTCTTTCAAACATTTGTAAGAATCTCTTATGGTTCTCAAAATACTTCCACAAGTCCAGTAAGTGTAGTGCAGTAACATATTGATGGTATTATTTTTAATAATTATTTATTATTTTTAATGCACTTTGAACTGAAACTGGTATATAAAATGTACTTCCTGTAGAAAATGCAGTGTGAATGCTAATAGCTGAATAGCTTGAGTTGAATTTTTATAATTGCTGAAATCTTTGGTGAAAAACATGTTACAGTTTTTGCCCGTTGCTTGAACACATTTTGCAAAACGTCGCTCATTGTGCCAAAACTCTAAACACAAGTAAACATGACACATCAAAATATACCATTCACATCTGTGCCAAACTGAAACTCTGCTGTCAAAACCTAACATTCCTCTGTCAAAATGTAACTCTGTTGACAAAATGACACATACTTGCATCACATGCAGATCAGATCAGGGGGACACACTAGTCTACTTCATATAAAACACTGCAGTCTTTCATTGTCATTGTTTATTCTGAAGGCACATTTTCAGAAGACACAAACAACCAAAAAAAGCAAATAGGCCTACTCAATATTGTCCACTGCAGCACCATCAATTCAGATAAAGCAAAACACAAACATAATACAGTAATAGAAAAAACACTATACTGTACACACAAAAAATCATGACAATTGTGCATACGTGGGCTCATGGATCCCGCCGTCTGTTGGGGTCTGGCCACAGGACCTCATCGACATCGCAAGCAGTGTCTTCTCCCGCTGGGCACCGGGGAAAATATCCTCTTGCATGTCGAAACCATCCATGGATTGCTGTCACCTGAATGTAAATAGAAATACAGTGGGGCAAAAAAGTATTTAGTCAGCCACCGATTGTGCAAGTTCCCCCACCTAAAATGATGACAGAGGTCAGTAATTTGCACCAGAGGTACACTTCAACTGTGAGAGACAGAATGTGAAAAAAAAATCCATGAATCCACATGGTAGGATTTGTAAAGAATTTATTCGTAAATCAGGGTGGAAAATAAGTATTTGGTCAATAACAAAAATACAACTCAATACTTTGTAACATAACCTTTGTTGGCAATAACAGAGGTCAAACGTTTACTATAGGTCTTTACCAGGTTTGCACACACAGTAGCTGGTATTTTGGCCCATTCCTCCATGCAGATCTTCTCGAGAGCAGTGATGTTTTGGGGCTATCGCCGAGCAACACGGACTTTCAACTCCCGCCACAGATTTTCTATGGGGTTGAGGTCTGGAGACTGGCTAGGCCACTCCAGGACTTTCAAATGCTTCTTACAGAGCCACTCCTTTGTTGCCCGGGCGGTGTGTTTTGGATCATTGTCATGTTGGAAGACCCAGCCTCGTTTCATCTTCAAAGTTCTCACTGATGGAAGGAGGTTTTGGCTCAAAATCTGACGATACATGGCCCCATTCATTCTGTCCTTAACACGGATCAGTCGTCCTGTCCCCTTGGCAGAAAAACAGCCCCATAGCATGATGTTTCTACCCCCATGCTTCACAGTAGGTATGGTGTTCTTGGGATGAGACTCAGTATTCTTCGTCCTCCAAACACGACGAGTTGAGTTTATACCAAAAAGTTCTACTTTGGTTTCATCTGACCACATGACATTCTCCCAATCCTCTGCTGTATCATCCATGTGCTCTCTGGCAAACTTCAGACGGGCCTGGACATGCACTGGCTTCAGCAGCGGAACACGTCTGGCACTGCGGGATTTGATTCCCTGCCGTTGTAGTGTGTTACTGATGGTGACCTTTGTTACTTTGGTCCCAGCTCTCTGCAGGTCATTCACCAGGTCCCCCCGTGTGGTTCTGGGATCTTTGCTCACCGTTCTCATGATCATTTTGACCCCACGGGATGAGATCTTGCGTGGAGCCCCAGATCGAGGGAGATTATCAGTGGTCTTGTATGTCTTCCATTTTCTGATGATTGCTCCCACAGTTGATTTTTTCCACACCAAGCTGCTTGCCTATTGTAGATTCACTCTTCCCAGTCTGGTGCAGGTCTACAATACTTTTCCTGGTGTCCTTCGAAAGCTCTTTGGTCTTGGCCATGGCGGAGTTTGGAGTCTAACTGTTTGAGGCTGTGGACAGGTGTCTTTTATACAGATGATGAGTTCAAACAGGTGCCATTCATACAGGTAACGAGTGGGGGACAGAAAAGCGTCTTACAGAAGACGTTACAGGTCTGTGAGAGCCAGAGATTTTCCATGTTTGAGGTGACCAAATACTTATTTTCCACCCTGATTTACGAATAAATTATTTACAAATACCACCATGTGGATTCATGGATTTTTTTTCACATTCTGTCTCTCACAGTTGAAGTGTACCTCTGGTGCAAATTACTGACCTCTGTCATCATTTTAAGTGGGGGAACTTGCACAATCGGTGGCTGACTAAATACTTTTTTGCCCCACTGTATATGTGGTGGCCCCTAGAGACAAAACACGTACAAACTCCAAAGCACATTTCTAGCTTGAACTGAACTTCCAAAACAGAGCTACCTAGAACAGCGGTCCCCAACCCCCGGGCCTCGGACTGGTACCGGTCCGTGAGTCGTTTGGTACCGGGCCGCGAGAGTTGAGGCTCAGGTGTGAAATGTCTGGTTTTCAGGGTTTTTATCGCTTTTCAGCGTTATTTTGTTATCGTTTTTATCATTAACTCGGTTTTCCTGGGTCTTTTCACGTGTGTTATGAATAAATCTTCTTTTTCGGTACCGGTACTAGTTTTATTTTGTTGTATTTATCCGCGACACCTTAAAGGCCGGTCCGTGAAAATATTGTCGGGCATAAACCGGTCGGTGGTGCAAAAAAGGTTGGAGACCGCTGACCTAGATCACGTAAATGACACAATTGAAAGCATGAAAGCATATGTGTATTGTTTGTGTATTTATGCACAAGCATTCATATATATTCAAATCATTAAAAAACAAAAGTTCATTTGCCTGTTACTACCACACACCAAATCTGGTCGTTGGTACTTGGTGAACTGAGAGACACAACAGCAGAGGTCACTATTAATGCTATAAAAGAGGCCTTTGCAAGACATGCAGTTGCCGAGACTGTGGTATCGGACAACAGGCCGCAAGTTTCATCAGAACAGTTCAAGCACTTTGCTAAAGAGTACCAGTTCACACATGAAACGAGCAGCCCCAGGTACCCCCAAGCCAACGGGGAGGCAGAACGCGCTGATCGTACCATTAAAGACTTGAGAGGACTGTGACTACAGCAGAGCACTGCTAGCGTGCAGGGCCACCCCACTGGAACATGGGCTCTCACCGGCACAGTTGCTCATGGGGAGACACCTGCGTACCTCTCTGCCACAAGCTGCTGCGAAGCTGGTGGCAAAGTGGCCCGACCTACAGGCTTTTCGCGAGAAGGATGAGGAGGGGAGGCGTGAGCAGGCAAAACACTACAACCGCAGACATAGAGTCAGGACAGAAGGTGTGGATTACTACTGAAGGAACCACTGGAGCAGTAGTTGGACCTGCCAGTGCTCCCAGATCTTATGTGGTAGAGACAGACAGGTTTTCTAAGGAGAAATAGGAGCCACCTCACACCAACAGGGACTGTTACCAGATCTGGTCGAGCGGTGAGACCTCGTGTAAGATTGGATGTGTAATTCTCTGAAGTTATCCATTCAGGCCCTATTCAAAGCTGGCTTAGGCTGTTAGAGATGTTTACAATTATGTGTTTCGTTTAAATGTAAGTGAACAAGTGAGAGATGTGTATCATTTTAACGTTTGATAATGCTCTGCATTCCTGTTCTTGTGAGCTGAGTGAGTCATTGTGAAGTATGTCTTTAGCTAAAAGGAGGTGTAGCGGGAGACTACTGTACCCATAAGGCTGTGTGTGTGTATGTGTGTGTGGGGGGGGTATGATCTAAATTATAATATTGCTGACTGTCTGAGGCAAAATTTCCCCAAATCGAATCGAATCGAATCATGGATTGAATCGATTCGGGCAAGGGCGTCGATTTGGCATGGACGGAGGGGACATGTCCCCACCAATATCCAGCGATTATTGAATTGTCCTCACCAATAATTTGATCTCTTCGAGTAAAGAAAAGCAAACCTGATAGAAAGAAGAAAAAAAAATCTGTCAACGTCTCATTCACCCAGCGGTGCCGAAAGAGTTAAATTACGTCCTGTACTGGAGTCCTACCTCATGTGACAAATATGGCCAATGTGATTGGCTGAACCTTTCAGGGAGCTCTGTTGAGTTTTAGCAGCGGCAAGCCTGCGCTCCCAGGAGGAGAGGAGGACGGCAGCAAAGAGGAAGAACCTGGATATAAGAAAGTATTTTTCAGAGAAACCTGTAAGTCACTTAAAGCCAAGTTCACTCATAATGTCACGGTCTGGCTGGCAGACCGTGGGGGTGTAGGGAAGGAGGACACAGGCGCGGTGCTCTATGTACAAGCAGTGCGTTTATTTACAGCGATGGACAGACATGACAATAAATCCCGTGCTCTCCCGACTCCCGTGACGTGTCCTCTTCCCAGTGCTAGTGCTCCTGTCTCCGCTTCTCCGTGATGAGCACCCCGTGCTCGCTGTCCTCTCGTCTCCCCGTAACTCCTGGGGACATAAGAGAGAGGAAGCCGTCAGACACACAATAATGCAGCAGACTCAAACTAGGAACTGGTCGAGAGACTGACGTGAAGCCACGCAATGATCCAGCGTCGGAGAGAGCTCCACCACACTCTCAAATAGCTCCTCCGACAGGCCTGATCAGCTGCAGGTGTGGCCAATCACCTGCCAGGGCCACACACACACACACACACACACACACACACACACACACACACACACACACACACACACACGTCTACAAGCAGGGAGAACGAGGGACAGCAATACAAAATACATACATTATAATATTAGTCCATAACTGCTCAGGGTCCTGGGTCTGACACATAAAATGTGTCCGTCACAATAACGTTGCAGGCTATGCTAGGCTTTGGCCCACATCAGTCTAAAACTGTATGTAACCATGAATAACGTGTTTTGGAAACTAACAGCACAACATGCAGCACTGTTAGTTCTCTCAGTCTCAGAGCAGCGTTTCTAATTCTAATCTAAGTGAAGCTGTCAGAGAAAACAGCAGCCTCGAGCAGCCAGGATATTAGTTTACAGAGGCTGTTAGAATTATATGTCTAACGTTAAAATGTTGGTGACACAAGAATTTCATCTTAATGGCACTGACGTATTCATAGGTCATAGTTATGATTTTGCAAATATTCCACCTTGTAGTGCAGTTTGCACAACTTGTTTTAAAAATGCACTCAGCCTACAAACATTACTGATCAGTCAAGATCTGCACAAAGTGACAGACACACTGAAGCAGCTCCACATTTTATTCTTATTGTCATGTTTGTCCTATTTGTCAGGTGACAGAAGAAGCAACACAAAGCTCAGAGAGCAATGGTGACACAAGATCACAGGTGGAATTGGATGATGACGCAGAATGAGAAGAGCGAAAGTGGATTGCTAAATGAAACGGATGAACCAGAACTGGTTTGTAAAAATGCTGCAGCTTCAGTGGTGTGGAACTGGTTTAGCTTTTGTCCGTCAGATACACAACAAAGCACTATTTTTGGTAGAGCATGCTAGCGGGCCGTCGTTATTACCGTGTTGTTTGGAAAATACGGCGCACTTAAAATCAATCCTTTGATTTTTCTGAAAGTCGACAGAGCCCCTTATAACCCCGTGTGCCTTATGTATGAACTCTGGTTGTGTTTACTGACCTCGAAACGATTTTATGTGCACGGCGCTCGAAAATCTGTCAGATGTTTCAGTACGACTTTGCTAAGCTACCACCGCTTGATGGATTGTCGGAGCGTTACGGCTGTCGTAGGCAGGAGCCTCGCGGAGTGAGCCATGTCTCCGTGACGACCAGGACACAGCAGTCACGGACGATTGGCTGTGCGGCGAGAAGTAGGTTCAGTTCGTCTATTTTGTTGACGACCGACCGTGCGCTGGTCAGAAAGATGCTCGGGAGCGGTGGTTTGAAAGGCTGCTTCTTTAGCCTGGCCAGCAGGCCCGACAGGCATCCCCGCTTTTGTTTGCGTTCCTTCCGCCGCCTGCGTTTCTTGGCAGAGCCGATAACAATCCACGGAGCACCCGATGTTCTCGCTATCTCCGGGGGGATGTTGTGCACCCTCTGATAATCACTGGTAATGGGGATCTGGCTGTTATATCCAATCTTGCATAATTCCAGATGGTTGTAGGAAAATTTGGCTTCACAATAAGGAAAACAAAAGAAGAAGAAAAAGTGGAGAAACAAAAAAGAAAGGCACCCAAGTGGAGAGCATAGAGCCGCTGCGTCTGTGCGCGCCGCCATCTAGTATACTTCTTCTAGTACACAGCCTGGAGGTGTGTTTGGGGTCATTGTCCTGTTGAAAACTGGTCCCTAAATGCAATTTCTTAACGAGAAGTTTGGGCTCGGGTGAGTCTGCGTGCTGAAGATATCTACCTATTTGGAACCATGGTAACAGGGTTCTGGCTGATCGGAGCTGGCTTGAGAAAGCGGAACCGGCTGTTCAAACCCCCACAAGGCTGCCCGCTGGGATTGGAACGATGGGAGAGGCGTGAGTTTCTCAAAATGGGCTCATTGAGTCAGCACGGATAAGATCTTGGAGAGACTACGGCTGCTGTGGATACTCAGAATAAGATCTCTGACTGCAGACTGGATACATCTCGGAAAGGCTCGCTCAGAATAACATCTCTGGGCACAAATTGGATGACATCTCGGGGAGGCACACTGCCGTGAGTTCTCAGAATCGAATCCCCCCTGCCCTCCCGCTCAAGAACCAGGAAACGGGCAGGGAAAATCATCACAGACCCCTCACACCCTGCACACAGACTTTTTGATCTGCTGCCCTCTGGCAGACGGTACAGAAGCCTGCAGACCAGGACCACCCGACACAGGAACAGTTTCTTTCCCCTCGCCATCTCCCTTCTTAACAGTTGACCTGTCACACTGCTCCCACTGCCAGACTGCAGCTGCACCTTATGTACATTTGTAGTATTCATTCCACCTCATTCATTTCTGTATTTTATGTATATACGTTTAGATTCGTTATTTATAGTTGCTGTTGTGGATAAGGCGTAGCTTTGGGTCACGTGGTGTCGGTAATAGTGATTGCTATATCATCTGTTCACGTCCTGAGGGAATTTTTGTGAATGAGTGGGTGATGGGGGAAGTCGACTTTTGCTGACCGCTCAAGCTTGGAATGTTTTGATCACTGTTTTTCTACCGATTTTAAGGATTTGATAACAAATAAAGGAGTTTTAACCTGGAACTTTGACTTACGTTTTAAACAGCGGGCGCGTCAACATTATTCGCCTATTCAGCTGCTCGGCGACTCAAAGGCTTGACAGTCGCCAATAGTTGCTTTACACAGCTTTGTGTATGTGTGTATATAGACACGTGTGTGTGTGTGTGTGTGTGTGTGTGTGTGTGTGTGTGTGTGTGTGTGTGTGTGTGTGTGTGTGTGTGTGTGTGTGTGTGTGTGCCCTCACAGAAGGAAGGTCACAGCAGGAGCTTTTCTCGAACGCATTTCCAATCAGTTTTTTACAAGAAGTGTGGCTCATACAACGGTATAAATGTATTCTTTGCGATACTTTATAAATATGAAACTCTAAAGATTTTGAGTTCATGCACATTGTGAAACAAGAATCTAAATATTTGTGTCACAATGATTTCTATAAAAGCATTTTGTTTATGGGGATAATGTGACAAATCTTTTGTGACCCTATTAATGATCAGTGATAATTGAAGAGGAACCCTGGCTCGGGACATTTTCATGACAAGTGTCAGCGCAGACATCTACTAACGAGAGAACATGTTTTATCATCATAAACACGGTGATGTGAAGCATCGTTAAAGTGTCACTTCCGTAATGTTGACTCATGTTTTTAATAATGACTTTAAAACACTAAACACTCATTTCTGTGGTTTATTTTAAGTTTACAGAATATAACATGTGGTAAGACGACGAGTTTTACTTCTCACTGTCCGTGTTATGTGTATCTATTTATCATGTATGCTACTTTGCTCTGTGGACTGTAAAATGTTTCATTGTGTTCATGAAATAAACCAGACTTTCACTGTCTGCATCTTTTACTGTTTTCTGCTTTTGTTCACTCCAAGTTTGACAAACCTACAGATATCCAGAGTTAACTCACTAACAATGTGGAGCAGTCTCAGTGTATTTAGCTGCTTTTTCCCTGAACACAACCAACTGAGAGAAACGCCTGTAGGCCTCACTTTGGTCATTTTGAACGCTGAAGGAGATTTGTTCCATAGACACCTTATACTAGTGTTTCCTGCACTACTATGTTCTATTTAAATCCAGATTACTTTTATAGTTTGCAGTGAAATTTGTTAAACCGTTGCTTAATGGGACAGAAGTACAAGTCGCTCTTTACTAACACATTTATAGATGAGTTTATTGCTGAACGACACAGCTAGCAGTCTCACACACTCTTTAGGTTTTTCAAGTTTTGTGTGTAATGGTTTAGTCTATCAAACCTTACCCTTTTCTCCCCAGTATCACAACAGTATGACTCCCAAAGTACAGATCAGTAAACAACCAATGATTCTAAATCCAGAACAGAAAGATACAGTTGGAAGATGAATGATTGCGTTTTTATGATGTGTAGTAAAACGACCCCCTCTTCTTCTTCTCTGTGTTGGTGTTGTTCTTGACTACAGAGCATTGTTTTTACTAAAATGAAACATTTTCAGATGAAAATTTGTTCCATAGACACCTTATACTTTTCAGATGAAAATGTTTCATTTTATTTCACTGTAACACCCCCTCAATGCCATTTTTAGGTGATCCCATGTTTTCATATTTATGCTTTTGGCACTGAGGGTATCTGATACGCACGTTGTCACTGTGTTTTGTGCTACCAGCTGTGAGCTCTGCTTTTGCTTTGAGCAGTCTGTTTTTATTTTGTCTCGCGAGTGTGTGTTTTTCAAACGAGATCCTCCTCAGTTTGATTTTGTTACCACAAACTTTGTGTGAAGTTCACAACAGAGGTAAAGAGATTTAAACACACCAGTTTAAGGACGCAGCGATTGGACCAGCTGCACAGGGCTGGTGAAGCAGAGAGTGTCGGGGGAGATGTGCAACAGAAGCAGAGGGAACATTTTACTAGATGATAAATGGCACATTTAGGTGATTAAGGATTTGTTGACAAGATTAAAAGACACGTCCGTCAGAGTTCAACAACATTACAGTTTGATTAAATAAAAAGTTTTTAAACTACACAAGGTTCATTTTCTCCTCTGATAGTAATCATATTAAACATGTTAAGAAAGAAAGAGTATAAAGAAAAATAGTAAATGTGTGTCTAATTAAACTCTTCCTGTGAACCTTATATCATCCTTTAATATGTTCGGTGTTACAAACTTGAAGAAGCACAGAAAAGATCATCAGACATTAATCTAATCAGTTTTCAGCCTTCATTCATATTGAAAAGTTGAAATCTTCCCTGCTAGACCCAAGTGCAGCGTTTAACACCGTTGGCCAGAACATTTTATTACAGCTATTATTAAATGGAGAGTCCTCTTCACACACTGAGGTTAATTATGAAGCTCCACAGGCTTCTGTGCAAAGACCAGTTCTGTTTACATTATACGTGCTTTAGAAGACATAGCATACATTTTCACTGCTATGCATATGATACCCGCTTTTATTGGTTAAACTGCCGGGATGTCTTAGACACATAATGAGCTTTAATTTTCTGCTTCTAAGTTCAGATAAAACTGAGGTTATTGTAACGGGGCGTAAAAATCTTAGAAACACTGGCTAACACGATCCTTACTCTGGATGGCATTGCCTTAAGCCGCCTGTTGCAGCCATTTGGCACATTATAAGTAAAATTGAAGCACACGATCCCAAAGCACAGCATCAACATTTATTTATATACAAAAATGAAAATTCTTTTTACAGAAAAGAATTGTAACTTCACAATATTGCATTAAGATGAGCAGACAGATTTTAATCTCAGCATCGTGCACACAGATTTTTCAGGACACTGGAAGAGTTCCTGCCGTGGATTTAGATGTTAGTGTTGTGTGGATGATCCCATTCTGTCATCTTTGTGTTACTAACACTGATGCTTTTACACTTTAGGACCCTCGAGACCTCTGCTGCTCAGCCGTCCTGATCGCTGCCTCCACTTTAACCAGAGGCTGTAACCTCTGATCATTTCACCTGCACCGGCAGTAAAACTCTTCTCCAGAACCAAACGTGCCATAAACCCATCACAGCTTCATCATCAGCTCAGTCTCAGCAACATGCAGACGACCGAGCAGCAGAAACTCTGCAGGGAACGTCTGAAGTCTGTTCTTCAGTTTTCCCAGCTCACTGTTTATTGAACATGAGACAGAAAAATAACTTCACCTTTAATGTGAAACTTTTATCGCCTGTGACATGTTTGCAGGAAGTTTTCATGCTGTGATTTAGTGTCACAGCCATAAATATCACACAAGGTAAAAACTACAAGTCCCAGCATCCTCTGTGTTTAGGGAGGAGCAGTGAAAGTGAAAGTGTTGATCCTCCGTTCAGAGCAGCAGGAGGAGGAAGGTGGAGCTGAGGCAGGTGAGTGTTAACATGAATATGTTTCTTCTTATGACATAAAATAATTCCACACTGTTCGTGTCTGTGGGTGAAACGTGAGGCCGGTCGGCTCCTCTGAGCGCTGGTTTCCTGTAAGTAGAGAGGAAGTGAGTTTAGCTGAGAGAGCAGGAGGAGAGTGAGAGCTGTGCTGAGGCAGGTGAGTGTTAACACCGCTCTGACATTACTGTGTCTCTGTGGCGGGAACAACAGGCTCCGTCAGTGGAGGCAAAAATAATCAGACTTTGGTTTTTCAAAGGAAACTACTTTATGTTGGGAGAAGCCACGCGCTCATTGGATAACGACTTGTCAATCTCAAGTTATTAGCCAATGAGCGCGCAGGTTCACAGTAAGACCCGCCCTTATCACGACGGGTTTTAAAACTAAAATGGCGACAGAAACTCTGTGAGTGGAGTTCAGGCTGACTTTATGAAAGTGCGACGTTTGAGCCACTTCCTGTTCTCAGTCCCGGCGTCCTGATCACCGAGGTTTCTGTTGCTCTGATGTCTGATATCGATTATATCGGTAAACAGGCTGTAGGCAGAAACATCAGGTCTGATCTGAAAATCCCTTCAGAAACAAACTTTAAGAGTTTTATGTCCGTGAGACTGTAAAACTGTAACGTGTCCTGTGATCTATAAACACTCTGTGATGAATAATCTGAAGTCATTTTGAGCCTGACAGTAGTTTCCTGTCACAGAGCTGAAGCTGCAGGCAGTTTTTGGCACCTTTATATTTAATTTATTCCAAAATAAATCAATAAAAGTAGAAAAGAACTCTCAGTGACATTAAAAATCTATTTTTAAAGACAGATGTGACCAAGTGCAACAAATATAAGATGAGATGTTTACAGATATTTGAAGTATTGATCACATGTAGAACACAGAGCAGGTCCAATAACAGAGTCATGCTGCTCACAAACAGCAGTTTGGTTTCATGAGCTGACTTCCTGCAGTGATCCTCAGCTTCTCTCCAAAGGAGCCGTAACATGTGGGCTCCTCACCATGATGATGATCCCAAACACACTGAGTTCCTTCATCCACCTGATCATGTACTTATTAAATAATGTGATGGTTTTGGTGTTTTTTAAAGACTTTGAGCCTCTAAAATAACTGGTTTGGACTTTAGGGCCAAAGCTCCAACATTAGAAAGCCGTCAGTGTGATGCTTCCAGTACAACAGCACCTCTGAGTGTGTGTGTTTACCTCTCAGACTAACTCCACCCTGACATCAAGAAGATGGAGGAAGAGGACGGAGCAGCATCCAGCTGTATGTCTGTGAGGAGTGACGGGGTTACACAAACACCTCCACCTTACAGTCATGGACCTGCAGTAACAATGTAAGAACACTACTAACTTTATTAGTCATTTCAACATAACCATGACAGAATCATTGATCTGTGATTGGTTCAAACTGTTTGATCTGAGTTTGATTTTTATTGACTTGTTTTCTTGCTAAGATCTGAACTCTGTAAGTTTAAGTGAAGTCAGTGCAGCAGAATCAGAGAGAAGAGCTGAGAACAAACTGAGTTCATTCAGAGACAGAAAAAACTGGCTGATGATTGGCTGACCTGTCAGCGTTATGAGACAGACACAATATCACAGAGGGATCAGCTGATCATATGGCTGTCAGAGAGAACTGATCAGTTATTGATGTTTGTGTTTGCAGAGGTCAGAGGTCACAGTCTCCAGTATCCAGCTGTGTGTCTGTGAGGAGTGACTGGTCCAAAGAAATATTTCCTCCAAACTTCAGTGATGAACCTGCAGCAACAATGTTCTTCAATCATGGAGCTCAGCTGACCATGTAAGAGAGCTGCTGACTCAGAGTTCAAAGGTTGTTTCTATAAATGTTCTGCCAGTGACATCATAACTTAACCTAACACTGGTCTGTGTATGAAGTATCATTTAGTGGCAGTTGTTAAAGTTGTATAATGATGATGCTAGTTTGGGGTGTATTTTCCTGCTGATGCAAATGCATCTACTTTGCCCTTTGTCTGGTGCTTTGGACAAAGACGTCCAATGAAACTCAGAACGACACAGTTTGCACCACCAGCAGGCAGAGGAAGTGGCTGACATCCAGAAATCCTACCAGTGGCTGAACAAAGCTGGACTGAAAGACAGCACAGAGGCACTAATCATGGCAGCACAGGAACAAGCTCCGAGCACAAGACCCATAGAGCCCGGGGTCTACATGGCTCTTTTTGGGGGGGTTGTGTTGTATTAATAGTGACTTTGTTTCTTTGGACCTGACCAAAATCTTTTGTTTTTCAGTTCAGTTGCAACATTGACTAACACTAATGCAGGGGTCGGCAACCTGCGGCTCTTTAGTCCTTACAGTGCGGCTCCTCGTGGTTTGGGAAAATAAATTAGAAGTATTTAGCTGAAGTGTATTTTATTTATGTTCTTTTTTAACTTGTAGTTCTAAATTGGAAGATTATTGTGATATTGAAATATAAAAAGAAAATTATATTTTATTATTTTTTGATCGTTCAAATAAGCGTCACACTCGTGGAAGCCGGTGTACCCGCCGAAACGCCGTGCATTTATCGAGACTTTCAGCCCCAGGTAGGCCAATTATGGATCTTGGATCCACATTATGTCAGCAGCTGTTCTCCACCGTGAACTACGTTAAAAACAAACACCGCTCACGCCTCACAGACGACAGCTTACAGTCCTGTAAAGATGAAAGTGACTTCGTACAGCCCCGACCTGCAGACGCTGTGCGCAGAGGTTCAGGAGCAGAAGTCCCGTTGTAAACATATCACGGCAGACCCGACGGTGTTTGCATGAACACGCTTTTCAGCTTCTCTTTATTGACCACTTTTCACACACGGTTGCTGTACGCACACAGCCGGCTGTAGCTTTGCAGCTCACAGCCCGACACACACCAACACAACAGCACAGACGTTAAGGCGGCGAGGCGTGATTGCGGGTGCCGCTCAGGTGCGTCCGCCTCCCCTGCAGCGGCGCTGCAGACCACGCCCCGCCACACACATTAACCAGGTAAAATACATATTTAGGCAGAATTTTGCAAATATCTATTTGTCATCTTTCAGCAGCATAGAGCTTTTTTTCCAATTGTTTTTTAAAAGTCAGGTCAAGGCTCCAAAAGCCCAAAGGAGATATAAGGGTGGCGGCTCACAGCAGTTTTTGTTTGCTACATCATTTTAGTTCAGCTGGGTGTCTTTCCTTTGGTTATATTTCTTTAAGAGTTCAAATGTGTTCATTACATAAATAACATGTAATTTTCTCTGTAGCACTTCATGGATTTCATAAGCAACACACCTTAGTTGTTCACACAAAGCATAAAGGTAAAAAACAGTATATACAGTGTTATCTTCATTCTAGACGTCAAAAAGTATTTGTGGCTCCCAGTGTTTTCTTTTGCGTGGAAACTGGCTCCAAATGGCTCTTTGGGTCCTGAAGGTTGCTGACCCCTGACCTAATGGTATATTTTTTTTAGCTGGATCGTTCTATAAAAACATGAATCAAATCTGAGAAAAGTTTCCACCTGACCTGTTGAATGTTATTGAAGCCAGAAGTTTGCCTTCATACTGTGTTTCTTGCATGCCTTTTGTGGTGTACTAATTGATGTGAAATGAATGCAATGTGGTTGTGTTTGCAGAGGTCAGAGGTCACAGTCTCCAGTATCCAGCTGTGTGTCTGTGAGGAGTGACGTGTCCAAAGACAGACCTCCATATTTCAGTCATGAACCTGCAGCAACAATGTTCTTCAATCATGGAGCTCAGCTGACCATGTAAGAGAGCTGCTGACTCAGAGTTCAAAGGTTGTTTCTATAAATGTTCTACCAGTGACATCATAAATGATTCCTAATGGTGGTCCGGGTACGATAATGCTAGTATCAATCGTAGTAGTAATGCAATCCAAGGTAATGATTTCTTCTCTGTTGCTGTGAACGTCTCTGCAGCCGTCTGTACTCTAATCTGAGACAACTATTACTGACAGAAACCATCACATCATCCAGTTTGTGTGTTTGCAGCTGCTTAAAAGATTTTAAACAGAGATTAATCAGTAATTCATGTGATGTGTTTGTGTTTGCAGAGGTCAGAGGTCACAGTCTCCAGCATCCAGCTGTGTGTCTATGAGGAGTGACTGGTCCAGAAACAAACCTCCAAACTTCAGTGATGAACCTGCAGCAACAATGTTCTTCAATCATGGAGCCCAGCTGACCATGTAAGAGAGCTGCTGACTCATTTACGGGTGTTTGAAATTCTGTGACCACTTTGTAATTTTAGTTTATATTTTAAAGTGTTTTTATTTGTAGTTGCCTGTATTTTTATTACACTGTGTGTAACGTGGTGGTTTGTGCTGTTTGGGATCGTTTTGGTGTATTTGTGTCAGAACATCAGATAAATGATTTCATCACATTTTAAAAGAAAGTATCAGGATAATAATCTGAACTGAGTCATCAGAAATAGAAAGATGGTCTCAACAGGCCACTGAGCTGATCTCCAAAGAAATGCAGAAGATTGAAGAGTCCGAGGCTGTTTATTTGTCACAGGCATCGTCATACACGTACAACACAGTGAAATGTGCTGAGCTGCTCCTGTGACTGGACAAAACATTAGAAACAATCATTAAATGAAATAATGAAACATTGTGCAGATGTAATGTTAAAGTGCTTTGTGCCACATTAGCACAGCATGTACTGACAGAGCAGTGCAAGCAGAACAAAGCAAATGAGCAAAGTGATGTAAACAGAGTAACTGAACAGAGTGAGCAGAGTAATATCAGCAGTAATGAAGCAGCATCAGTGTAGCAGCGTGTGACGTCATAATGAATCAGGTATGATCTGAAATATGACAGTGAGACAAGAACATGATGTAAGGTCCTGTTTAAACCCTGATGGTGATGCTATGAGGGGAGCATGTTCTGATTTAGGACTTGGATGGTCTGAGGATAGAAGCTCCTCTCTGTTTGTGTCCTGATGGTGCAGAAGCTTCTGCCTGATTGTAGAAGGAGCTGAAGCCAGCATCATCCCAGAGGTGAAGCTCCTCTGTGTGCAGACCTGAGGTCAGATTCCTCCAGGCTGATGTTCAGGATCTACAGAAACGTGTGGTTGTAGTTATTGCTGCACTGTGTGCTGACAGCAGATACTCAGAACAAAGCGCTGCACACGTGTTCTTTACAAACATCTGTACATATCAAATATGGATCATGGCAGTGAATGAACACGTTTCTGTCATTTGTTTCATTGGCTTCTTTTTTCTGCCTGTGTTCATGTGATTAATGTCTAACACATAAACAGGTTTGTAATCAAACATCACATCATCAGGGAGGCATCATGAAACAAAGTTACTGCTGGAGGCTGAACTCAATTTGGTGGCAATGTTCAAAAATATCACTCAGATCATTTCAAAGCTTTTAGTTCTTCTTCTTCACTTCTGTAAAATAATAGAAAGGAAATCAGAACCCAGAAGTTCACTTCCTGATGACTGAACTCTTTCAAAATAAAGCTGAAAGCTCTGAATGTGACACCGCTGCTCCACCACAGTTTTTAGAGGAGGTCAAAGGTCAGTTGAAAGTGATGGATCCCAAACTTCCAGTACATCCAGTGAAGGACATAATCAGCTCTGTGATGAAGGCTTTTACTGTGGAGTTTGTAGGCTGATCACTCTGTGTTTAATAAGACAGGCAGGAACAGCAAAGGAAACTTGGATTCTGAACTCAAACACAAGTTTCTCCACTTTGACTTTTCTCTGTGACCATCAGAGCTTCTGCACAGTGTCATCAAATCTGGATGTTTGTCACTGACAGTCAATGATTTTAGTGATAAAGAAATGTGTTCACAGAGGGAGGAAGAGGAAGAGGAGTGGTGTCTGTGAGGAGGAGCAGCTGTCCTGCTGTGCTTTGTGTCAGGACGTCCTGAAGGATCCAGTCTCTACCAGCTGTGGACACTGGTTCTGCAGACAGTGCATCTCCTCATACTGGGACCAGTCTGCTTCATCAGGAGACTGGTCCTGTCCCCAGTGTGGAGAAAGATCCAGAAGCAGAGCTGGACTGCAGACAGCCAGTCAGAGCAGCTGTGTACAAAGTAAGACTGAACATCTGTCTGCTGATGGACTCATTTCTGAAAACTGGACTTCTTGTTGTTGTTCAGACATTGAAGAGTTTTCTTTCTGTTTTTCTTTCTTTCAGCAGATGTTGGTCTGCAGGAGGTTTTAGATGAACATAAGATCAGTCTGAGGAGGAGATGTGAACGTGTGACTGAAGGAAGTGATGAAACAGGAAGTAGAACCCTCCTCAACAGGATCTACACTGAGCTCTACATCACAGAGGGACAGAGTGAAGAGGTTCATAGCCAACATGAGGTGAGGCAGCTGGAGACAGCTTCCAAGATGGACGCCCTCCATGACACTCCAATCAGGTGCCAGGACATCTTTAAAGCCTTACCTGACCAACAGAGACCCATCAGAGTGGTTCTGACCAACGGCGTGGCTGGTGTTGGAAAAACCTTCTCAGTGCAGAAGTTCACTCTGGACTGGGCAGAGGGCTTGGAGAACCAACATGTCAGTGTGGTGGTTCTGCTTTCATTCAGGGAGCTGAACCTGATCAGAGAGGAGCAGTACAGTCTTCTGGAGCTGCTCCATGTTTTCCATCCAACACTACAGAAGGTCACAGCAGAGAAGCTGGCTGTCTCTCAGCTTTTGTTCATCTTTGACGGCCTGGATGAAAGCAGACTTTCATTGGATTTCACCAACAGGAAGCTGCTGTCTGATGTCACACAGAAGTCATCAGTCAGCCAGCTGCTGACAAACCTCATCCAGGGGAATCTGCTTCCCTCGGCTCTCGTCTGGATAACTTCCCGACCTGCAGCAGCCAATCAGATCCCTCCTACATGTGTTGACAGGCTAACAGAAGTACGAGGATTCACTGACGTCCAGAAGGAGGAGTACTTCAGGAGGAGATTCAGTGATGAAGAGCTGTCCAGCAGAATCATCTCCCACATGAAGACATCCAGGAGCCTCCACATCATGTGTAGAATCCCAGTCTTCTGCTGGATCACTGCTACAGTTCTGGAGCACATGTTGACTACAGAGCAGAGAGGAGAGCTGCCCAAGACCCTGACTGACATGTACTCACACTTCCTGCTGGTTCAGACAAAGAGGAAGAAGAACAAGTACCACGAGGGACATGAGACGAGTCCACAGGAGCTGACGGAGGCTGACAGGGAAGTTCTTCTGAAGCTGGGGAGGCTGGCGTTTGAACATCTGGAGAAAGGAAACATCATGTTCTACCAAGAAGACCTGGAGCAGTGTGGTCTGGATGTGACAGAGGCCTCGGTGTACTCAGGAGTTTGTACAGAGATCTTCAAAAGAGAGTGTGTGATCTTCCAGAAACCAGTCTACTGCTTTGTTCATCTGAGCATCCAGGAGTTTCTGGCTGCAGTCTACATGTTCCACTGTTTCACCAACAGGAAGTCAGAGGTGCTGAAGGACTTCCTGGGAAAAAAATACAAAGAGTCATCTCTGGATGATTTTTTGATGGAAACACTAATAAAATCCTTCAGGAGTAAAAATGGTCGTCTGGACCTGTTTGTCCGCTTCCTTCATGGCCTCTGTCTGGAGTCCAACCAGAGACTCTTAGGAGGTCTGCTGGGTCAGACAGAGAACAGTCCAGAAACCATCCAGAGAGTCATCAAGAACCTGAAGAATAACAAGAAGCTTAAAATCTCTCCTGACAGAAGCATCAACATCTTCCACTGTCTGATGGAGATGAACGACCTCTCAGTACATCAGGAGATCCAAGAGTTCCTGAAGTCAGAGAACAAATCAAAGGAACTCTCTGAGATCCACTGCTCAGCTCTGGCCTTCATGCTGCAGATGTCAGAGGAGGTTCTGGATGAGTTTGACCTGCAGAAGTACAAAGCTTCAAAGGAGGGACGACTGAGACTGATTCCAGCTGTGAGGAACTGCAGAAAGGCTCGGTGAGTCCAGATGTGATCATTACATCATTGATCAGTGTCGGTTAATAGTTTAATGTTTAAATTAAAAACACAGTCCTTGGTTATAAAGTGCTTTACAAACACCAACATTACGGCTAACAGCTGGATTCTCCTGTTTCAGTGCAGCTAGCCAAACAACAAAGAGCCACTTGCTGCTAAAGACAGAGTGAAAGTGGACGGTATATCCTCCATTCTTAATGTAAAACACATGCAGTGAATTGTAATGCACCATCTGTGTTTACCTTCATGCAGTTTTCTCTTTATGGTGGACTTGGATATTTAAATGTTTACCTCCTGGAGAGTCTTGTTCACTTGATTAGTTTTTGTGAAGGGGATTCTCCTCACCCCGTCTCCAAGGGAGACACCAGCTACCCTTCAGAGAAAATTTATTTGCCCCACTTGTAACCACGATCTGGTTCTTCCAGTCACTGCCCACAGCTCGTGACCATAGGTGAGGGCAGGGACGTAGATCGACCGGTAAATTGAGAGCTTCGCTGTCACGCTCAGCTCTCTCTCTCTTCACCACGACAGACCGGTACAGCGTCCACCTCACTGTTACCGCAGCAACGGTCTGTCTGTTGATTCCTGCTGCCCTCCCCCTTCTTTACACGACCCTGAGATACTCAGACTCCTCCACCTGGGGCAGGAACGTCTCTGACCCAGAGTGGGCACTCCACCCTTTCCCAGCTGAGGACCATGATGCTGATCCTCATTCACAGGGCTTCACACTCTGCTGAGAACAGCTCCACTGTGAGCTGGAGGCCATCACCTGATGAAGCCAACAGAACCACATCCTCTGTGAAAACAGAGACCAGACTCTGGCTGTATCCCAATTCAGGGTCTGCAGCCTTAAAGGACGCATTTTAAGGCCGATTACATCACAGCGACGGGACGAAGGTCGCTGCTCGAAATGCGGCCCTCAAATGCGTCCTTAATTTCGCTGAATTTTAAGGACATGGCGGTGTAGACTTCATATAGTATACTACTATACTATACACTATTATTAGTGTAGTATACTACTATACTATACACTATTATTAGTGTAGTCTACTATTATACTAGACACTATTATTAGTATAGTCTACTATTATACTATACACTATTATTAGTGTAGTCTACTATTATACTGTACATATCTGTTTTTAACAGGGAATCTTGATCATGTTACATTTGACTTCTGTTGAGCTTCTTGAATTGTCACCTTCAGTTCCTTTCATTTAGTCTTCCAGTGTCTTTGGTTTAAATGTATTTACCCTGATAACTGCATATGAAACAGTTGACCTCTTTTCACTCACGATTATCTGTTTGCCATAAAAGTGTTGGTGATGTGTTGGGAGAATCATTATTTTCAGTCTCTTCTTATAAACATAGTGAGGCAAAGATGTGGGTCGTGGTCCCTGATAATCAGATGTGTCTGTGTTCTGTTACATGTGACGTTAGAGAGGTTTTAGTGGAGATAAAAACAGGACCAACATCACTCGTGACTGCTTTCCTGTCTTCAGTGTGTTTACTGTTGGAGCTCGTCCTCCTGTTGCATCTGTCACAGCTGTTACGCTCCTCTGTGACTCCTCCTCTGTCTGCTGTCACACTGCAGGAGTTTTTGGTCATGGCGTGTGAATAACTGCCGAGGTCGGCTAGGACGACGCCACCACTCGTTGTCAGACCCTGTCACGCTGTCTGGTGTGATCTTTAGCCGAGGTTATTAAGTACTTCAAAATGAAACCAGTCTCTGTTTTCAGTCTCCGCCCTCTTTTGCAGCTTTGAGCCAGGTTGTAACACCTGTTAAAGTCACCACCTGTTGTGACCGGGGAGTGAGATGAGTGTGAGAAAGATGAAAACAACGTCTCATTCTGACTAGTTACTGGGAACTGATGTGTGATGATGCAATAACAAAGATGACTGTTTCTATGATTTTCTGTTTTATTAATTGTTTTTATTGATGATAAGGACAGGCAGAGGAGATTGGATGGATTTACTTCGTTTTATTCTTTTGCACTGAAATGGAGTCCAGTGTACAGTCCTTGGCGTTGCACATTTTAATATGTTTTAGCTGAGACTGTAGTGGGCACTCTTTAAATGTCGGGTCAGTTTGTCACGTTAGAGCCTATTTGTGCCTGTTAGTGCTGACGATGACTTTAGACCGAGCTGACTGAGGGGTCTAAGCTCATGATGCCACCAGCAACACCCGGGTCATGCTGCAGAGTTTTCAAACCCCGCTGACACTCGACATAATTTACTCAGGTTATATCAGGTGATCTAAGAAAGGCCGCTTAGAAAGAAAAGCGAGTGCACTGCTTTAAGTTTCTTGAAGATGTTTAATCTGAACATTCAGCTTCTTCACTTCTAAAACCAAAAAGTGGAGAGTCCCAGATTTTAATCCTAGTGGGAGTGTCCCTTAAGAGGGTCGCTGACCAACTATTGATCATGTGGCTCATCACATGAGCCAAGCTGTGAAAAAGGGTGTGGGTGATTATCAGCAGAGGTTTCGAGAGATGAAACGTCTTCAAGAAACTTAAAGAAGTCACTTTTCTTTCCAGGCTCCTTAGATTACCATGACTGTATGATGAGAACCTGCACAGACATATCAGGTGAAGTTTTCAGTGTTTTGGTTCAGTTTAATGTAAAAATGGAGATGAAACGCATATAAAGGCTGGTTTACACCACTGAGCCCTGCTCTAAAACACTGACACAGATCTGTCTGTGAAGCTGGCTTTAACAAATAAGAGCTTAAAGTTTTAAAAACATGTTTAGCACCAAACTGTCCACTTTACTGTCTGTAGCAGGAAGTGGCTGTTTGGCACTGAAACGGGAGAATCCAGCTGTTAGCCGTGATGTTGTGTTTGTAAAGCTCTTCATAAACGAGGACTGTGGAGGAGGAGAGCCTGTGTGAGTCAGGTGGTTCACCGGCCGAGTGTGTCAGCGGCAGAAACAGCTGATCAGCGCCGTTTTATGCAGTAAAATAATCTTTCTGTTCCCAAACACATCCACACAGTTTACAACATAACAGCCCACTACATGCACATCTCACCGCAAACATGCATAAACTTAAACATAAAATATGTCCTGTACCTGTGTGATCTCTTTAAGTAACTCACAGAATATCAACACTAACGCCACAAGTTTGTTGGTATTTTAACATTTTAACCATTGATTTTGAATTAAAACCAACAGTTAAAACATTTTTACACCAGAGGAAAGAGCAGCAGAAATATTAAGACAGATAAATCATTCTGTCTTCAGTCTCCATGAACAGCATCAACATCCTCTGGTGAAATTTCTCTTTCCTCCTTAAAATATATTAAATGTCAGTTTAATTCCAGATTAATGGTTAAAACATGTATGTCACATATGAACATCAGGAAATAAAGAAAAGTGACTGATTCAGTTCCATATATGCTCCAGGGAGGCGTTAAGGTTCATGAAAATTGTTCAGTTATTAAAGTTTAATCTGAGCCGAGCTGACTTCCTCAGGAACAAATAAACACCGAGATAAACTTCACCTTACAGATATAATCTAAATGAATCATATCCAATCTCAGAGAGTTGACAGTCAGCTGTGTGCTGGGAGACATGTCTGTCTGCAGTGTACGAGCTCTGACCGCTCCCCAAAAATGTCGGAGTGAATACATTAATATTAAAAGTGTAGCTGGTGACACAGAAACAGAGGATTTAAGAAGTTTAAGTGTAGGTCGGGTCCACACATGTCCAAACACCTGTGCGTAGTCCTGCTTGTTACTCAGAAACGAACACTAATAAAATGGCCATAAGGCCAAAGCAATGGTTTTGACTGGTGTTGACCCCGCCCCCACCCTGAGTGTGGATGCTGAGAGAAGGGCCAGCTGTGAATATGAGGCTGTGGGAGCAGATGGAGAGAGAGTATGTCGGGGTATCCCAGTACAAGCTTTACTGGGGTCAGAAATTAGACAGACTCCAGTTCCTTTGTTTGATTTATCTAGTTTGATGTTAGGAAAGAGATTCATGAGATGGAAAAACCTCCCAGTCTACTGAGATTCAGAAATGATTTCTACACATGGAAACTCCCTGAGTGGGAACAAAGAGTGTCCTGTCAGGAAGAGCATTTGGAATATGGATGTTGAGGATGTGACAGTGCCTGAAATCCTGCTGCTGTTCTGAACCATAGTTTCTGATCTGAAGGTCAAACAGAGTCATGATGGTTGTTTCTATTTGTTCCTTTTTAGTTTAGTTCCCCTGAAATCAGATGTGATATCAGCAGCTCTGAGTTCATTCATCATTATTGTCCAGTGATGACATTTCTGCTCCGTTTGGTGACAGTCAGCAGATTTTTCCTGCGTGTGGACGTGAACAGTCGTACCTGACAGCAGCAGGTAGCAAACAGAGATCATCTTTCCAGCTGGAACTCTTCACTGAGCTGAACTCATTCAAAATGTTCTAGATTCAAGACAGGAAACAGTCCAAGTGTGTGTCTTCACTCTGACTCTGGATCAGATCTCAGTGACAGACTGTGGACGTTATGGAAGCCTAAATGTGACACCATCTTCCTCCTTCATCTGCAGATTAAAGCCAAACAAAGATTCTCATTAAAAGTCTGCAGGTCTGAGAGAGACTGAATCGTTGTGTCATGTCAAACACAGTAAGAGGAGCTGAAGCACAGATGTGAAGAGCAGATGTTCATCAGATTATGACCTCACTTTGTTTTGTCTTCATATACATTCAGTCTGTGTTTATAATGCAGACTTTCTGCTTTTATAATAACATATTTTATATTTTCTGTAATCTCAGACTGGCTGACTGTGGACTCTCAGAGACTCACTGTGAAGTTGTGGCCTCGGCCCTGAAGTCCATCCCCTCCCATCTGACAGAACTGGACATTAGTAACAACAAGCTGCAGGATTCAGCAGTGAAGCTTCTGTGTGCTGGACTGGAGAGTCCAAACTGTCGACTGGAGACTCTGAGGTGAGTTCACTGACTGCAGCTGTTGTTGTGTTTCTATATTTCAGGCTGCAGAGACTTTGAGCTTGTGTGGAAACAGACAGAGAAAAGAAAGACATGAATGTCAAAGCTAATAAAGGTGAAGTTAGGAGCTGTGATGATGTTCATGTATCAGAAGCTGATCGGGCTGCTACAGAGACGACCCACACAGCTGCTGTGGTGAGGTTTGTGTTAAAGCAGAGGAACACAGGCCCACACATGACAGCAAAGCAGGTTTCAGGCTCTGTGAGAGGATTTCAAACAGAAGCTGGAGAAGAGAAAGGACTACAGAAAGAAGGCAGCTGAGACCAGTCCAAGTGTTTCCATGGAGCCCAGTCTAACATTCATTCATACACTAACGTACAGAAGTGAACGGGAAAATGAATCCATAGTTTCAAATGTAGAAATAGTTCTCAGTTCATTTACAGAGTTTAATACAGTTCATGAGGAAATGTTCAAAACAGCAGCTGAGAAGAAATCTGCTTCACAAAGTTGGATCCAATTCCAATAGTTTGTGATGCACTTGAACGCAGCGTGAGCAGTTCACTGCCTAACCCCACAGAGACTGTCAGTCTGGACTTTTCTTTATTTCTATTGGCTGTCAGTGAGATTTCAGAGCAATCAGAGACTGTGGGTCTGTGTATGAAGTATAATTCATGTGCAGTTGTTGAAGTTGTAGAATGAGAAATGGCAGTTTGGGGTATTTCCTGCTTTCATTGTCCTGCTTGAAAATGTTTATTGACGTGTGAATTCATTCTTCAACGCTCGATTCTGCCTGAACAACGTGAAAACTTTGCTTTTCTTTGTGTAACACAATTCAAAGCACTGAAGCATCGACTTCTTTCATTATTACACAACAGCAGACTGGTGTCTAATAAACAGTGAATGATGCAGAAACAGATGTTTGAAGCTGTTCTTGGAGTACACTGAGAGAGAGAGAGCTGTGCAGGCAGGAACAGCCAAAGTCAGAGAGAATTCATGAGCATATTGATCAAACGTGAAGCAGAGTTTGGATCTTCTTTTGCTGCTGCTTCACTCAGTTTTGGTTGGAGACAGATGAAACCTGCAGCTTCAGGATCTGTGAGCTGTCCACTTTCAGCCCCGACGGCGTGTCCGTGTACGTGCCGTCGAGTGAACGATCCACGCTCTGTGTTTCCATCTTTGTGTGTTTAGCTGCTCTCATTTACTGTTTTAGCTGTTTGCTGCTTGTTGAAATAGTTTGTGAGCTTTAACCTGAGATTCTGGCAAAATACATTTATATTAAACATCGATTCAGGATTGAATGAATCAACATCGTTTTATTCAAATTAAAACCATTTAAATGGGAACATGAATTTTTTACAGCCGCCTCTAATGCTGGGTAATGTCAGCTGGTCCATGTGCAGCTGGCTGTGAGGCTCGGGGAGCGTCTACAAAGTGCAACACTGAAAGAACATCATCCATAAATATTGAGTAAGAACTGGACTCTCATACAGCGAGACTCAAATGCCTTTAAACATCAGCTTATCCTGCTGATCCAAGTCCAACACTGAGTTTGTAAAAACATGTTTGTCAATCATTTTGTTTGGTTTTTGAGGAAAATGATTCAATAACTTGCTGCTAATACACAACATTTCATCATATTTCCTCATAACCCTCTTTTGTCTGACCATTTGATCCCATTTGAATTTGCAATAAAGGATCCACAGAGTTTGGTGACAATAATGACAGTAGATGTTTGTGTGAAAGTGCTGGAAGCAAATGAGTGTGTGATGTTCTTTCAGTGTTGCACTTTGTAGACGCTCCCTGAGCACTGGTCTCACAGCCAGCTGCACATAGAGACCAGTGTTGTTAGTCCAGGTCAGAAGATGACTTGTTGCAATGAAAATGAGCTTGTAGTTTGTCTGCTTTAATAATGTGACTGGAAAAAGGTGTTGGACTTCAAATATGTCCATTTCTGTCACACTTCACCTTTAAAAGTGAAGCCATGTGGTTCCTGGAAGGAAAAACACGACTTTTTCAAGTCTTTGTCCTGTTTTTATGAGAAATGTACGACTTTAATGTTCTTTTTTTTTTTTTAACTAAATTTTTATTATAATTTACAACATTGCAACTTGTACTTGTCAGTGTTCACAAGTAGGACAGTTACAGGAACCGCAATGCAGAAATGTAGATTAAAATAAGAACTGCAATTAGGAAGCACAAAACAAAACTGGGAAGCAAAACAAAACCCAAGCAAGCAAACAAACAAACAGACAACAACAAAAACAAAAAGAAAACAAAATCTTTATGTAATATTAAATAACATGTGACAAACTTAGCCATAAATGGACAAAACGAAACAGACCTATGCTAAATTATTGAAACAGTAAAGCATGTATGGGTCGCCAACGCTCAGTAAACAATTCTCTCTGAATCCGCAGAGCAGATGTTATTTCCTCCATCTGGTAAATTTCTCTTGCTTTATCAATCCACATATTATATGAAGGTGGGTCAAGATTCAGCCATTTAATAGTGATACACTTTAGTGCTGCTGTAAGATTCTTAAGAGATACTTTTTATTGTTTCCCGCAAAACCCTTTGGTAAGACTCCTAAAATGGCTAACTGTTGGTCTTTTGTTAATGGTTGTTGGAAAACTGTACTGAGAACTTTAAATATGTCATTCCAAAGTGAGCAGATTTTTGGGCATGACCAGAATATATGTGAGTGGGTTCCTAAAGAAGTACCACAATTTCGCCAGCAGGTGTCAGGATTTGTAGGCTTCATTTTGGCAATTATCTCTGGGGTTCTAAAATATCTCATGACCACCTTCCATTTAAATTCTCTCCACAGCCCAGAATTAGTCACCAGATGGGCTTCACCGAACACCTCTTCCCAGGTGTCCTCTGAGATTTGAGTGCCAGTCTCAGCTTCCCACCTTGCCTTAATATCCAAAGTTGCATTTGTATTGAAACTCATAAATGCGTTATAAAAATGACTGATTAATTTTGGGGAGGAATTACTTTGAAATGTTTTTAGAAATATTTCCTCAATGGGTGAGGGCTCCAAAACTTGCCTCCATTCTTTATGTTTTGTCAAAAAGCTTCTTAGCTGCAGAAATCTAAAAAAGTCAGAAGAAGGAAGCCGAAACTGACCTCAACTGTTCAAATGAGCTCAGGTGCCCATTCCTCACAACATGACAAAGTTTATGAAGCCCGCTATGTGACCATGCTCTGAAGCCAGAGTCTTCCACAATAGGAGAAAAACCCTGCAGGGAGGAGAGCCTTGATAACATTGAAATTTCTTTTGGAAGACCAAATGATTGTTTGATTCTACGCCAAATCTTTAGTGTGACCCTCGTCCGTTCCCCCATATGCACATTTTTAATTGAAATGTTAGAACAAAGCAGGGATTCCAATGATCTTTCGCACATTGTCTTCTCAATGTTTAGCCACTGAGTTTCAGACAAATCCCGCACCCATACAGTCAGGGGTCTCATCTGAGCTGCCCAGAAATAATATTTCAGGTTTGGAACAGCCAATCCCCCCTGCAGGTTTGACAGTTTTAATGTTTGGAACTTGATCATCCCTCATGTGTATTTAGTCTCTGTGTCGCGTCATCTGTGTTCCCACCCTCCATATTTTCATGCCCAGTCTTTTGTATTCTTAGCCATAGCTTTCTGTGTCTTCATGATTTATTATAGTATTAGTTCCCCAGTTTAGTTCTCTTCACTGTGATTCTGCCTTGTTTGATGTCTTCAGCCGAAATAAAGGCTCGCTTTTCGTTCAAAACTCAGTTTCATGTCTGCGCCAGTGTCTGCGCCTGAGTCCTCCACACACTCTCCATACGGTCAGCTACTGTGACCGTGACACTAAACTACATGCTGTGTACAGCCACTCTCCTGAGCCTGTATTATATACACAGCGGTTACAATGACAAACTGAATACAATCTCATATCTACAAAACAGGCTGAGTCAAAGTTGCAGCTACGCTTATGGACATGGAGAAAAAACAGGCGAGTTATCAGCTCACCAGCTACGACTAAGAACAGCTAACCAACTATCCTTGAGATCTACAATGACCAGGGAATAAGGTCTACAGACAACCAAACTATCCTTGAGATCCACAATGATTTCAATAAGGTGTTTGATATTCCCTCCTTGGGAGAAGATGCGATCGCTAGTCTGGAGGAACCTGTCTCTAATGTTGGAATTGAAACGGCCGTACGGAGCATGCAGTCTGGAAAATCTGCTGCCCCGACGGGTATCCATCTGATTTTTTCATAAAGTTTTCTGACCGACTGAATTCACTGTTAAAATCAACTTTTGAAGAATCCTTCCTCTCACAGTCGTTGCCTCCAACAATGCATCAAGCAGTGATGTGTTTAATTGTAAAACAGGAAAAAGACCATTTAGATTGTCGTTCATGTCGTTTAATATCTTTGTTCAACACAGACACCAAGATCCTGGCTCAAGTGTTGGCCCGTCGCTTACACAAGTATTTGTCCTCCATTATTTCACCAGACGGGCTTTATTAGGCACTCTTTTTTGAACATTAGAGCTCTATTAAATATCATTTATACCCATGTTAAAGGTGATACATTGGAAACTGTAATTTGGCTTGACGCAGAAAAGGCGTTGGATCAAGTGAGATGGGATTTTTTTTTTTTATACGCTTAAAAAATGTGGCTTTAATTTTGTATCTTGGATAAAAGTATTGTATTGCTCCCCTCTAACAGCCGTCCAGACTAACAATAATCTGCCCCCCAGGACAGGGATGCCCTCTGTCTCCTTTTTGCCATTGAACCGCTAGCTGTTGCTCTGAGACAATGTGTTGGTGTTGAGGGAAAACATCGAGGGGTATCGAACATGAAGTCTCTCTTTATGCCGACGACATGATTTTATTTATTTCCAACCCATCGAACAGCCTCCGCAAACTTTTGGATAGACTTACAATAATAATAATAATACGTTTCATTTATAGGCACCTTTAAGAGCCTCAAGGTCACCTTAATGCATACTTAAGGAATTTGGGACAATTTCTGGATATAAAGTGAATTTTGGGAAGAGCGAGGAAAAGTCTATCTGTACGACAACTGGGGAGTTTTGTGTATTTTAGCCCCTTTTAAACCCAGCTATAACAAGTTTAAGTACTCGGGCATCTGGGTGACAAGAAAACCACAAAGACTTGTATAAAACTATCTTCCTTTATTGTCGAAGCTTAAAGAGGATTTTGGAAAATGTGAGTTTTGCCCCTTTATATTTATGGTGGGGATGCAGAACAAGGAGCAAAGATGAATGTGATGCTGAATCAGCAGAAGACTTGGACTCATTTGATTCCAGCTTTGATATCATTGATTTCAATATGTCCATTTCTGTCACACTTCACCTTTAAAAGTGAAGCCATGTGGTTCCTGGAAGGAAAAACACGACTTTTTCAAGTCTTTGTCCTGTTTTTATGAGAAATGTACGACTTTAATGTGAAACATTCAGAGTTTTTTCTCTTGTTGTGTTTGTTTGAAGCTGCTTCCTGTTGGCTTCAGCTGTTTGGAGTTTCCATTTTCTAAACTTCTACATTCTGAAGCTTCTTCAGCTCTGAACAGATGATGAAACACTGAATGATTTCAAGCTCTTTGTCTAATAAACTTACATCTTTCATTCTTTATACAGATTGATGGGCTGTGGTTTGTCAGAGATCAGCTGTGATTATCTGGCAGCAGCACTGAAGTCCAACCCCTCCCATCTGAGAGAGCTGAACCTGAGCTCCAACAACAAGCTGCAGGATCCAGGAGTGAAGCATCTGTGTGGTTTCCTGGAGAGTCCAGGATGTAAACTTGAAACTCTGAGGTCAGTCAGCATGTTTTAGTTGTGCTGAGATGAATATGATGTGAAAGTTGTGCTGACACTAAACTGCAGACATCAGGCTGATATTATACTGATCCACACTGAGGATCTTCATGGTAAAGTCTGTTTTCTTCTTCTCTGGTTTAGTCCATTGACTGCAGCAGAACAATGTTCACATTTCAAACAGTGATACTCAACGTATGGCCTGCGGCCCACACGCGGCCTGCCCACCTTTCCTGATTCAGAGAGAGGGGACCCTGATTAACTGTGTAGCTTCTTCCTCACAGTTCTAAGTATCAGACACAACAATGAATAATCCACAGCTGACTGTCTTTAGCAGGTCAAAGGTCACGGCACACAGCAGACAGTCAGAAATATTCTAACTCTGATCATTTATCAGTTGTGACACTGTGAGACTTGATCAGAGGTGTGATCATCACAGCAGAGGCCTTTGTGTCAAAGTCACTGAGGATCAAACAGAAACACATGAAGCAGATTTTCCTCTTCTGGCTTTTTATAGCAGATAACCTTCAAAATATTCTGCAGTCGATCAAAAACTGAAGCAAACCATGAAGCAACATGTGAACATGAGCTGATGCTGCTGAAGTGAAGCAAAGTTACAGAGGTTTGATTACAGACACAGCTGAGAGTTTGTAATCTGTCATCATTTTAAAAAGTTTCCATGGAACAGCAGAAATGAGGCTTTACTGTCAGAGGCCGACAGCACTGAACACAACAGCAGACTGGTGGCTAATAAACAGTGAATGATGCAGAAACAGATGTTTGAAGCTGTTCTTGGAGTACACTGAGAGAGAGAGAGCTGTGCAGGCAGGAACAGCCAAAGTCAGAGAGAATTCATGAGCATATTTATCAAACGTGAAGCAGTTTGGATCTTCTTTTGCTGCTGCTTCACTCAGTTTTGGTTGGAGACAGATGAAACCTGCAGCTTCAGGATCTGTGAGCTGTCCACTTTCAGCCCCGACGGCGTGTCCGTGTACGTGCCGTCGAGTGAACGATCCACGCTCTGTGTTTCCATCTTTGTGTGTTTAGCTGCTCTCATTTACTGTTTTAGCTGTTTGCTGCTTGTTGAAATAGTTTGTGAGCTTTAACCTGAGATTCTGGCAAAATACATTTATATTAAAAAATCGATTTCACGTTATCCAAGCCAGAATCGATTTTAATCGATAAATCGATTATAAAAACCCACCCCTTGTGCTGATGTTCCCTCCTTGAATGCACAACAAGTACGGTGCTGGTCTTTCTCGGATGGACCAGAGACAGATTGAAGTCTTTCAGGCTTTAGTGCCGACTTCCCTGACAGAGGCTGGACTCCATGGTCTGCACAGGAGGCTTCTACACTGTGTGGAGGTGACTCCTGGACTTGAAGACAGGCTGCAGGTACATGTGTGATGAAGAGGAGCTACAGCAGTGTGATGGAGCTGCAGGTCTGAAGGAAGTCCTGCTGTCCTGTCCCACCCTCATCTTTGCTTCCTCTGTCTTCTCTGGACTTGTCCTCCTGTTTCAGAAACAGCACTGCTTCATGCCGAGGGTGGACGGGAGCGTTGGCTCTGATTCTTTTACCGTCCACCACAAGGAGACACTGATGCTGACCTCCTGATTCATCTGCATGTGTTCTGCTTCACACTGCTCACCTCCACCAAAGACTTCACAAACATCTTCTTTCTTTGAGTCCAGTTTGTCCCACAAACACTTCCAAATCTCCTCCTCTGAGATTCTGCAGCTTCTTGCAGTGTGACTCAGCTGACTTCTGACAGACCACAGACTGGCACAGCATCCACATGTGTCTCCTTTCAAACAGGCTCTTGATGTTTCCTCCCACATCATTCTGGCCTCTCAGTCTCCTTTGTTCTCCAGCTCTGTAGCTCCAGCTGGTGAAGCTTCAGTTTTCCATGTTGGTAACAGTAAACTACAGCCTCTGCTGTCAGCTGGGTAACTAAACAGAGCTGCAGCACGTCTCTGCGGTGGTGCTACATCCAGCCTGCAGACGGCCGTCTACATGTTGTAGTGGTTTACAGTCACCAGGGGGCGCTGTCCCAGCCATGCAGGCAGTGGGCTGCTCTGCTTGTGCTGTTGTTGGTGAAGCTGAAGTGAAAGCGAGAGTTAAAACCCTGAACAGTGTCCACTGAGCTTCTCATGCTATTCTCATGCTCAAAGAAGTTTAACAGGAAGGACGACTCGTCCATCAGGCGTCCAGCTGTCCGTGACCGTGTCCACAGCAGAGTGTGACCGAGGCTTCATGCTAACACGCACACATGAAGCTAATACCACCACGAGCAGCTGCTCAGTGGATTTGGAGGACAAATGTCTGCAGCTTCTCACAGGCAGTATGCAGAATGTGGATCTCCACAAAGACTGTGGAGAGCTCGTCCCACACTCTAAATCCACACTTGTCTGCACAAAACTTCTCACACGTTCCCGTCACAAGTGTCTTCTAAGTGAAGCTACCAGGTTCAGGTCCAGCTTGTTTATCTGGAGCTGCAGGAGATGATCCATCCTCACAAAGCAACACAGCAGATATGCAAACACACAACACAACCAAAGGATTCTCTCTGCATGTCTGTGGCTGATGCTGCTGGAACAAAGCTGTTTGAAACCTTGTTGTTCTGCACTTTGGGACCAGAAGAGGAAACTGAAGCTCTGTGCAGAGGGTCCAATGGAAGCAGCCAAGCGCTGTAAGTGTCTGCTGTACAGGGATGCTGGTTCAGCTGTGGCTCAGTTTCACAGGGTGACTCAATAAAAGCAGCAGGAAATCAAAGCTTGATGCTTTCATCAGTGTGGAAATAAGAAAGTTTCCTGTGACAGACGCTGGAGCTCTTTCACTCTCAGCTTCACAGTTTCAGCTTCAAACTTCTTCCAACATGTTTCTAACACGGCCACATTCCACCTTAATGGAGCTGATATCTTGTGCATCAGCACATTTTCTAAAGGCAGCGATCACATCTTTAGTTTTGGATGTTTAACTGCAGATTGTTTGTGTTTATAGCACATTAATTACAGCAGCAGCGTTGACCACAGTGCTGTACAAGAATCCAAAATAACGATTAAAATAACTCCTAATATTAATATCACACATCAAATATCAAATAACTCTCATGCTGTATTAAAAGCCAGTGAATACAAATGTGTTTTAAGAGCAGATTTACAGAGACTGACAGCAGGAGCTGGGGCTGTTCGATAGAACGATGTATATATGATGACCATATGAAAACGTCTATCGTTTCATATCACGCTCTTTGTTTCCTGCTTATGTGTTTGTGTTTTCCAGATAAAGCTTTCAAAATAAATCTGAAGATCCTGTTGAGAGTTTTCAAAATAAACACAATACATTACTGCGGTCGCTCGTTTATCGAGTTACGTTCTAAAAATAAGTCTCAGAATGAAGTAGCAGCTTTATGTTTTACAAGTATTATAGAAGTTTTAAGGCAGTTAAACCCTCACTGCACACTTTCTACACTTTTCTCAGACAGGCATGAACATTTTCACACTTTTCTCTCTTGTTTAAACAAAGTTCAAACCTTCATAGAAAAACAAGTTCATTATTAAAGAGTGAAAGCAAAGTGTTTCTGAAACGTGTCAAATCAGCCTTTGCTGGCATTAAATGAGCTTGGTTCTGTGTGAGGAGCACTCGTCCATGGCCTGGGCTCCTCGCTGTCAGGTAAAGTTTCATAAAGCTTTTGAGTTTTTCTGCAGATAATGTTGGTGTCCAGCACGATGTTCTTTTTCCTGCGGTCACTGAGCCACAAAGCCAAAGCTGACTCCATCCTTACGATGTTCTTGTTGTGGACAGTTACAACCTTTTTGCCTCCTTTTTGCCTCAAGTGCGCATGCGCCAACCAGCGTGCAGCCTGTTACAGTCGCTCCTGCTTTTCTCTTAGTTTAGCTCTTTTTTCTTACGTATTCTTTTTTTTTTCTGACTTGTATTTTCCTCCGTTTTCTATCTCTTACTCAATCATGTGGATTGAGAGAGTTTTTGTTCTTCTGGTGGCCGTGGAACTGTTACTTTTATCATGGAACGGGACCGCGGCACATCTCCTACACGCACGGACTGTTTACTCCAGAGATCAGCTGATCGCCCTGATGCCGGCCAGCTCGCTGGCCAGGCCCGCAGAAGTGCCCGCAGAAGTACCAGCTGAAATTTGGAGGAAAACACATCGGGGATGCAGAGGTCAAGGACAGAAGAGAAGAAAAAAGGTGACGGTGAGACAGCGGAGGCTCGAAGCGAGGAGGAGGTTTAAACCGTGTCTGCCGTCTATCGTGATGGGAAATGTGCGATCGTTGGCAAGTAAAATCGACGAGCTCTCAGCACTGGTATGGAGTCAGAGGGAATACCGAGAGTGTAGCCTGATGTGTTTCACCGAATCATGGCTGCACCAGGTCATTCCCGATGAGAATGCTTCCGTGGAAGGCTTCCACACTGTTCGGGCGGACAGGGACAGCATCGCTAGCGGTAAGCGTAAAGGAGGTGGGCTTGCTGTTTTAGTTAACAACCGGTGGTGTAACCCTGCCAACATAACAATCAAAGAAAGGATTTGTTGCCCGGACACTGAACTGTGTGCTGTTGGACTCAGGCCGTATTATTTACCCAGGGAATTCTCTCACGTCATCTTGGTGGCTGTTTATGTTCCCCCCTCTGCTAACCCCACAGCTGCATGTGACACTATCCACTCTGCCATAGCTCGGCTACAGACTCAGCACCCGAGTGCCTTTATTGTGATCTCGGGTGACTTCAACCATGTATCACTGGACAATACACTACCAACATTCAAACAATATGTGGACTGTCCCACCAGGGGAGAGAAAACTTTAGACTTACTGTATGCTAACGTCAAGGATGCATACAGCTCCTCCTCCCTCCCCCCACTTGGTAGGTCAGATCATAACCTGATTCACCTCACCCCCCGCTATGTGCCAATTGTGAGGAGGGAACCTGTGACCACCAGGACTGTTAGGAGGTGGTCAGAGGAGGCAATAGCGGAACTACAGGGCTGTTTCGAGGTGACCGACTGGGAAACACTCTGTGAGCCTCACGCCGAGGACATCAATGGGCTTACTGAGTGTATCACAGACTACATAACTTTCTGCACCGACTCCATTGTTCCAGCTCAGACTGTTCATTGTTACCCAAATAACAAGCCGTGGGTGACTAAGGACATCAAAGCCCTCCTCAACAACAAGAAGAGGGCTTTCAGAGGGGGCAACAAAGAGGAGGTGAGGAAGGTCCAGGTGTTACTAAAGGACAAGATCAGAGAGGCTAAGGACAATTACAGGAGGAAGCTGGAGTGGAAACTCCAGCAGAACAGCATGAGAGAGGTGTGGAGGGGCATGAAGACCATCACTGGATTCAGGCCAACCAACAGCAGGGGAGCTGAGGGAGGTGAGAATAGAGCCGACGAGTTGAATCTGTTTTTCAATAGATTCGACACCACAGTGTCTGCTCCCACCCCCACAACCTCACCTGCAGTCAGCCTGGAATCCAGAGCCACACCACTGTGCCAGCCTCTCTCTTCACATGTTGCCTCCTGTGAGATTCCTGACACCCCTCCCCCACCCATCACCTTCACTCAATACCAGGTTGAGATGCAAATGAGGAGACTTCACTCAGGCAAGTCTGCTGGACCAGACGGAGTGAGTCCCCTTGTCCTCAAGGCCTGTGCCCCCCAGCTGTGTGGAGTCTTTCATAAACTGTTTATGCTGAGTCTGAGTCTGCAGAGGGTCCCGGTGATGTGGAAGACATCATGCCTCGTCCCTGTACCAAAGACGCCTCGTCCCAGTGGCCCCCAGGATTACAGGCCCGTGGCACTGACCTCCCACATCATGAAGACCCTGGAAAGGCTCATCCTGGACTAGCTGCGACCCATAGTAAGACCACATCTGGATCCCCTTCAGTTCGCTTATCAGCCTCGTCTCGGAACAGAGGACGCCATCATCTACCTGCTCAATCGTATCTACACCCATCTGGACCAGCCGGCGAGCACTGTGAGGGTCATGTTTTTTGACTTTTCCAGTGCTTTCAACACCATCAGGCCGACCCTCCTGGGTGATAAGTTAGCAGCGATGCAGGTGGATGCTTCTCTGGTGTCCTGGATTGTTGATTACCTGACAGGAAGACCACAATATGTACGTCTCCCACAGTGTGTGTCTGACAAGGTGATTAGCAACACAGGGGCACCACAGGGGACTGTCCTCTCCCCCTTCCTCTTCACCCTCTACACCACAGACTTCAGCCACTGCACAGAGACCTGCCATCTTCAGAAGTTTTCTGATGACTCTGCGGTGGTTGGATGCATCAGCAGGGATGATGAGACAGAGTACCGGGCTGTGGTCGACTCCTTTGTCACGTGGTGTGAGCAGAATCATCTGCAGCTCAACGTGGCAAAGACCAAGGAACTGATCGTGGACTTCAGGAAGACCAGGAAACACTTGACCCCTGTTTCAATCCAGGGGGTCAGTGTTGACATTGTGGAGGACTATAAATACCTTGGAGTACACATTGACAATAAACTGGACTGGGCTAAAAACACCACAGCACTTTACAGGAAGGGCCAGAGTCGTCTCTATTTTTTGAGGCGACTGAGGTCCTTCAACATCTGCCAGAAAATGCTGAGGATTTTCTATGAGTCTGTGGTGGCCAGTGCGATCCTCTATGCTGTTGCATGCTGGGGGAGCAGGCTGAGGGTCGCAGATGCCAACAGACTTAATAAACTGATCCGTAAGGCCAGCAATGTTGTGGGGATGGAGCTGGACTCCCTCAAGGTGGTGTCGGAGAGGCGGATGCTGTCCAAGATAAAGACAATGTTGGATAACACCTCCCACCCACTCCATGACATGTTGGTCAGTCACAGGAGCACGTTCAGTGAGAGACTGAGATTACCGAAAAGCACCACTGAACGACACAGGAAATCATTCCTGCCTGTGGCCATCTCCCTGTACAACGCATCCACTTAACACACTGTTTGCTGCTACAACTACACATGTTTCTTTTCCAAATATTTATTTATAAGTGACTTATGTATGTATGTATGTATATATATGTATATATTGTACTATTCTTAGTTAGCGTATTGTCTGTCTTGTCTTAATGTTGGTTTAAAATGGAGCACTGTAACAAAAAATAATTTCCCCCAGGGATCAATAAAGTATTCTGATTCTGATTCTGATTCCTTGTTGAAACTATGATGGTCAGCATCTTCCTCTGCCTTTGGCTGCTACCACAGGTGCAAAACGTCTCGTCATCATTGTTGTTTGTTGGGACAAAACGTACAAACATACAGTGCAGCACTGCAGAGTCACACTGCTGTAAATTTGAACACATTCTGTACTGTACAGGAGACACAGCACGAGATTGGCTGACAATGGTCTACAGCCAATCAGGACGCAGAACACAATGCGCTGTAAAAAACAAAAACATGCAAAATTGCACAAAAAAGATCAGCGAAACAGCGAGGCCGCCAAAGGTGAACTGTGTTACAGCGAGGGACCAGCGTATATGTGGTTGTTGGGACGATAAATGTCTTTGAGCTTGTGTCAGAAGACGAGCTGCAGCTTTCTGGACCAGCTGCAGTCTTGCCAGGCAGGTCCCACTAACTCCAACATATAAGGAGTTACAATAATCCAGCTGGGACGTCATGAAAACGTGGATCGCCCGTTCAAGGTTTTTAAAAGATAGAAATGATCTCACCTTAGATAAAAGCCTCAGTTTGAAGAAAGACCGCTGTACAACTGAGCTCAGCTGTTTTTCAAATTGCCGTCAAATATAAGCCCCAAATGTAATAATGCGATTTAATAAAAGAGCTGAACCAGTCTAATAGAGCGCCCTTGATGCCGCCATGCTCCAATGGTGAGGTCAAGATGCTGTGGTCAAGGCAGCGGTCAGATCCAAAAGCACAGCTGAGTCTCCTGATCAGTGGCTGATAAAAGATCATTAAGAACTTTCCAAAGTGCAGTTTCAGTGCTGTGAAGAGCTTTAAAACCAGACTGAAACCTTTACAACAGATTGCAGCTGAACAAATATAATCTTTTACAAAGTCTTCGACAGGAAGGGAAGCTTTGAAATAGGCCTGAAATTTGAGCGGACAGAGGATCCAGATCAGGTTTTTAGTACAGGCTGTACAACAGCATGTTTAAAACAGGCTGTACAACACCTGAACTAAGACTGCTGTTAAAAATCGCTAAGATGTCGGAACCGACAACCTTTAAAATCTTTTTAAACACGTGTTGGAACAACTTCATTTGGACAAGATGATGTCTTTATAGCATCACATCGTTCCTCCACCTGATCAAACCACACAGGCTCAAACTGATCAAAAACAGCTGAGCAGGTGAATATTTTAGCCCCGGTGCGATCTCGGGCGAGAGTATCGATGATGGCCAAAGGGCAGCGTCCAGCTCTACGGCCGCTGAAGAGCAGACTCAACAGACGCGCGTGATGTGGATCCTACTGCTCTAAAACTGGAGCTTCTTCAATCCATTAAAGAGGACATTAGTACGCTGTTAAAAGAAGAACTCAGAAATGCATTGAAAGAAGATTTTGACAATATAAGGGCTGACGTGCAAGGACTGAGAAATGAGATCGCTAACAGCATGGCGGCGACGTGCGGCGAAGTTGATGGAATAAAGGTTACAGTGAAAGAAGCTGAGGATGGGCTGTCAATGTGGAGCGATGAGGTGACCACCCTGCAGTCTACAGTAGAGAGTATGAAGGAGGAGCTGTCTGACCTGAAGGATAAATGTGATGAAGGCAGGAAGCGGAGAGCTAACATCCACATCATAGGGATCCCAGAGGGCCTGGACTCGAGCTCCTCCACGGCCGTATCCGTGCTACTACGTGAAGTGCTGGGTATGGATAAAGACGTTATTGTCGACCGCTCACACAGGAGCCCTATCCTGAGAAAGCCAGCTGGTGACCTGCACGCCGTCATAGCCGAGCGTCACTACTACCAGGATTGTGTGGCTACGCCGTGCCAGGGCCCAAGCCCCGCTTGAGTTTAACGGACAACCTATTGCAATATTACGACTGGGCGATATGACCCAAAGTTCATATCTCGATATTCTTTAGCTGGATGGCGATATACGATATATATCTCGATATTTTTAAAGCCAGAAAGTACGAACAAAAAGAGAGTTCTTAGTCAAAGCTGTGTCCCAAATCTCACACAGGCACATTTATTAACATACAGCGTAGATGTACATGAAACAATTACTCAGGAATAAATGATCAGCATTTATTAAATAATAATGCTCCATAAATAAAAGAAAACTGTTGTTTTTGTGCATAACAAAAAGCTCACAATCGTGCAGTCAAAATGTAAACAGACGCTGAGCATAATAACAAGCAGCTGCTCTGTTCCCAGGTTCTACTGCGTGACTGACAGCCTGGAGTTTGAAACCCTCTTTGTAACCGTGTCTCTTACAGGTGCCATTTATGGTCCTTATACACACTCAATACAGTAATATTACGTTGAAGCAGAGTACGTATCACTCCGCGAGGCTCCTCGTAGCTGTAATGCTCCAACAATCCATCAAGCGGTGCGACCTCGTAGCTGAGCAAAGTCGTACCAAAACATCTTTTGAAAGGTTTCTGAGCGCCGTGTAGCACATAAAATCGGTTCGAGGTCAGTAAGCACAACCAGAATTCATCCATAAGCCGCACTGTCGATTTATGAGAAAATTACAGGATTTTAAGTGCAGAAAATATAGTTTATGGTTTTCCTTTGATCTTAGCAAATATCTACGCCTCTAATTGGGACGATCACAGATTTTTCACTAATGTCTTTGCGCGGCTCCCCAATATGTCATCACACAATATCATCTTTGAGGGAGACCTAAACTGCTCATTATCTGCTATGGACCACAGTTCACACAAAAGTACACTTAGTCCAAAGTCATCATGCGTCATTCAGAGCTTTCTTGATAATTATGGGCTGGCTGATGTATGGAGATTTCATAATCCTGCTTCACGTCAATACTCTTTTTTTTCTAATGTCCATAAAACATATATTTGTATAGAAAAACGTCTCCCTTTAGTTACAGAATGTGATTATAAGACTCTGGTGATTTCTCCTCTTGCTTTTTCAATGTGTATTCCTGATGCCTGCTCCAACTATCAGCCATGGAGATTCAACTCAGTGTTGTTAGCAGATGAAGAGTTTGTCAGTTACAAAAGGTCTCAAAGAGATTTTTTTTCTATCAATCAGACCCCAGAGATGTCATCATCAGTCATTTGGGAATCTCTAAAAGCATCTGAGAGGCCAAATAATTTCATTTTGTGCCAAACAAAGTGCAACACTGAAAGAACATCATCCATAAATATTGAGTAAGAACTGGACTCTCATACAGCGAGACTCAAATGCCTTTAAACATCAGCTTATCCTGCTGATCCAAGTCCAACACTGAGTTTGTAAAAACATGTTTGTCAATCAGTTTGTTTGGTTTCTGAGGAAAATGATTCAATAACTTGCTGCTAATACACAACATTTCATCATATTTCCTCATAAGCCTCTTTTGTCTGACCATTTGATCCCATTTGAATTTGCAATAAAGGATCCACAGAGTTTGGTGACAATAATGACAGTAGATGTTTGTGTGAAAGTGCTGGAAGCAAATGAGTGTGTGATGTTCTTTCAGTGTTGCACTTTGTAGACGCTCCCTGAGCACTGGTCTCACAGCCAGCTGCACATAGAGACCAGTGTTGTTAGTCCAGGTCAGAAGATGACTTGTTGGAATGAAAATGAGCTTGTAGTTTGTCTGCTTTAATAATGTGACTGGAAAAAGGTGTTGGACTTCAAATATGTCCATTTCTGTCACACTTCACCTTTAAAAGTGAAGCCATGTGGTTCCTGGAAGGAAAAACACGACTTTTTCAAGTCTTTGTCCTGTTTTTATGAGAAATGTACGACTTTAATGTGAAACATTCAGAGTTTTTTCTCTTGTTGTGTTTGTTTGAAGCTGCTTCCTGTTGGCTTCAGCTGTTTGGAGTTTCCATTTTCTAAACTTCTACATTCTGAAGCTTCTTCAGCTCTGAACAGATGATGAAACACTGAATGATTTCAAGCACTTTGTCTAATAAACTTACATCTTTCATTCTTTATACAGATTGAAGAGCTGTGGTTTGTCAAAGATCAGCTGTGATTATCTGGCAGCAGCACTGAAGTCCAACCCCTCCCATCTGAGAGAGCTGAACCTGAGCTCCAACAACAAGCTGCAGGATCCAGGAGTGAAGCATCTGTGTGGTTTCCTGGAGAGTCCAGGATGTAAACTTGAAACTCTGAGGTCAGTCAGCATGTTTTAGTTGTGCTGAGATGAATATGATGTGAAAGTTGTGCTGACACTAAACTGCAGACATCAGGCTGATATTATACTGATCCACACTGAGGATCTTCATGGTAAAGTCTGTTTTCTTCTTCTCTGGTTTAGTCCATTGACTGCAGCAGAACAATGTTCACATTTCAAACAGTGATACTCAACGTATGGCCCGCGGCCCACACGCGGCCTGCCCACCTTTACTGATTCAGAGAGAGGGGACCCTGATTAACTGTGTAGCTTCTTCCTCACAGTTCTAAGTATCAGACACAACAATGAATAATCCACAGCTGACTGTCTTTAGCAGGTCAAAGGTCACGGCACACAGCAGACAGTCAGAAATATTCTAACTCTGATCATTTATCAGTTGTGACACTGTGAGACTTGATCAGAGGTGTGATCATCACAGCAGAGGCCTTTGTGTCAAAGTCACTGAGGATCAAACAGAAACACATGAAGCAGATTTTCCTCTTCTGGCTTTTTATAGCAGATAACCTTCAAAATATTCTGCAGTCGATCAAAAACTGAAGCAAACCATGAAGCAACATGTGAACATGAGCTGATGCTGCTGAAGTGAAGCAAAGTTACAGAGGTTTGATTACAGACACAGCTGAGAGTTTGTAATCTGTCATCATTTTAAAAAGTTTCCATGGAACAGCAGAAATGAGGCTTTACTGTCAGAGGCCGACAGCACTGAACACAACAGCAGACTGGTGGCTAATAAACAGTGAATGATGCAGAAACAGATGTTTGAAGCTGTTCTTGGAGTACACTGAGAGAGAGAGAGCTGTGCAGGCAGGAACAGCCAAAGTCAGAGAGAATTCATGAGCATATTTATCAAACGTGAAGCAGAGTTTGGATCTTCTTTTGCTGCTGCTTCACTCAGTTTTGGTTGGAGACAGATGAAACCTGCAGCTTCAGGATCTGTGAGCTGTCCACTTTCAGCCCCGACGGCGTGTCCGTGTACGTGCCGTCGAGTGAACGATCCACGCTCTGTGTTTCCATCTTTGTGTGTTTAGCTGCTCTCATTTACTGTTTTATCTGTTTGCTGCTTGTTGAAATAGTTTGTGAGCTTTAACCTGAGATTCTGGCAAAATACATTTATATTAAACATCGATTCAGGATTGAATGAATCAACATCGTTTTATTCAAATTAAAACCATTTAAATGGGAACATGAATTTTTTACAGCCGCCTCTAATGCTGGGTAATGTCAGCTGGTCCATGTGCAGCTGGCTGTGAGGCTCAGGGAGCGTCTACAAAGTGCAACACTGAAAGAACATCATCCATAAATATTGAGTAAGAACTGGACTCTCATACAGCGAGACTCAAATGCCTTTAAACATCAGCTTATCCTGCTGATCCAAGTCCAACACTGAGTTTGTAAAAACATGTTTGTCAATCAGTTTGTTTGGTTTCTGAGGAAAAAGATTCAATAACTTGCTGCTAATACACAACATTTCATCATATTTCCTCATAACCCTCTTTTGTCTGACCATTTGATCCCATTTGAATTTGCAATAAAGGATCCACAGAGTTTGGTGACAATAATGACAGTAGATGTTTGTGTGAAAGTGCTGGAAGCAAATGAGTGTGTGATGTTCTTTCAGTGTTGCACTTTGTAGACGCTCCCTGAGCACTGGTCTCACAGCCAGCTGCACATAGAGACCAGTGTTGTTAGTCCAGGTCAGAAGATGACTTGTTGGAATGAAAATGAGCTTGTAGTTTGTCTGCTTTAATAATGTGACTGGAAAAAGGTGTTGGACTTCAAATATGTCCATTTCTGTCACACTTCACCTTTAAAAGTGAAGCCATGTGGTTCCTGGAAGGAAAAACACGACTTTTTCAAGTCTTTGTCCTGTTTTTATGAGAAATGTACGACTTTAATGTGAAACATTCAGAGTTTTTTCTCTTGTTGTGTTTGTTTGAAGCTGCTTCCTGTTGGCTTCAGCTGTTTGGAGTTTCCATTTTCTAAACTTCTACATTCTGAACCTTCTTCAGCTCTGAACAGATGATGAAACACTGAATGATTTCAAGCACTTTGTCTAATAAACTTACATCTTTCATTCTTTATACAGATTGAAGAACTGTGGTTTGTCAGAGATCAGCTGTGATTATCTGGCAGCAGCACTGAAGTCCAACCCCTCCCATCTGAGACAGCTGGACCTGAGTAATGACTACTCCTGGTTTTCGACCAACAACAACAAGCTGCAGGATCCAGGAGTGAAGCATCTGTGTGGTTTCCTGGAGAGTCCAGGATGTAAACTTGAAACTCTGAGGTCAGTCAGCATGTTTTAGTTGTGCTGAGATGAATATGATGTGAAAGTTGTGCTGACACTAAACTGCAGACATCAGGCTGATATTATACTGATCCACACTGAGGATCTTCATGGTAAAGTCTGTTTTCTTCTTCTCTGGTTTAGTCCATTGACTGCAGCAGACCAATGTTCACATTTCAAACCTTCAAAGAAGAAGAAAAATCCTCCACTGGAAAATTCACTGTGAAACTCTCAAACTCTTCATTGCACCTTAAAGTCTGTCTGACACTGAAAATCAAAGCAAAATGTGTGTTTGCTTTACAGACAGCAGTCCAACACAAACATACACACATCATCCAAAACACAGTCCAACATCCAAATCTCCTCCACTGCCAGCATGAATGATGGGAAAGAGAAGGAGGAACACTCTGACATTCAGGGTTAGAATGAGTTTCATCAAGCAGACTGTGAAGATCAAAGCTGCATTAGAAAGCTTACATGAATGAATGAGTGGACAGAAGTGGACAGAGATCATCTGAAGCACTTCAAAGGCTTTAAATCAGCACATTTCTCTTTATTCTTTATCAACTCTGTTAGTTTCTCTCAGTTTTCTGTGGAATGAAGCTAACAGCAGGCTAATAAGATGCTGACCAATAGGTTTCTATTAAAGGTTGTAATTTGTATATGAAAAAGTGCTTTGGCTCAGCAGGGATCAGCTTACAGGTAGAATACAGCTGCTGGATGGGATTAGCATGTCATAGCTATCTACCAAACTGCTAACTGGGGGATTTCAGGCCATCTATGTGTAACCCTGGTAAGATTTACAGCAATCAGAAGTACAGGGTTCTTTGAATGCATCGTAGTCCTTGTCTGATAGTTTAATTTCCGGGCTTGCACGTGAAGGTGTGGTGTAGAGGAAAAAGGACGACAAGGAAAAACTCCATGCTGCCGCGGAGCACGGTTTTTTCCAGTTGAAAGAGAGGAAAGAGGTTTAATTAACATTTGTGAGAGAGCTGTCGTTAGCGGTGAACCACAGACGGGTACCTACCTGAAAGGAGTCGGAGTATTTCTTCGAACTTTTTTGAACTATTCTGGTGAGTTAGCCTAGCTCACTTAGCACTGCTATTGCAGTTCAATGCACTGGAAAAAATAACTAACCAGTCAGAATAGTAGTAAATGTGTTTAATGATGTTTAAGATGTGTTTTCATAGTATTGCAATGTTGTGACAGTTTTGTTTATTATGAGTGTCTAGTGTTTTACTTTCTTGGGCCTGCTAGTTCAGCCGCGGCAAGCTAAGTGGTTATGCGCAGTTCACGTGCAATAGCTGTGCTGTTACTGTAACTGCGGGTGATGCACAGTGTTTACTTTTAATGTGTCACAAGATGCAAATTTATTTTAATATTTCAAAAAGAACCAAGGACATTAGGAACAAGGACATTTAAGGAATGTGGACATCTAACATTCTGCATATTTGTGTGCAGACTGGTTTTTTTTTTTTTTGAGGTACAGTTCCATGGGTGCCAAGTGAGGAGCTGGTATCGTGGGTCTAAGACACTGTTGCTGCTGTGGAGGCCTTCTCTGTGTCAGGACGCTACACGTTGATGCCTGCCGTACCAGGAGGGTGGTAGGGAAAAAAACAAAAGGAAGCCCACCTGAGAGATACCTTATCATTTTCTTTTGCTACTTTTTCTCCGCCTGAGATTCAGGTCGTTTTCAGTTCTTAACCCAGGACAGTGGGTAACTGAATAAACTGACACCATAAGGAACTGGACACTCACGTGCTATTTTCTTTTCTTTTTCCTTTTCTTTGGGGTGTTGAAATATTGTGTTTCTTGTCTTACATCTATTTTGATTGTTTCAATTATTTTTGTGATGCATTTGAGATGGTTACTGCATTTGAAGATATCCCTACATTGAGGATGAGCAAAGGGAACTGATCCAAAAGGAAATATATAAAGCAAACTTTGTTTCATAAACCTGTGGTCGTGCGTGTTATGTGGGTTGGAAGTCTCATTGCTCTTACAGCGTTGCTACCGCCAATCTCCTTCCCAAACCTAGATTCGGATATTGTAGACATTGCACTTGGGCGAGCAGTATAGATCATCTCTTTATAGATAGAGGGACACACGTCCAGGTTACATATGGATCATTTTTGCTAACTGTTTATTCAGCTTAGGCTCACAGGGCTGCAGCCTGTGCCCTAGCTGTCATAGGGCAAGAGGCGTGGTCCACCTGCACAGGTGAGCAGTCCATCACAGGGCCAACAGAGAGCGACAGAGAAGCACTCCCTCACATCCACACCTACAGCCAATGTAGAAGCACCAATGAACCTAAGCAGCATTTCATTGGACTGTGGGAGAACATCCAACCTCCACAGAAAGGCCCAGCTGACCAACAAGCTTCAACCTACAACCTTCTTGCTCTAAGGCACTAGTGCTAACCACTTTTGCCCATTTCAGCCCAAATCCTGCATCTTCCTGTTTCTGACTCCAGGCCAGCTCCACTAACACTTTCTCATCAGACACTGCCACCTAGTGGAGGAAGTCTTAGTTCCATTTGAAGCTTCAGATTACAGTTAGTTCCTTTACAAAGAGGTGGAGGTGGTGGGGCCACAGCACCATCATCACTGAGTGCCATAGGACACTTAACCTTTGTTTCCATATGCTGGGAACTTCCTGTTGTTCCAAGGAGGACTGGAAAATGTGTGAAACTCTCCCAGTCAGTTCCTCACAGCACACTTCAATCATTTCCCTCCCACAGCATCAGGACCAGGGCTTTTTCTCTCTTTGGTCCCACTAAGAGATTTCCACACAAACACCTCATCAGTGGGACTCTCAGAGCTACCAGCCCTTTGCTACAATCACAAAGCTCTTCATTGAAATCAATGATATCAAAGCTGGAATCAAATGAGTCCAAGTCTTCTGCTGATTCAGCATCACATTCATCTTTGCTCCTTGTTCTGCATCCCCACCATGGACTTCATTCCTTTCCAAGCCAGCCTTGAGTGTCCTTTATTCAGCTCATCCTCTGCTTTACTTTTACACCTGATTTTAGCTGCTTTATCTCTCTTTCAACAGGTTTCTGTGCCTCAATCTTTTTCTTCTCTCCCTCATAACAAGACAGCTTCTTCTGCCTGAGAACATGTTGGAGTGATTTACTAATCCAGGGCTGCTTATTGGGGAAAATACTTCCTGTTTCCAAAGTAATCCCCATTTTTCCCAGAAAGAAATGTCAGTAGAAATCGATGATCTAAGTGAGAACATGAGCCTTTAAAAAGTCCCAGTGGGTGCAGTCAAAGCAGTCCCTCAGTCCCAGTATAGAGTCTTTGGTCCAGACTGGAACAGCTGTGTGCCCAGTTTGAGCTCTCTTCAGTGCTGTGACCTGACAGAGCCAGAGGGGCCATCACATCACATTTAGAAGCTCCCCTGATGGAGCCACAACACATGTCCAATACTTAGTCTGTCTTGTTGGACCAACTGGAAGAAATGATTCAAGGACTTAGTCACAGAACAGAGATTCAAATCTCCAAAATCCAACTGGCTGCATCAGGACATATAGTCTGAAACTCTGCACAGTTTCCTGTTTGAAGCTGCTTCCTGTTGGCTTCAGCTGTTTGGAGTTTCCATTTTCTAAACTTCTACATTCTGAACCTTCTTCAGCTCTGAACAGATGATGAAACACTGAATGATTTCAAGCACTTTGTCTAATAAACTTACATCTTTCATTCTTTATACAGATTGTGGGGCTGTGGTTTGTCAAAGATCAGCTGTGATTATCTGGCAGCAGCACTGAAGTCCAACCCCTCCCATCTGAGAGTGCTGGACCTGTACTTCAACAACCTGAAGGATCCAGATGTGAAGCAGCTGTCTGATCTTCAGCAGAGTCCAGACTACAGACTGGAGACTCTGGGGTCAGTAGAGTGATGGAGTGAGTGGGTGGTGCTGTCAGCAGTATTGTACTAAACACAGTCAGTATGAAACAAAGATCCAGTGTTTCCTGTAAAGCTGCAGCTTCTCAGTGAAGCTGTGAGAGGAGAACGGTGACAGGCTTCAGGATTGGACACAAACACTTCCTGTTTCTCACCTTTATGGTCACCATAGTAACGGCTGACACGCTCTGATCAAACACTGTCAACAGCCAATCAGCTCTCTGAACAAAGCAGCACGCAGACCAATGACTGCATTGATTTCCAAGTTTAAAGCAGTGAAGAACACAGTCTGTAGGTGAGGAAGAATTTAGTGAGAGCAGATGTTTGGATGGAATTCCTCCAGTTAACAGCTGGAACCGTCCATCTGGATTGTTGGGCTTGTTGTTGGGGTTCCTACAGAGCTCAGAGTGGACACACCAAGGTTCTTCTAATGAATGAAAGTCCAAACTCAAACTAGGAGGGAAAAACATTTTCAGCAACTTCAATAAAAATCCAAAGATTAGAAAAAGTGAAGCAACAATGAGTCCTAGTACAGTCCCAGCACTGACGTCCCTGCTGCTCTTTATACTGGATGTGCTGCATCACTGACTGACAGCTGATGAAGAGTCTCTGGAAACACTCGTTTATCTCCTCTGCTCTTCCTCCTTCTCTCTGCAGGTGGAGCTGATGATGGTAAACAGGACGGTGTGTGTGCTGAGAGAGGAGCAGCTGTGTCCTGATGATCCAGAGAGGTTGAAGCAGCAGCAGCTTGTGTGTAGAGACGCTCTGACTGGGCCATGTTACTGGGAGGTGGAGAGGAGAGCTTTATCCAGCAGTGACTGACAGAGGAATGAAGTGCAGATGACTGTCAGTGCTGCAGAGTGAACTGCTCTGAGAACAGCTCCACTGTCAGACACAATGTAGAGTCCAGCATCAGCCCTGTGTGTCCCTCTGGATCTGACAGAGGATCATCAGTGTATCTGGACTGCTCTGCTGCTGCTCTGTCCTTCTACAGTCTCTGCACAGTCTCTGTCTCACTCTGGAAAGATTTTACAACTTGTTGTAATTACAGAACGTTAATATAATATTCAAACATGTGATCTTCTCTTTATTTCTGAATCTTTACCAAATAAAGAAAAACCAAACTAACAAACAGAAGCTGTCGTGTCCTTTTTCACCACATCTGTGAATCTTTTCTGTGTTTTTCCTCTTTTCCTCCTTCCTGCAGCTCCATCTTCATCATTCTGTGTCCAGTATATGTGAACACGTCCAAAGCATCTGAGCCTCATGTTACCCGTTTGTGTGAGTTACGCCTGTCGTTGTGTTGTGGTGTATAAATAAGGGGCAGGAGACAGCGCTGGATCTCTGAGTTCTTTACTCTCAAATTCTGCAACATCTGCAATATATAGAAATGCAAACCTGTGAGCTGTGTGTGTTGTGCGTCTGCTCGGCCACCTGTCCTCCGGCCATGCTGGAAGCAGCTGTGCGTTTGACAGTTTTATCGACTCGACAATAATCGAACAAATTAAATGTTCAAAAATATCAACTTAAGCACTTCAAAGTCAACAAAAAGCTTAAAACAATGAAATAATATTTCACTGACAAAACAACAGCTCATAAGAACGATACACAAAATAATACAGAAACAAACAAATAAAAGTTATTAACCAGGATCCATGTTTTTGTCACAAACACTGAATCAGCTGATTCACTCTTTATGTTTCTGAGTTTGTTTTGTGATTATAGTTCTGGTTTCTGTTTCTGTGTCTTCACTGTGTCCCACGTCTCCTTACTTTGGACTCTGTGTTATATTTCCTGTTTTACTTTGACAGTCCTGTGTTACTGTTTCCTGTCTCGTGTGTGTAATTGGTGTTAAGGTTCAACATTGAGGAAGGAGAGTACAAACCACCCATGGTCCAGAAGCTCTTGGTCAAACAATGATTTTAATGAACACACACGTGTGGGAAGACAACTCTGTACGCAGACAGCAATTGATCTTCAACTTAATCAAAGCATAAACAGATTTTTTATAGCATCAGGGTTTGATTTACTGACGCCCCTTCATGCGTCACAGATACATTTTATACATAGATCAGATCAACACCACAATGACTTTTAACCCAGAAGATCATCTTCTATTTTCATGGCTGGTACTTTCCGTTCTTGTCTTAAAGTGAATTGTTCCTCTTTCTTGCCGAGACAACAAGGACGGTTCCTCTTTTACCGAGACATGACTAATCTCTCCTCTAAATAAATCTAACTCATGTGTGTGTGTGTGTTGACCTCACATGCTCTTTGTGTCACCTCTTCACCTACTAACTGTCTGTGTCTCGTCCTCAAATGCTCTTTCTCAATTCACCTGTTGCACTTCTGACCTTTCACCAGACCAGAGGCTCACTGAGACTATGTGTATGTCTTCTACTAAATAAATGTTTTAACCAAGAACCTCTACTTAAAACCTTAATATGAAATGACCTGATATATGTGTTTTGTAAGCATGTATTGCAATTCCTTCTATGTTCTAGTTTTCCCTCAGCATGTATCACCTGAACAGTCACGTCAGTGAAGCTTAAGACCTTTAAAGAACCTGAACATCAACTCAAATAAGCACAGATATGCATTGTGTACACAATAGTTATAACTGCATCTGAAATACAAAATTAACATCATCATAAACATCTTAAGGCCTTCTTAAAGCTATCTGTTACATTGTTAAAGCAATGATCATACTGCAGATTATATTATTAATGCAATGGTAATAATGATGATTATTTAACAATAGCAGTAAAATAATTTCCCTGCTCCACACTCCCTCTCTCGACCTCTGGAACACCAGAGGTCGCAATACATTGTGTCCTCGCTCAGACAAATCAGACAACCTTATGTCATCTAATTGGTCCAGTAATAAACACCAGCTCCCATTCGAGAACATTCCATGTGTAAGCTTTGGTTTTCTCAGTCCCTCTCTGGTGGTTCCTCGGGCCTCCAGGATTCCCCGCCGAGATTTTCTGCAAAGGAAACAAAACACCTTTTCCTGCACCTCCCTAACTTATCCTATTTGGGACTCTTCAATCAAAAGCATGATCCTAATTATGCTCTTAACTTATTGACTTGTATTTATATATTCTTCAACGTTCCTCATCACTTTAAAATTCTTTAAGCGCTGGTTTCACGTCCGGTTGCTCGCTCTATTTTCCCTTATCTGATCATCAACATCCTGTGCACAAATTGTCGCTGCTGCAAGTTCCTCTACTCTAATCTTAAGTCACCTTTTTAACAAGAAAATCATCGTAAACGCCTATTCTACTAAAAGATCCAAAAGAAAACAACCACTTTAATCAATTAAGTTTAAGCATATAAGCAATTACTCCTGTATACATTTCATCATAGCTAAATGCTGCCTAAAAACAACTCCTATGTGTTAACTTCATTTTAACCTCACATTTCCTATGTTATAACCCGTTTTTGGTATAGCCTTTTTATTTCATTTGCTCCTTTTAATTTAACAATACCTTCTAATTCTAGTTTATCAGACTTAACCAAAATATATGCTTTCCTTCCTCTTTGGTCCTTCTTTAAGTTCAGTTAAAAGCTAAATGAATTTGAGGCCTTTTGCCTGGAATCAATACTGTCATGTGTGTTTCTGTGTAATATCTGTCTGTGTAAGCCTACATTATAACCACTACTTCTAGAAATCAAAAAAGAAATCAAACCTGTTCTACTCCTTCAACCCTCACTAATTTTCACCCTAAGATTTTCCCTCTAAGATTTATACACAGCTTTAAAACCCTGGTATTGTATCTTCTAAACAGGATTCAGTTCTTTAATCCTTTAACCTTAACATAAAAATAACAGTTTCAGTTTTACCATATCCAAATGATCAAAAACCCCAAAAGTCCTAAAATGATCCTAAATTATTAAACAATTAAATTAATACACCCTAAACCCCCCTTTATTTTGATACATGAAATGTGTCAAAATACTATACAAAACTAAAAATGCTCAGTTTTCCCCACTCATGTTCCAATCTATATCATAAAAATAAACTTAAAACAGAACAATTATCAGTCATGTGTTTCTACAATTAATGGTAACTGAGTTACCTCAAAAAATGTTTCCCCTTTAGCATTTGGCATTCTCCCAACAATATACTATAATACCATAATCTAACCCCAGTCAACAAAACAGAAATCTTCTCTGGTAAAAACAAATTGTTTGTCCACATGTATTCATCCACACCTTCATCCAGTCACACATTCACTCACATGCAGTCACACCATATATTGCTAATAATGGAGCAAGTGATCAGATTCTCCACCCTCAGCAAAATGAGCTCAGTCATTTTTTATTTTCCATAGGAAAATATTTCTTTATGCTTTTGGACTGGATTGACTCGCATAAAATCCTTTTTACAGGGACTTGTAATCTGGAAAGCCCACCTTATATTTGCTCTTCCCGAGAATTTTCAGCGCCGTTATTCACTGTTGCAGGCCTGCTTAAAACAGAAATGAAAAAAAAATAGAGCTGATTATTAGCTCATAAAAACAAAACAAAATCACCTGACAGGTTTTCTTTAAGTGCACTGTTACAAAATAATGGGCCCAATTTTTAGACATGTCCATGTTTCCTAAAACTCCCTCTATTAAAAACAAAAACAACAACCCAAACCTAACTGACAGAATCAACCCATCACCACAACAACCTCAACAACCTTAAACACACAAGTCTTGCCACCACATAATTTCACCTCCTCAATACACCGAAAGTCTCATTAAAACCACACAATTTGCACACAAAAATCACCCCCTTTAACATACTTAAATTCAGCATAAAACCCCCTTACGACAACGTATAATCACTAAACTATAAACGATTTCCTACCCAAATCTGTACTTCTCTTGTCTGCCATGCTTCCTCTTCTGAAAGTCACTTCCTCAGTCACACACACACACACACACACACACACACACACACACACACACACACACACAGGAAGTTCCTTCGTCACCACTCACTCCAACTAATTTGCATACTGAGTCATCTCTCAATGAGTTGCTGTAACAACAAAAACATATGTTTAAACATTACCAACTCATTAAATCATTTTATTTCTTTCTACAGTGATCACTACTTGATCACTCAGTACGAGAGAGCACTCCTAAGTCACTCTTTTTAAAACTACTTTAATCACTTTTATTTTCATAACTCCCTTTGTCATATAGCTTCTTTGAGTTATTCCTCAGCTTCAAACTCAAATGTATTTTATGTTTGTGTATGTCAATTTGCATATGTTGCTTTTGCAGTGTGTCAGACTCCTTCATAATTTTGCCTTTAAACAGTCAATTTACTCCTTCCCAAATTTACTAACCCAAATTTTGATTTCCCACCTTGATTAACAGCATTCCTTGTCCTCAGCCAGAAGGTAGGGCTCCACTTGCCACTTACCCCCTCCGCCTTAGCCCAGCGGCTTTACCCTTAAGGTCCCGTCTTCTTCACTTCATCTCACCAGTGAGTCTGAGCTCACAGGGACTGAGTGAGGCCGAGTAATCGTGACTGTGCCTGCCTTAGGTTGTCCCAGGGTTTCGAGGTGGGATCTTACCCGTCATGGGCTATCCAGCCTTCCATACTCGCCTGATACGGGGCCCAAGTGGGCAGGGGAGGGAACACACTGGCTCTGGAAATTAAAGAAGTGTAAGCTGCTTCCTTCATTGCATCTTATATTAAACTATCTCACTTCTGATTCCTTCCTAGAATAATTTCACATATGGCACTTTGTGTATGTGTGTTTTCTATTCATTAATGTAATTGTCAGTTATTTTCTCTCTTCATTTTACTTTTTTATCTGTTGGTTTGTAACGTTCTACTTTAGTTCTACTAAATCTTGATGTAAAAACAATACTCCCTTATTTCACGCACACACTCTGCATTTTGCCTACGCACACACTTCTCTCTCAGACTTCCTTTTATGGGCATGTAACTTCCTGTCACACACACAGCACACAGCTTATCAGAGCAGCTCAAGCTGCTTTTCTGTTTCTGCAGGCTAATCAAACTCATTTTGTATTCACAATCTACAAACCCTCTGTAATTCTGCTAACTTTTGATCTAAAATGTAGCATCATTCACACAATGATTTCATAATCCTCTCACACACACACACCTGTCGGCATTCACATCACAACCTTCAACTTTCACTTTCAATCCTGCAAGACGCAGAGATGGACATCTCCTTCACCTAACATAAAACTAAATTACCATATCAACATACAATTACTGAAATTCAAACTCAAATACACCGTCTGTTTTAATAAAGTAAAAGAGTAAACGGGTGTACCAAGTGTATGTACTTATGCGTTCTTGAACTGAAAGAAAAAGAAACTCAAACTCTTATAACATGACTCATGCCTCTCTCAAATTAAAAACACTTTCAAACTTTAAAACATCCTACTTGACATCACCAAAGAAATACCTCTCACCTTTATTCATCATTCAAAACCTTCTAGTCACCGCATTCACACACTTAGAATCACTCAAAATATGCTTTCCTAAAAGTATTTTAGACATGCTTGTCATAATCAAAAAGAGCAAGTCAAAAACAAAAAACAATTGAAACCCCTATTAATTCTCACAGCACACACAAGAAATTGAAAAAATAAAACACACCAGCAACTATTGCTTGAGAGAAGGTACTGAAAGTAACATGTTAATCTTAAATATACACAGTGCACTCTATATTTATCTATCTACATTCAAACTCAGTCAATTACTATACATCCACTACGGCAACTCAAAACTTTATTTATAACCCTCTAATGAACATAAATGGCATTTGAAACACACACTCAACAATGTTTGCAGCAGTATTTGTAAAACCAACTGTGGTTTAAACAGTTCACTGCTTACTCATTTGCATTTTCACACTCACACACACCGTCTAAAAATAGCAGCAGGCAGTCAGTGCATTGCTGACTCGACACACAGAGATCTCTCACACCAAATTTTCTTATTCTATATTACAACGACGTCTTATATTTACAACCACTGTCAGATCTGTCAGCTTTAGCGCCTACACAATTTCGACAAATTTAAAATAACCGCCCAGCGGATAAACTGACTGAGTTTTTTGCGACCAATTAACCAGTATCAAGACTTTAACTGTTTCTGGCCTCATCTCTAAAATCCCTAACTCAATTTAAAAGCGTCAACCAACCCAAACTTTGCCTGAAGCTCTATTTTTGGCGTTTCCCAGCCAAGGCTTTCCCCGAAGTTTTAAGTTAAAGTTACACGCCCGAAGTCCAACTTCTTCTGACCAAAAAAGCGCAGACTACCGTTCCAAACGGTAAGGAGACTCTAACTCCTAGCTATTTTGGAGGTTCCCAAGTTCTCCCCGGTTGCCGACCGTACTAACCCTATTCGCCGATAGGTCAGGGCCAAGCGTCCTTGGCCGGGAGGGAGCGTTACCTCCGAGAACTGCACTTCCTAGCAGACTCTAACTGCCGTCCTAGAATAATTTATAATACTTTGAAACAACAATCAACACCCAACACAAGTGTATGACTGAGGCAGATCTACCCTGATGGACAATGGGGACTCTAACCCACAAAATGACCAACCAAGGTCTGACCTAATGACCAACCGGGACTTTAACCCACAAAATGACCAAATTTCCTACCAAACTACTTGAGACTCTAACTCAATTTCTTTGGGACTTCAACCCAGTATTTAAACTTTTCCTGGCAGACTCTAACTGCTTTCATTTCTTCTTAGCAGAACTCTAACTGCTTCAACTCATGAGATTTTTCATCAAAATCAAAACAGACATCCACCAGTAACTTCAGTGAGTAGACTTAAATTTTATCATGTCCAATTTGGCACACTTTGGAAATAATTCAACAGGTAGTGCCTTACCTTTCGATCAGCCGGCTTATGCCCACTCACTTCGACCACTGGAATTCATGTCTGCCCGTCAGACCACCTAAGACCAAATTTCTCCATCTACACCTCCAATTCTCCCTCCTCAACCACTGGACGAAGCCCCCAAATGTTAAGGTTCAACATTGAGGAGGGAGAGTACAAACCACCCTTGGTCCAGAAGCTCTTGGTCAAACAATGATTTTAATGAACACACACGTGTGGGAAGACACTCTGTACGCAGACAGCAAGTAGTCTTCAACTTAATCAAAGCATAAACAGATTTTTTATAGCATCAGGGTTTGATTTACTGACGCCCCTTCATGCGTCACAGATACATTTTATACATAGATCAGATCAACACCACAATGACTTTTAACCCAGAAGATCATCTTCTATTTTCATGGCTGGTACTTTCCGTTCTTGTCTTAAAGTGAATTGTTCCTCTTTCTTGCCGAGACAACAAGGACGGTTCCTCTTTTACCGAGACATGACTAATCTCTCCTCTAAATAAATCTAACTCATGTGTGTGTGTATGTTGACCTCACATGCTCTTTGTGTCACCTCTTCACCTACTAACTGTCTGTGTCTCGTCCTCAAATGCTCTTTCTCAATTCACCTGTTGCACTTCTGACCTTTCACCAGACCAGAGGCTCACTGAGACTATGTGTATGTCTTCTACTAAATAAATGTTTTAACCAAGAACCTCTACTTAAAACCTTAATATGAAATGACCTGATATATGTGTTTTGTAAGCATGTATTGCAATTCCTTCTATGTTCTAGTTTTCCCTCAGCATGTATCACCTGAACAGTCACGTCAGTGAAGCTTAAGACCTTTAAAGAACCTGAACATCAACTCAAATAAGCACAGATATGCATTGTGTACACAATAGTTATAACTGCATCTGAAATACAAAATTAACATCATCATAAACATCTTAAGGCCTTCTTAAAGCTATCTGTTACATTGTTAAAGCAATGATCATACTGCAGATTATATTATTAATGCAATGGTAATAATGATGATTATTTAACAATAGCAGTAAAATAATTTCCCTGCTCCACATTGGTCCCAGCTGTGTTTCCCTCCTGTCTCCCGTTCCCTGATTACTAAACTGCGTCCACGCCGCCGGCGCTCCTCTCCACAGCTGGATTCCAGGATTTCAGAGCATCCAGCTGTGGTGAGTGATGGAGACACTTTCTCTGCTCCCTCAGTAATCAGGACAGTTTATTGAACATCAGAGGACATAAAGGACTGTTTTTCACCTGCCCGTTCTGAACCTGGACATTAAAGACTGCTGGCTTCAAGGACATTAATCCCAGTGTCAGCCAGCCAATAACAGCCTGTGTTTTTCAGCTCTTTAGGAGTCAGAAATGAGAAAGACACAGACTGCTAACCGCTCCCTGCAGGAAATAAGCTCCGCCTCTTCCTGTCCTGTATATGAGTGATTCTGACATGAGACACAATGAGTTTCCTGTTTATTGTGACTTAAAGCGAGCAGCAAAGACACTAAACTGTGTGTTTCCAGCTGAAGCTGCTTTTTGTGTTGCTCCCACAATCCTGCCTGAAACAGTCAGTGAGGAAAACTCAGTTTATGCTTCCAAGCTCATTGTGAGAGGGCACATTGTGTTCCTGCAAGTGCTGATTTTGTCTGCATCCCTGAGTTTAGTGAGCTGCCTCCAAGGACTTGTGAAGCCCAGTGTGTTAAGGCTGCATCTCCCAGATGTTTCCACCTTTCCAGCACAGACGATAAATGTTCCCACAAAGGCTCAAAGACGGTTTGATTTTCTGAGTGTTGGCCTCAAGAGATTGCTCAGTGAGCACCTGAGTGTTTCTGGGACATCGGACACTAACTGGAACTTCAAGTCTGGTTCTGAAGCTGCACATGCAAAGACTGTTTCTGGTTGTAGAGACCTGGCTGTTCCAGGGATTGTAACCTCCCCAGAGGCTGAGCTGCTGACCTCAGCTGACTCTGGAGCCTTGAAGGTAACTAAGTTTGCACCGCTCGGGTGAGCCATCTCAGCTGCAACAGCCTCCACAGAGAGCTCACGCAAGCTTACCCAGCCTGCTGAGGATTTTATGCTGCTGCAGCCCAAAATGGGCTAAAATCGCCCCTGTTAACAAATAACAGCCCAACAGTAACTTTTATGCTTATTGTAGCTGTTAGCTAAAAACACTAATTTAGCTTAATTTGCCCTGAATTCAGCTTTAACAGACATGATCGACTGTTTCCAGTTAGGGTTGCCAACCGTCCCTTAAAATACGGAATCGTCCCGTATTTAGAAACAAAAGTACACGTCCCGTATTGAGCTAATAAGGGACGCACTTTGTCCCGTAATACAGTGAGACTCAAAAGTAGTCTATAACTTTTAATGGAATTAACACTTTGTTTGAAAACATAATTCCCAGCCCCTCTCCTGCTTTGTGACCAATGAGCTGACAGCACACTTATCGCACACTGTTTGCCCAGCTTTATGCCGTGCTGCTCCGTCTTTTTCACCGACGTTTACCTGTTTGCGCGTGAGCAGTGTGAGCGGCTCACGAGCGATTGATGATCGGGAGCTGCTCGAGGTGTTAATCGCTTCTCGTTACCCCACGTATACTACACGACGCACGACGAAGGCCAAAAAACGGTCCGATCACCAAAACGGTCGCACGACTCAAAAATCGGCTCAAAATGGGCCTAAAACCGCACAGTGTGAGCCCAGCATTAGAGCAGCAATGTTTGTTCCCCTCAGAGAAAGGGAAGAATGGGAAAAGGAAAACACCTGGCTGGAAAAAGTTAATATGGGCATGTGCAGTCAATATCAGCGCTATGTGGCCAGAAGTGTGATAATATAACTTATTTTGTGTAAGAAACAACTGCAAGGATAGATGATTACAACAAATAGATCACTAATACATAAAAGTAATACATAGATGAATAATGATGATGAGTTAAGATGCGTAATCATGGGAACAGGCGGGTTTACCAACAGGAGCAGCTGATTAGCATTAGAAAAGCTGAAATAATACCTCAACTGAAGCCAATTGTACTAAATGCACTAAATGTGCACTGTTAGAAGAATATTTTTCTTTCTATTGTTTTCTATTATTTTAAGTTAAGCAGGACAGAGTTCTTTTAAAGAAAGATTTACTTATATTCTCAAAAGTTAAGCATGACAGGCTTCTGTTTAAGAAAGAGACCTGTTTTATTGTGTTAATGTTGTCATTTTGAGCTACAAAAAAATGGCTAAATGATCATTTGTTTCACATGTGTTCATATCACAAAGAATAGAATAGGATTTAAGTAGAACATATCTACTTAAATCAACTTCAAGTCAAATGGTTAAAAAAAAGAGCTAGAAAATTCACCACACTGGGAAGGGTGAAGACAACTGGGTCGCCTGGCCCTGGCCACGAGGTGTCCCTTATTTATTTTTCAGGAAGTTGGCAACCCTATTTCCAGTAGAATTCCTCGTTGTCATCTTGTTCCCTCTCAGAGCCCCGTATGCTTGCAGAGACCCCTACAGTAGGGAAATGTGCCAAAGAACGTCCAAAACATTGCATTTTAGGTTTATTTATGCCTTACACACAATCCCAACTCTTTAGCTAACTTAACAACTTTGGCTAAAGTCTATAGTTAGTCTTACTCGTTTGTACAACATTTCTGGATCGCCACTGTTTGAAATGATATGACATATGACTCTCACTGAAACAGCAAACTTTGTAGAAAACAACACTTCTGATTCTCTATCTAGCTGTTTGCTCACAGCTGTAGATTACATTATAAGTGGTTGTTCACTCTTGTCAATAATTACATTTCTAAATTCTATTTGTGCAGTTACATGTAAACAAAGTCCAATATTGTATCTAAATGATTGTGTTATGGTGGGACAGTTTCCAATTTTGTTGTATTATTGCACTAGGTATGACTGTGCAAGAGTTATCTTATCTTCCTTGCTTGCACCACACTCTTTGCAGAAATGTTGCACAGCAGCACTGCATCATGTTATTGTGTTGTATAATATACCAGAACTAATACAAAGCAATATCCATGTACACTATAGGTCCATGCCAATGTGCCCAAATGGGACCTCCATAAATGGTAAGGGGCGCAAAGGCACTTTAAGACCAGTGGGCACACCGTCGGTGCACATCCGCTCGGATGCTTTTTTCTATTCATTTATTTCCCTGTTTATTTATCGATGCACAAAAGCAATTCTCTCAGAGACACCATCCTCTTAACAGAGACTCAAATCAGGAACCTGCAGATTATTAGTCAGCAGCTTTAACTTCCTGTCTTTGTCTCACTAAACCTTCCACGTGGAAACTTGAGCTGCCCACTCAAGCACAGTAGGCTTTAACTGGCTCTGCTCAAGTCACTTCAGTATCTGAGAAACTGTCTCGATGCATGCCAAAGAACACTTTGACAATACGCTTGTGTTGAGTCAAATCCACCACAAGCATATTCTATGGCAGTTTAATTCCACTCCACATAAAAATAGTCACGTATTATTTCCCCCCACCACACTTCCTGCCAGTAGCTGGTGCCCCCACCCACAGTGCATTAGTGGTTCTCTGTGTTTAGTGGCTCACTCTGGGCGGCTGCTCGGTGGGGCCCGGCCCCCTGGCTCTGTTGGGCCTGTGCTGCGGGTGGGGTGCCCTCAGGTCTCGGCCCTCTGGGCCCATTTACTGCTCAGTAACATTTAATATCTATTATTTACTACTACTTACTAGCCTACTTACTGCATATTATTGGTTGTTGCTGTGGGTTCCCCACTGTGTTGGTTTTTCCTTGTGTTTTTCAGCAGATGATGAAATAGATTTTCAGTATTTTTTCTCTCTTCCTCTCCATCTATTTCTCTTCTTCTCTATTTTTCCCTCTTCTTCTGTTAACTTTCTCCCCAGCTTATCTTTTTTCTTCTTTCCTGACCCCCGTTCTGATTCTAATGACTCAAAATAAAGTAAAATCATCATCAAATATGACTATCAAGTGGACCAGTATAGCAAAAACCATAATGGTGGCAGAGGCCACAGAGCCAAGTGGCAGGATTTTCAACGTTCAAACCAGATAAAAAACAGAAATTAAATGGTGTTAAAAGCCATGAATTAAGGCAATTCATTCACAACATAATTACAAGTTTTACTGGACGTTAATATTTTTCTCTTTTTTCAGTGCAAAACAAACTAACAGTACACATGATGCTGGCAAGTTAAAATGTCAGTGTCTTTTATAGATAGCATGTCTAGCATCATAGTTTTATAGATCACGTAGTCAGGGTAAAAACTCCATCTCTGATTATTATTGTACATGACTGTGACATGCAGTGGCCTCAGCATCATGATGAAGGCGACCGGAGGAGATAGTTTGGTAGACATCGATGTTTTGCCGATGAAGGCTCATGTAGCGGTCCTCTTTGTCCTAAACAACAATTTACACTGTCATTTACATTTAATTAAAGTGCAGCTTAAAACACAGACATAATGCACTGCAGCCTCGGCACAATTAAGTGTAAAACAGAACTATGGAAAACTCACAAACATCTGGCGAGTTTCAGATCCTGTTAAGTTAGTTAGACCTGATCTGTTTTCTCTGTTAGGATAAAAACATCAGAGGTCATGGGGTGAAAAATACCTCCAACACAAGACTAGCTATGTCTACAACTAATGTGTGGTGTTTGAAAAGAACCTATGAGATACTTTGAACACCACAGTGGCTGCTGTATGCAGTAATGTGCTCAAGTGATTTCAAAGGGTCATTTCATGAGTTTAAGTGCGTCAGTAAAAGTTTTCACCTGCGAGGATTTCTCCTCAGGCTGTAACCACAGGTTATCACAGCCACACTGATGAGTGAAGCAGCAGCAGAAATGATGGGAACTGTAGCCATGAACTTCATGCCAGAAGAATCTCCATCGTCTGTTGAATGTTGCCACACACACACAAAAACTTCATTTTGAAAACATGAAAAGTCACGAAATTTGCATTAGCCTGTTATATTAAAGTGGAAAACATGTTTATCTTTTCATTACATTAGAGTTACAATTGCATCATTCAAACATTTCACTGATGAAATAACACCAAAGTTGTGATTGGAGCAGTTTTATAATGAAATTTTAAACAAATTAGCCAGAAGAAGAGCTTAAAAACATTCCAGATGTTCATCTCCTGACTGAAACCTTTCATTAATCCGCTGCAGGCGGGAATGACGACCTCAAACCATGTATGACAGAAAAGAAAGTGTTAACGCAGTTCCAAACATCCACCTTGAATCTGCGGTGTGGGTATAAATAGAAAATGTTTTTACCTCTCACAGTCACACTGAGATGGAGAACATACAATCCACCACGAAATCCACACTCACAGGTGTAGTTCCCACTGTCTTCAGATGTTAAGTTGAGCAGGTGGAGAAACACAGTCTCATTTTCTTTGATCAGTGTGAACCTGGAGTCACAGCCATGAATAAAGCCTCGGTCGTAACGATAGAGCAGACGACGCTGTTCTCCTCGGCTCCTCTCTGTGCTGATCTCACACAGTATCATCACAGTAATATTCAGAGTTGTTTTGCTGCATATTTGAGTGGAATCGGGTTTCTTTCCAATTGTCTTCACAAGAGTCTCTATAAATTGTTCCAGTTAAAATGAAACAAAATCGGGATTATAGTTTCTATATATTTGTTGTTGTGGGAAAATCAATCACATATATTATTTCACTAACCTAACTAAAGCTTTCTTCTTAAACACCTGGCTTTACAGCTTTTCTTTTTTAATTATATATATTTACCTTCACTGCTAAAAGCCACAAGCAGAAGCAGGAGAAAGCAGAGTTTCCGTGCAGTCATGCTGGTGAGGAAGTAACTGTGGCTGACAGTGTGAGGTAGACTATAGTGAAAGCAGGAAGACTTGCACCCTCCTTATTTCACCTCTTGTGTCTACACTGAAACTTTTACTATGTCTAAAATAGAAGTGCATAAAAGTGGAAGGACAGTAGAAGGTAAACCACCAACATTGTTTAAGCCAGACTGATCTCTCTGTTTATCTGGATGGACATTGTGTTCAAATTATGATGAGATGTTTGTTCAAAAACAAAACTAGTCTGATACAAAGAGTCATGTTTGCCACAGTTTATTGTGTTTGTATTGTATTAAATCTGAGAGCCTGAGTTGGAGTATTATGACTGAATGGTCTCCATTACTGGGAAACAACTATCCAGTGTGAAAAGATGGACGTTTATTATAATATATGAATATTATTATATTAGTATGTCACCTAAAGTTTTATATACTTTAAAATGTTTCATAGAGCTTTATTATCCACTCCCACAGTTCCTGTGCTTCTTGCTGAGCGTGTCTTGTTGTCGTGTTGATGGTTCACTGAGATGATAGTCTGGTAGGAATCACTCGATGGCTGCTGAAGGTTTGTATAGGGCTGATCTGGCTCATCGTCATCCTTTAGAAAAGTGAAATATTTTAGGTATTAATCAAGTTCAACCCGGTCTACCCACACACTCTATTGATCTTTAAATCTCTCCATCTGTTGCCTGGATTATTTAATGTTTCTGCTCATTTCTGTAAGAGCTTCTTCACAAAATAAAGGACACTGAAGTTGGCACTAATAGTATTATAACACTAATCTGTAATTATCTATATAAGTAACATCCTAAAACATAAATGTACATGTTTTATGTTTACTGGCAAACTTTTAACTAGCTGCTGTAGATCGTAGCAATAAATTGCTCACCAAACCGTTGGGATTTTCAGGTACAGACACTCCAGATGTTCCTGACCTTAAGCAGCCACGTTGATAAGAAAGGATGTCAGCATTAGTGTAACACTATTCACATTCAAACAGAGAAAAATCAAGTCAGAACATCTACATTTATATTATCTTCTCTCTTAATAATGATAATTATTTTTGGAAGGATAAAAAGTGTTCATTCTAGACATGATGTTTAACATACACCGAATTCTCATTTATTGAAATGTGATGTTTCCTTTTACTTTCTCTACATCTATATCATCTTTGAATTACTGCAGCAAAAATAGTCTCACCCATTACTTTTCCTCCAGTAGATAAATCCCACGATAACTCCAGTTATAAAGATGATCACAACACCGGGCAGATAAACGGAAAAAGATTTGTCTGCTGAAGTGTGGGCCTCGTTTGTGTCTAAATCATTGAAAAGATGCATTTGTCAGTAAAATCATTTACTTTCATTTCCTGGAAATCAAAACACAAATCAAACACAGTTTACGTCTACTGAAACTCTGAGTGAAGTAATGAAACCCCAGTTTTATAACCACAGAGCTTTAAATATTGTCACTGTGCTCTTTTCTTTTGTCTTCTTCTTCTTCTTTTGCATCTTTTCTGAATATTACTATGAACTGAAATTGGTCCAGCTGCTTATATACATTCACTGGCCACTTTATGAGGTATACTTGTTCAGGGTGTAACACAAATATTTCAGTGTTCATTTCATTTGTCAATCACATGTCAGCTTCATCTTCCTGGTTAAATAAAGGTTAATAAAATAATAAAATGTCAGCAAATCAATGCTCAAACAGAGCAACATGGCACATGTTACTGGTCCCAGTGCTTCACAAACTGCTGATCTGCTGGGATTTTCCCACACAATCATCTCTGTTCACAGACAATGGTCTGAAAAATAGAAAATATCCAGTGAGCTGTGATTCTCTGGGTAAAAATGCTGTTTACACATCAAACCTTGAGGCAGAGCGGACCACACTGGATATCACTGCTGTCCTCTAACAACAGCAAGCTGAGGCTACAGTTTGCAAGTCTGGACAACAGAAGACTAAAAAAACGATGCCTTGCCCGATGAGTTGATTTCTAACAGTTCAGACTGCTGGTGGTGTAATGCTCTGTGGGGGATTTTCTTTGCAAACTTTGGACCCTGTAGTGACCACTGAGCATCATTTAAACACCACAGCCTGCCTGAAGGTTGTTGCTGACCACATTCATGTCTTTATGCCCAAAAAATACCCATCGTCTGATGGCTGCTTCCAGCAGGATACCACACCATGTCACGGCGCTCAAATCATGTACGGCCTGCGCAGTCACCAGATCTCAATCCAGCAGAGCACCTTTGGGATGTGGTGGAACGGAAAGTTTGCTTCAAATAAGAGCAGCTGACGAATCTGCAGCAACTGTGTGATGATGTAATTTCAATATGTCTTGAGAATCTTTGAGGAATGTTTTTAGCGCCTTGTTGTGCCACAAAAAATGAAGACATGTTTGAGGGCTGAAGGTGGTCCAACTCGGTTCAAAGATGTACCTGATAAATGAGTCAGTGAGAGTATTTAAACTGCTGTAAGTGAAAATAAGAAGAAAAGAAATGAACAAATTACAAGAATAAAAAACACATAAGCAGGTCAATACAATGCTAACACAGTGCTGAATAACTGTGTCAGATAAAGAAACCAAAATGCATTTACCTTCCACAGTGACACTGATATGGACAATATATGTCCCTTCAGTGTTTGTACACTCACAGGTGAAGTGGAAGTACTGTGGATAGTTTTACCTTACATACATAGATCTACCAGTACAGCTTCTGAGGTATCTGTTTACAAAATGGTATATTCTATCCACAAGTTCTTTGCAATTTTACATTGATAAACATTATCCTTAACACATTTGGCCCACATAAAGTACTATGGCCATCACACTGTCATTTAGAATTGTTTAAATAACTCGTGTCTTAAGTCATTCCAAATAAAAAAAGTCGCATGGTTCACTTTTATATCACAAAATGTTAGAAATATAAGTCGTTCATAACAAACTGAAAGGCTGGGAGTTTAAAATGCAAACCGATGGAAGTAGAAGTCTATAATGTCTCAGAGCACACGGTGTCTATTATTGTGTAGACATTTATAAATAAAAGCTTAATAAAGATGCTTAATTTCTTAAGAAATAAACAGGTGGAGTGATCTTTATCAAAAGTGGATGTTGCATCTGTGGCTAAACCCCTGTAACCAAAAACTTTAAAAATCTACTGTGTGTGAGGCTGTGTAAGTAAAGCTTGCCCTTCACACCCGCGTGTAACAAACCATTTGTTGGGGGTTGTGGATTTGGCACCTCAGCATTGTGAAAGTGGGGAAACATGTTTCTGGCTGAGCCTAAGATTTCTGCTTACAACTTAGAATCTCAGCTCTAAATGTAATTCAGATGTTTTTTTAAGTATGGCTAATGTATTATTTGACTTCTAAGGCACACACACACACACACACGCACACACGCGCACACACGCACACACGCACACACTCACACTCACACGCGCACACGCACACACTCACACACACACACTCACACACACACTCACACTCACACACTCACACTCACACTCACACACACACACTCACACTCACACACTCACACTCACACTCACACACTCACACACGCACACGCGCACACGCACACGCACACGCACGCACACACACACACACACACACTCACACACACACACTCACACTCACACACACTCACACACACACACACACACACACACAAGAACAACACCAACACAGAGAAGAAGAAGAGGGGGTCGTTTTACTACACATCATAAAAACGCAATCATTCATCTTCCAACTGTATCTTTCTGTTCTGGATTTAGAATCATTGGTTGTTTACTGATCTGTACTTTGGGAGTCATACTGTTGTGATACTGGGGAGAAAAGGGTAAGGTTTGATAGACTAAACCATTACACACAAAACTTGAAAAACCTAAAGAGTGTGTGAGACTGCTAGCTGTGTCGTTCAGCAATAAACTCATCTATAAATGTGTTAGTAAAGAGTGACTTGTACTTCTGTCCCATTAAGCAACGGTTTAACAAATTTCACTGCAAACTATAAAAGGAATCTGGATTTAAATAGAACATAGTAGTGCAGGAAACACTAGTATAAGGTGTCTATGGAACAAATCTCCTTCAGCGTTCAAAATGACCAAAGTGAGGCCTACAGGCGTTTCTCTCAGTTGGTTGTGTTCAGGGAAAAAGCAGCTAAATACACTGAGACTGCTCCACATTGTTAGTGAGTTAACTCTGGATATCTGTAGGTTTGTCAAACTTGGAGTGAACAAAAGCAGAAAACAGTAAAAGATGCAGACAGTGAAAGTCTGGTTTATTTCATGAACACAATGAAACATTGTCGGCAAAGTAGCATACATGATAAATAGATACACATGACACGGACAGTGAGAAGTAAAACTCGTCGTCTTACCACATGTTATATTCTGTAAACTTAAAATAAACCACAGAAATGAGTGTTTTAAAGTCATTATTAAAAACATGAGTCAACATTACTGAAGTGACACTTTAACGATGCTTCACATCACCGTGTTTATGATGATAAAACATGTTCTCTCGTTAGTAGATGTCTGCGCTGACACTTGTCATGAAAATGTCCCGAGCCAGGGTTCCTCTTCAATTACCATTGATCATTACAGTTTTTGCCCGTTGCTTGAACACTATAAACCCATGCTTAGACTAAAGTAACACAACGTGAAGCTGTTGTTACCATACCTCAAACACATGTACCCCTACCTTAAACAAAAGCGCTGCTTTGCACCCCAGTACCAATTATGCAACACACCTACTCCCTCATGCAACACACATGGTCCTGCATGCTACACTCTATTTCATACATAAGACACTTCGCTCACAAAATGAAATCTCAGGGTGCCATTCGGAAAACACATGTATCCAAAATACAAAACACATCGGGTAATTGCAACCACTCAAATACACACCTGAAGGCACCTACTTGCAAAACCGAACACCAATTAGCCAACTACAAAAAGCCCTCAGCGTAGCCATTCCAAGAACTTTGCAAGCATGGATGGAGGGAGAGCAAGAGGATATTTACCCCGGTGCCTAGCGGGAGAGGACATTGCTTGCGATGTTGATGAGGTCCTGTGGCCAGACCCCAACAGACGGCGGGATCCATGAGCCCACTTATGCACAATTGTCATGGTTTTTTGTGTTTACAGTATAGTGTTTTTTCTATTGCAGTACTATTGTGTTGTTGTTGTTTTATTTGCTGTACCTGTATTCATGGTACTGCAATGTACAGTATTGAGTAGGTCTATTTGCGTTTATGGTTGTTTGGAAATGTGTCTCCTGTAAATGTGCCTTCTGAATAAACAATGGGAATCAAGGACTGCAGTGTTTTATGTACAGCAGACTAGTGTGTTCCCCCTGATCTGTGAGTGTTTGCATATGGTGCAGGTATGTGTCATTTTGTCAACAGAGTTACATTTTGACAAAGGAATGTTAGGTTTTGACAGCAGAGTTTAGGTTTTGGGAGTAGAGTTCCAATTTGGCACAGATGTGAATGGTATATTTCCCAGTGTTGTGTCATGTGTACTTGTGTGTACAGTTTTGGCACAGCGAGCGGGGTTTTGCAAAATGTGTTCAAGCAGTGGGCAAAAACTGTAATACAAAGGATTGAAGCCGTTTTTGGATTTTCACTTGTTGTTGGCTTTACAGTTTTTTCTGATTGCTTAAGCACATTGTTTGTAACTATTGGCTAATTTTGCAAAACTCTTCACACAAATAAGAAAACCTGTCACCCAATCATCAAAACATTGTAGTTCTCTTGCAAAAGCAAACACAGCTAGATTAACTCTTCACACCTTCGTAAAAATGGTGTTTCCGTATCAAACAGTACACACAAGCCATCATCTACTAAGCACACAATGCGCCAACTGCACACCGATGGTATGAATACAAAACACATCTGGCGTTTGCCTTCCCTGTGCACAAGGTAGGCTATGTCAGTTTGAGCTCATACTTCTGTCATAGATCCATAAGCATAGAGGGATCCAAACTTCAAGTACTGGTGTTTAGTCAAACACATCAAAACAAACACAAGTGTTTATTTCCAAGTATAGGATTATTTGCAATCGCCATAATGACTATATGGGTTACGTGGTCTGCAGTGAACATGCTTCCTCTGCCCCCTCCTCGTCTTCCTCTTGCTCCTCCTTGTCCTTGTCGTCCTCTTCATCCTACTTCTTCACCTCCACGTCCTCTTCCTCGGCCTCCTCTACTTCTCACTCTTTCTGCTCCCACCATTGTACTCCGCACACACAGCTTACCTGTATTATAGTGCTTAGGCTGATTGCAAAGTGAACGAATTATCTAAGAAAGTTTTCACATGTGAAAGTGTGCCAGACAGTTGGCAAATTAGTGTTAATGATAGCCATACATGTGTATACTTTTGCTAGGAGTGTGTTGGAAATTTGGAAATTGAGTGTTGTGCAGTGAATTGTGCCTACAGTCTTGCAAAGTGTGTGTTACAAAATTGCAAACTGAGTGCAAAGCAGTTTTTGTGCTTTTGGTTTTGCAAACTCAGTGAGTGGTTTTGCTATAAGTCTGACTAGTTTTAGAAATTGTGCTACAGGATTCACAGTTAGTGTTTAGGCATTCGGTAAAAACTGTAATATGAACAGTCACATAAAATTCATTCCAGTTTTTTTTTTGCCTTTGCTTCAATTACAGTTTTTCTCGATTGCTAAAACACATTTCTTGAAACTATGCCTCATATCCTCACAACAGTAAACACAAATCCATAACATCTCACTCAATTCCCCAAACATCCTATTTCCAGGTCAAAATGAAGCTCTACACCCAAAACTATTCACTCCTGCTGAAAAACCAAACTTTGCCCTCAGACATCAAACACAAGCCCTCAAAAACACACACACTACAACAGAGTTTTGCACACTGGTACAATTAATTCAAAACAATAGTTCCAAAACAAATAGGTTGCTTATGGTTCTCCCCTTCAAAACCCTTGTCACATGATAAACACAAAAGACGTAACCAATGTATGTACAGTGGCACATTGTCATTCATGTACTATACAGTACAACACACACAAGAAACATTATCCCACCTCAGCATCTTGTCTTTGGTCTGGGTCAGGCCAGAGAATCTCATCCACATCACAGGCTATATTGGCCCCAGCCAGGCAGCGGGGGTAAAATCCTCTTGCATGCCTGATCCACCCCTGGCATGCATCTACTGATATGTCTAGGCAGGCCTCTTCCATGGCCTGAAGGAGGTGAACACGGACATAAGGTTCTCGGTCATACACTTTCCACCGCCATGCCGAAAATAACTCCTCTATCGGGTTTAGAAAGGGAGAGTATGCAGGCAGAAAGATATTAGAAAACCTTGGGTTATTGGTAAACCAGTCACGAACCAGAGCAGCGCGATGGAAGCTGACGTTATCCCACACAACAACGTAGTGAGGCTGCTCTGGCTGTGCTGGTTCCCTGTAGTGCAGCTGGAACATATGTTGTCTTAAACCATCAAGAAAAGCAAGGAGAAGCATAGTGTTATAGGGTCCTAGTACGGCATGGTGGTGGAGTACCCCTCGTTGGCTGATGGCTGCGCACATAGTGACATTCCCCCCATGCTGACCAGGGACATTTACAATAGCCCGATGGCCAATTATGTTCCTCCCCCTTTTCCTTCTTTTGGTCAGGTTAAAACCTGCCTCATCCACAAAGATTATTTCATGGGGAACAGGCCGTCCTTCAATCTCAAAGATTCTCTGCAAAACACATAACACAGTAGAGTCAATCGGTACCCTGAACCACAGTTCAAGAGTGCTGAAATGGCAGCATAAACTGCCATGCTGTGATGGTACACAATACTTTATACAGTATCAAAACTCATACCTGAACATATTCCACACGTTGGTTTTTCACTCTGTCAGAGTTTCGTTCGAAAGGGACTCGGTATGCCTGTTTCATCCGGAATTGATTCTTTCGGAGGATGCGGTCAATTGTGGAGAGGCTGATGGCATTTATGCCTCGAAAAAGATGATCATCCTCAATCACTCTCCTTTGCATCTCTTTGGATCCATTGTTTCAAACCTGAATGAGCTGACTTTGGCCCTTTTATCTATCCATCGCAGGTTCTGATTGGTGTGTGCTAAATTTTGACTCCTAGTGTTTCCACCTGGTTAATTGTGTGCTAATTGAGCTCAAGCTATGCTGACTTAAGTTAACATTATTGCATGCTAGTGCTTTCTAAATGACTACATGGTGTACGCACTGTAAAATGTAGGGATTTGTGTGTAGAGTTTTGCAGTAACAGTTCACCAAATTTGAGTCATGTGTCAAAGCAGGGAATAGTGTTTATAGTTCAGGGAAATGGGTGAGCTTTTTGAACAATAGCGTTACGGTTTTGAAATTTTAGTTTAGAGGCCTGGTTATAGTGTTTAAGCAATCGAGAAAAACTGTAAGATGTTTCTTTAAATCTACAACAGCTTCCTTTTCAAAAAAGTTTACAGACATAGTAAGGAAGTAGCTAGGGACCTCAGTAAGTATGAGCAACAATAGCTTAGGGCCAGTTTCTACAATAAAGAGGATTTCATCATCTGCTGTTCGTCAAAAAGTGCCGTATTAAAAACAATTCAGCAGACCCTCAGAGTGCGGATACAAACTGTTTTCAGCTGTAGAGGTAGAGGTACGCTTCATGTACTTATCAACATGCAGTTTAGAGGTTTGCATTAGAGTGCATTGGTGCTTGGGCCTCTTTTATTTAGCACGGTTATACCATTGTGAATTTAGCTATATAAATATGCTCAAGAGTCTATCATATGTTTGACATGCAACTAAAAATTCGAAAATATATATATTTTTAAATCAGTAACTTTGCAAATTTAGAGGAAATGTTTTCAGACAACATATGTGTCACATTTTAAACAGGGTTTGAATAATCAGCGCTGACATCCAGACATTTATGCTCTGGGTATAACAGACATGCTTACCTTGTGAAAGGCCCTGGGATGTCTTGGAGCAGAGAAACACTCTGTATTGTTGCTTTTCTCTATTGTATAAGCAGCGCCCGACTGTCAGAAACGTTCTGTGCGGGTAGCAAAGTCGGCTCCAACGCACATTCAGGTGAAAAAATAAAAAGTTAAAACGATATACCTCGCTGCAGTTGTGAAGTGCTGAGGAAAATACTGTGTGTCTGATGGGGTGTTTTTATATAGGTGGGGCTACTTTCAGTTGACCTCTGAGATGTAGAGATAAAAGAGCACGATGTAAGGAAGAAAGGTGGAAAGCCTTTGGAGACTCTGTTGGACATAGTTTCTGCCGGCCTCTGACATGATAAGACTAGTTGCATTAAAGCCATTAACTGTTTGTGAATATACACCTTTGGGTTGGGATACTCTTGATAAGGAGCGGGGGGTGGGGGGCAAATGCCCTCGGGGTGGGGGGGGGGGGGGGGGGGGGAAGCTATAGGTATATTACTACTGATGTGTTTTTTTTCATTGGACGTTAAGGTGTCTGGGAAGGGATCTCAGACCATTTACATCCTGGGCCATCTGACCTCAGGAAATCACATGATAAGGTGGGGCCAGGTTTCACAATGAGCTCACCCGAAACCCTGGCTGATTAGGACCCACACCCGCTTTCACACCTTGGCTCATGTGATTAGGTAGAGGATCATCAGGGGGTCCTTTGTCCCTCTTTGGGGGGAAACTCCCACTGGTTTTAAGTCTGGGACTCCCCACCATTGACCCTTAGAACTGAAGAAGCTTCTCGGATGAGAGGTGAAACGTCTTCAAGCAACTCAAGAAGTCCAGACGCTTTTCTTTCCAAGCTCCTTAGACTACGATGACCTGGATGACTGAGAACCTTCACAGACTTAAGTATTAAATTAATAGTTGGTTTTCATTCTTTGTTTTTAGATATTTATTTTCTATTCGTATCCTCTCGTGTATTTAACTGGCCAGTTCAGTCCAATTTACTTTGGGAAATATTTAATCTGAGGTAGGGTTGCACCGATACCGGTATCTGGTATCGGCCTCGATACCACATTTTCTAAAGTACTCGTTAAAAGTTCCCCGATACCGAGGACTGATACCACGGTCTGAGCCCTGTCTATGTTTGAGCGGCATGTAAGGGGTTAATCACAGGCGCCGAGTGCCCGCCCCCAGGCCCCGGCTGCGTATCAGAGCGGGGAGAAGGCGAGGCGAGACAAGTCAGCCGTGTGGAACTATTTCAAAGTGAACGAAGACACGAAAACAAAGGCGGACTGCAAATTATGCTCATCGAAATTGTCCAGAGGAGGCTCTAAAGGTAGCGCATTTAACACAAGTAATTTAATCAAGCACCTAAAATCCCAACACGACAACGAGTACAAAGAGTTTACCCACGCTTATTTACCCACGCTTATTAGCACAGAGGAGCATAGCTGATGCTAAAGCAGTGGGACGGAAAATAGTTGGGCATTTTAAACATTCCGCCTTAGCCTACTCCCGCCTCGAGGACATTCAGGGACAGCTCAACCAGCCAATAAAGAGACTGCAGCAGGACGTACAGACACGCTGGAACAGCACGTATTACATGACATCAGTCCTATTTTTCCACATATTAATACATTTATGAATTTTGTGCAGGTATAAAGATCGCTTCTTCTCCAACAACACTGCTCCAGAGGCCAAGCTGCACCTGAAGCAGGAGCTTCTAGAGGTGAGGCAGAGGGGAGTCGGGCAGAAGCTGCAGAACCTCCTGCTAAACTGTTCCTCAAGGCCCAGGCTGCCGCTGGCAGCAGGTGCTGCCATTGAGCTCGACACATACCTCGGAGAGGCCCCAAGCCCTCGTGAAGACAGTCCTCTGAAGTACTGGGGTGTCAACAAAATCAGGTTCCCCACTTTGGCTAAAATAGCCTGTAAATAGCTCTCAGCCCCATGTAGCAGTGTGGACAGTGAAAGGCTTTTTAGCTCAGTGTCACACATTATAGATGAAAACAGAAACAGTCTGACTGCTGATGATGCAGAAAAGCTACTTTTCTTAAAAAACCCTGCCACTCACTGTTTCTCTCCATTTAGTGAGTCATCTTAGACTTGATGTTAATACCTACCTCAGTTGCACTGACTGCCACAGTTCTATGTCAGTGGATGTTGTTAGTTTATTCACATATTGTGCACTAAATGGCAAAGATGTTTATTAATGCCCCTTGTGTTGTCCAAAGCGGCAGAGTTTAAAATAAACTGAAAAATACTTGAGTTGCACTGTCACTGTTTAAATTTTTTTATAATTATTTATTCTGTAATATGTTGCATACAACATGCTTTTATTTTAAATAAATGTTCTTAATTCCAAACCAGTCCCTTGTTTTTTTGTTGTTAAATTATAGGACTAAAGCTGTTACCTGTAAATTTAAATCATGTTTTTATTAAGTACTCGGTATCGGTGAATACTGAAATGCAAGTACTCGTACTCGTTTCCAAAAAAGTGGTATCGGTGCATCCCTAATCTGAGGTAAACATTTTGCTTTTCATTTGACCCCTGACCTGTCTGCTGTAATGCAGGAGGCAGGTTTATGACCTATACTGCAGCCAGACACCACAGGAAGCCTTCCTCCATGTTTTCTTTACAGTAATTGATTCAGCCAGTTTAAGTCTCCTTTGTTTTTGTGCATTAGATCACTGTGTGGGTTGTGTTGAGTGGTTATGTATTTGTAAGTAGCCATTATGACTTGACTAGTGGTGTTTATCTCTTTTAAGGGTCTAGTATCATCAGTTAATTAGTTTTTACTGTTTGGAGAATTATAACCATCATAAGCAACCGAATCATCTCAACATGTATTTGCTCAAAAATGTATTTATTACCACAAACATGTATTTAATTATCAACACAAGGAAAATCAACAGTTTCTAGAACTCCAACAGGGGCAGGACTTGGAGGCACTGGGATTTCAGGAGGCAGCAGAATGGTACACTGGTCAGTGTCATTATTATTGACCTGTGATGGTGGATGGCCTTGGAGGGAGCTGAGAGGTAACTCAGACCTCTTGTCTTCAGGACACATAAAGCAAACATACTCCTTCTCAGCAGCTGGAGACTTAGAGACATCCCAACTCATCAGCCTCATGCGTTTGGGCATCAAATGTTCCTCTTCATCATTAACAGAAAAAGCAGTAGAATACCTGCGCTTTCTGCAGAGACCTACCTCTGCAGTGGGTGGAGGTCTCGGAGGCAGAGGAACATCTCTAGGACACATGAAAAACGTCACGTCATCATCCAGGGATGAACGATCGTTTTTCAAATCTGGATGCATGATCTTGTCTGTGTCCTTTGCATGGAAGCTGGCATCAGCAGGTGGAGGATTTGAAGAAACTGGTACATCAGAACTCATCAGCCTCATGCGTTTGGGCATCAAATGTTCCTCTTCATCATTAACAGAAAAAGCAGTAGAATATCTGCGCTTTCTGCAGAGACCTACCTCTGCAGTGGGTGGAGGCACTGGGATTTCAGGAGGCAGCAGAATGGTACACTGGTCAGTGTCATTATTATTGACCTGTGATGGTGGATGGCCTTGGAGGGAGCTGAGAGGTAACTCAGACCTCTTGTCTTCAGGACACATAAAGCAAACATAGTCCTTCTCAGCAGCTGGAGACTTAGAGACATCCCAACTCATCAGCCTCATGCGTTTGGGCATCAAATGTTCCTCTTCATCATTAACAGAAAAAGCAGTAGAATATCTGCGCTTTCTGCAGAGACCTAACTCTGCAGTGGGTGGAGGTCTCGGAGGCAGAGGAACATCAGTAGGACACATGAAAAACGTCACGTCATCATCCAGGGATGAATGATCGTTTTTCAAATCTGGATGCATGATCTTGTCTGTGTCCTTCGACTGAAAGCTGGCATCAGCAGGTGGTGGACTTAGGAGCTCACATGCAGGTGCGCTGATAGGTCGGAACATGAAAGCGGGAACTTCATTGTCCAGAGCACAACGGTCTGCACTGGGTGAGTGTGGGAGCTTCTCCTTTGCCTGTGGAGGAGGCAGACTTTGACTTTGTGTTGCAGAGGAACATTCAAGTCATCTGACGTTTTGCTCTGTTACATATTATTATTGTTGTTGTTGGATTTTTCTTTAAAAATTCACACGATTTAATGTTTAGAAACAGACACAGTGAAGGGTAACTTACCACAGCTCGAGCCATTTTAGGCGTCTCTCAAGGCAAAGACGCACGATTTGGTTTCTCTGTGTAAGATTACAGGACAGTTGTCAGTTTCATTTTCAAGTCAGTTGGATAAATTCATATCAAACTTCTCAAACTGTATCATTAAAGCATTGTTTAGGTGGACAAATATGAAAGATATGAAGATAAAAACAGTAACAGCTGGCAATCAAGGGAAAACAACCTTACGAAAAAGGTCTTAATCATTATTGTTTTAAAGTAAATCTTTCAGTCCTTACTTCAGTGATTGTTTGAAGTCTCTGTGCTTGTTGTCAGTCGCAGATTTGTGTAAAATATTTGCAGTTTGTGAATAAAGTTTGCAGGAGCTCCAAAGTTTGTCTGTTCAATACCAAAGTAATGAGGAGACTGAGTGCAGGTTTGGAATCCTCAGTGACAGAAGAATGCAGCAATGTTTGAATTTGAATTTGTTATTGTTTTATTAACAACAACTACCAGGATCATACCATAGCAACACAGTGATGCCCAATCAAATGTCAGGTACAAGGGATAGCCCACATACACATCCAACAGCACAGTAAAGCAATGGGCACCAATGCCACCAGTCAGGCCTTAAAAATACCTGAGTTATATAACAGCACACTGACAGTGTCTCATCCAAAAATATAAAATGTATAAATACAGTTAATATCATTTTCATTTAAATTTTATTTAATTCTCTTCATATAGTGCCAAACAGATGTCTCAAGTCGTCACTGTTACAACATAGATAAACATGAACATGAAATCCATTATTTAATTCTCTTCCATTCAGTCCAGTTCAATTCAATAGCTATATAGATGGATAGACAGATACTGTATTATATACTATATTGATTCCAAATGGAGAATTAATGTGTTATATCACCAGGATAATGAATTCAAGTAGTACAATCTCCAATAAACAGACAACACAGTTCAAGTTCAAAGTGCAATATGTGCAGGATCCAGGCTTTATATTGTAAGATGCAAAATGTTTATATATACATAATATTGTTGAAAAAATAAAGAAAGTTAAAAATCAAAATAAGTTTATTGTCACGGTGGCTGATGTGATTGCAATATGAACCCGGAAGCAGACAAGGGAGAGATGGAACTGAATCTTAACAAAAAAACAAAAACTTCCTTGGGGGGCTCAACCCGGGGTAGCGGTCATGTCCGGTTAGGGGCTCTGTTGGCTCTCAGGTGACTGTTTCCTCGCGGCTGCGTGCAGCGGGGCTAGGGGAGGGTCTGTGCTGACGGACGTGGGTTACTGACCTGGTAGCCTGGCTGCCCCTGGGTGGGTCCGGGATGGGCGTGAGGTTCTGGGGGCGCTCCGTCTCTGGGCTGGGACCCGGACCGGGCCTCGGGGGCTTGGGTCCTGGTTGGTGTGTTGCCGGGGTTGTGGGCGGGTGGGTGCGTCGAGCCACCTGGGGGGCTCTTCAACTGGTGGGGGAGATTGTCACATCTTGCAGGAGCTTTCCTCTCCTCAGGAGCTGCCTCTGCAGGAGGGGGAGATACAGGAGAGGTGGAGGAAGATCTCAGCCTGGGTGTTTATTGTCTTATGTAGTCTGGAAGATGAGTGGATGGTGGGGTGGGTGCAGTTTTCTCTGTGGTGGGGTTGGGTGGACTGTCCCGGGCTCTGTGGGGCCGGGCGGCGCTGCTGCACTGGGCCCGGTCTGGATGGGCCTGGGCCCCCTTTCCCTGGCGGGTCGCGGAGTATGGGGGTGCCTACTGGGGTCAGCGGGGGAGCTGGCCCCAGGGAGGGGTCACTTGCCCCTCCCTTCCTTCCCTCCCCATCTCCAGCTGCCTCCCTCTTCCCGCTCCACCACAACCACCCACACATGCAGGGCCTTGGAGTAGGGGTATGTCACCAGGGTGCAGAGGAGGCTACCCCCCCTCTGTCTTCTTCTGGCTGCCTCTGCCTCAATTTTATCCCACAACTTAGACATTCACATTACTCACACTCTCATTACACATACATATAGGATCTTGGGGGTGGGCACGATACACGGAGTCCAAAGTACCATCAGGGTGTACACCCCACCCCTGGCATCGTTGCCCACCTCTCAATTTTAAATACACGTAGACATTGAGGGCTAGCAGGAGGGACCATGCGCTTACCTGCTGCTCTCTGGCAGGTAGCTCCATGCCCTCCTGGGTTTTAAATGCACCTTAGAACACATATGCATCAACATTACAATGAGCGGGTGGAGGGAGGTTCGGCGTCTTCTCTCACCCCCGTTCTCTGCGACCTGCTGGAGCAGGGGGGCTAGGACTAGGAGGAGGAGTTGGCCGTCCGACTGCGGTCTGGAGTGTGGAGCCTTCCTGCTGCTGCGGAGTCGGGGCGGTCTGCCTCCCCCCACCGCAGGGAAAAGGGAAACACCACCTGGGTCTGGGTGCAGTTCCCCCCTCCAGGGGCGGGGGCACCTAGACCCGGTTTGTAGAGTACGCTTGGGGAGTGTGATCGTGTGTACAGCGTCTCTTTATGTCTGTCTCCACGTTGGTTGAGTGTGGAGTAAGTGCATATGAGAGCATGAGGGTGGGAATGGATGTTTGTATCTGTGTGTGCCTGTATGTCTGTGTCTATATGTCAGGTTAGGTGTCAGGCGCCACCTCTCTGGGGACCTCTCAGGCCCTCCAAGGTTTGGAGGCCTATCTCCCCCTACCACCACTTCCCCTGCCAGTGGCGGACCCCCTCAGACATCGGTGCGTTGGTGGTTCTTTGTGTCCGGGGATGGGCGTCCAGGTACACACCGGCTCACTCCTTGGCGGCCGCTTATCGGGGCCTGGAGCCTGGGGCTCGCTCGGGCCACTTCGGAGGTGGGGTGCCCCCGGCCTCTCGGCCTGGGGCTCGGTCACTCAGGCGCAGCTGGCTGCCGGCGGAGCTCACGGGCGCGTCACTGCAACTCCCCCTGGCTTCTGCTCCGCGGCTGCTGAGTGAGCCCTCATCTGGGACTCTCCTCAGCTCTTTCCGGGACAGTGGCGCAGCTGCCCCTCTGTTGGTCTTCCTTGGTCTCTTGTGTTCTGGGGGCCTCTGGATGTCTGGAGTTTTGATCTCCTCCACACCTGCTTCACGCCCTGGAGGACGGGGCTGTGGCCCCCCCCCACACCCTCTAGCAGATCATTACATGAAGGAACCTTTTAAAAAAACAAAAAACAAGCGCGTCCATGCTCACAGGTGTACACACGGGTGATCACACCCACAAACTACACCCTTTTTGGCTCCTACCTCAAAGCACACTGTGTTCTGTTGATCTTATGTGCTGCACAATAATGTTTAATATTTAGTATTTACTGTCATATTCCCATATATCATTGTGATGCTGTTTATTCTATTACTCTTGTTCTCTTCTGCTTGCTTTCTTTTTTCTTTCTCAGCAGGTGATCCAGGTGATTGATATATGCATTTTTTTTCTCTGCCCGTTCTGTTGGTTTTTGTCTTTTGCCCTTCTCCCCCGTCCCTCTTCTCAGCTGTTTCTCTTTCCCTCTTTCTTTCTCCCCTTCTTTCCCCCAGTCAAGTCTGTCCCGTATTCAGTAAGTGAAAATAAAATAAACAATAAAAGGTGAATCAAATGGACCATTACGGCAAGGCTGGGATGGTCAGTTTGGTAAAGTAAATCCATTGGGCATCTTTCTTTGCCTTTAGACAACAATTCTGATGGCAAAAGAGCCAAACGGGACACGCCAAAAAAAAAAGAAAAAAAAGAAAAAAAACAAACAAACAAACAAAAAAAACCATTTATTAGGTTGAAAGACACGAACACAAAACAAGGCCCAGCAAACAGGGGCGGAAACTAAAACTAAAACCTATCCTGGGAATAACTCGGTATGACTATGACAACTATGACAAGAAAAACATGAACATGAATCCGAGGAGGTGCATGCGAGAAACTCTGATGAAAAAACATGAACATGAACATGGACCTAAACAGAATCAGGAGATAACCTGAAACCCGGAATAACGTGAACGGAGGAAAACGCACCAACACTGCCCAGAGGAAGACAGCGGACTTAAATACACAGAAGAGAAAGGAGGGAAGTGGAAACACAGCTGACACAAATGAACCTGACACCACAGGGGAAGCAAAATGAAACACACTGAACATGGAAACACAACCCTTTCATAATAAAAGACGAAACAAGGAGAGACGTGGACGTGTGATGGGCTGAGTTGCCAAATGGCTGGTAGGCTTTTAGCTAGGCTTTAGCTTCAGCCAAGTGGAAGCTAAATTGGCTAGTCATTCATATGTAAATTAGGTTGTTACCTGAGAATTCTGGAGGGGAGTGGGGGTGTGTGAATGATTGCTGATTTCTAACTGCCAACTGCCTCTTTGTTTGTCTGGGGGGGAGCTGCTAAAAGCGGTGAACTTCCTTTTGTGTTCGTCTTGATGCATTCTCAATCATCCAGGAAATTAAATCTCCAAAAGTCACCAACTTGGAGTGGTTAGTTTCCTGAGCCACAAGGAAACTTGTGTTTCAGTTTGCCATCTTAGGGAGAAGGAGGATCATCACAGTTTTGGTGGTTGTATGAACTTAGAATGCATAAACTAATAATTTGTTTTAATTAAAAAACTTTCTCTCTGTCATTTCCTGAGTGTTTCAAAATAAAAGTCCTCTCTTTCATGTTTTGAATGTGAGGCTGTTCCTGTGATGCCTTCAAATCTGTTTCAGTCTGCAGATTTTTACATTTCAGACCCAAAGTGACTCAAACATTTACTTAAAAGAGGTTTTTGTTCGTCTGGGTTTTCCTGCTCAGCAGCTCTAAACAGGCAAAAGCAGAAACACACGAACAGAAAGAAACAGGAAAATATGTGTTTCTGTGAACAATGCAGCAGCAAAATGAAAGACCAGGATTTATTTTTAATGACTGACCAGTGTTGGGTAAGTTACTTTAAATTAGTAACTTAGTTACATTACTAGTTACTTCTATCAAAAGTAACTCAGTTACTTCAAGTTACTCGTTACTTTCAAAGTAACTAGTTACTAGGGAAAGTAACTTTGGTTTTACTCAGAATTCTCTTGTTAATGTGTTGCTTCCATAACTTTGCCAGTCTTCTAGCTTGCTTACCTGCCACAAGTGCACTGTGCCACCTACCAATAGAAAGGAAAAGATAATGTGCATATTTCCACGAGAGAAATCCCACGCCTGGACCGCCGTTGACCGCCACCATGATTCTAGCCTACGTCACAGCATCATGTGCGCCTTTTACATCCAACACAAGAACTGCAGTCGTGGTGCTGTCGATTGTACTCAGAACTCGGAAATTCTGCCTTCTGAATAGGAAGATGGAGGTAACACCAGACTGCAGATGAGCTGCATACAGAGCTGGACTGGGACAAAAAAATCAGCCTGGGCATTTTGACTAGAGACCGGCCCACCATTATAGCAAAAATCCTAAAGCCTTTGAATGAAAACAAACGCTGTTGTGACAGTGATGCTCACTGTCTTGATGGTGTATATGCATCAATCTATCAATCGTTTGTTGTAAGATTCAGATAATTATTTTTTAAAAGCGAGACATTTTAAACGATAATAAGAAAGAAAAGTATTTCCTTGTGCCCCCCTCTCCCTGTTAATGCCCTACCTGGCCCCCCTGGCAAAACTTTGCTAGAGCTGCCCCTGCACAGTTACCAGCTGTCAGCTACCTAAAAAAGGATCCTGGTGTTATTTGTCTCTCAGAAACAGTTCATAACTTCCCTTCAACTCATTCATGTCACCTAAAAGGTAAACCTGTTTCTCCATCACAGCTCTGATGATTCAGTAAGGACATCTCCTGGTTTCATCTTCATGTTTCCCTCTCACCAGATAACCAAACCGACATCATGACCAGCAGCTTTTTTGCAGCTGTGGCTCCAGCAAACATCAGCTGATACTAGAAATTAATATTAAATAAATTCTAACAACAGCTGATCAAGCTTAAACGTGCTGCTGTTGTTTAACGTGAACTCCGCTGGTTTCCTCTTTCTGATGCAAAGTGGGAGATAAACAAACAAGAGAGACGATCAGCTGATCATTGATCAGTTTTCATGATTGAAGTAGAAACGGGAGAGGGAGGGGGGAGAATGAAAGAAGAAGAGGCAGCTGTGCAGCAAAGACACAGAATAACTCCAGCTTTGTGCCTTTTTCATTGTAGCTGAATTACGGGACTAACTGTTCCTTTTCACCTCAATAAGAAATGCGTAATATTTTCTCTGAATACCAGATGAGACGGTTGGCAATTCTAATAACTTATGAACAAAATAAAGTTCAACATCATTAACTTCATAGCACCCACCCAGCTGTATAGAAACTCTGTCATGCTAGCTAGCACGCAGTAGGAAAAAGTCAGAATAACAAAAATAAACTCCACCTAAACTTGGTTTATATCTGACCCAGAGAGACTGCAGGTCATAACTTCTTACCTGAAGTTCAGTTCACACTTGGACCGGCGGCCGCCTCGGGTCTCTTTTCCTTCTGCATCCCCCTTTCCCTCCTCCACCTGCTGGCTTCCACCACTTGCTAATGTTACTGAATCTGTGGAAGCTCCGCGACAGCCACCACACGAAGTAACGAATAACGAGCCTATCTAAATCCCAGTAACGACTAACGCGTTCCTGATTTTAGCATAATAACTAGTTACCGTGCTCGTTACCACAATAATAACGTAGTTACTGTAACACGTTACTTAATAACGCGTTAGTCCCAACACTGTGATTGACAAAAACATTAAATGATCATGTTTATTTTCACATCAATGTTCCATCGGTCCTTCTTTTAGAATAAGTTTAGAAATGAAAAATACTAATAACACACCAGGAAAAAGCCAACAGCACGAGTCCTGAAAGGCTTAAAGAGAAAATAAACGCACAAAGAATGAAACAAAAAGGCACAAAACCTCAAAACAAGAGTGAATTAAATCTGACCGACACACAAAGATGCTAAAAGCCCCAAACATGACCCTGCAGAGGTGAAGGTCACAGTCAGAATCAGCGCCAGAGAACCGCACAAGGACGGCCTCATTGGTCACGGCTGAGTTCATTATGTGATGGTAACAAGCTGATTATTACAGAACAGGAAACACACGTCTGCTCATCAAACACCAGCTGCTGCTGCTTTTATCAGTCTGACAACAAAACCTCACAAGAAAGAAGTTTTTGTGAGTTTGCAGCGTTCCTCTAAACTGAAAACTAAAACAGACTGAAAATGGGAACACGCACCCACACTCGAGAGTCAGGCAGCTTAAATGTGTTTGTCTTCATCTGTAGTTACGTTTCATTGGCTGGAAATGTGCTAACTGGAATCCTTCATGAGTCCAGATGAACAAAAACAAGTGTTTACTGCTCCACGCTGCACGAATCTGAATCAAAATCACTCAGACGCGCCCACGTAGGCATTCCACTAAAACCATGTGACCACCTTCACCTTTAAACCTGTCGTGAATATAATTTTAGACTCTTCACTTTATTTTGAAAGAACAGATTTGCAGGAAGTGCGGCTGCTGCAGAAACTCTTCACTTTTCACTGGCTTTAATCTTGAAGGTTTCTCCAGATGTGGAACTTTCATGCTAAACATTCAACATCTGACGACCGTCTCCGTGTAAAACACTGACAAACTCAAACTTTATACGGTAACTGACAGATTTATTCCTCCATTTTCAGGCATTTCACAATGAACTTGGATTAGTTTGATGATTTTATTCACGTTGGTGAATAAAACCAGCCAAGAGGCTGATTCCTGCAGAGGAGGAGGCAGAGTGGAGGAATCTGCAGGTTCTGTCTCTAACACACAACCAGAGCTTCAATCATAACGAGCACATAATAAAACCATGATCCCCCTGATCGACTCTTTTAGCCTGTTTCCTCTGGATCGAACAGGATCTAACAAACCCCAGCTTCTGCTGGGACACTGGTCAGCATGGGAGGAAAAAGATGGCTGCCGTGTTGCCGTTTCCTGTCTTACACCAGCATTATACTTCCTGTATCTGTGGGTCTGAGTTTTTAATCAGAGGATGAACTTAAAGCTTTCAGTCTGCTCTACAACCCACCACCTATCCACACGTCTGCTAAGTGGACTGGAAATCAGTAAAACTTCTACCAGACTTTAGTAAATATTGCATTAAGATGAGCAGACAGATTTTAATCTCAGCATCGTGCACACAGATTTTTCAGGACACTGGAAGAGTTCCTGCCGTGGATTTAGATGTTAGTGTTGTGTGGATGATCCCATTCTGTGATCTTTGTGTTACTAACACTGATGACACCACCGTTATTGGACTCATCTCGGACGGGGATGAGTCTGCCTACAGGAGGGAGGTTGAACGTCTGGTGTCCTGGTGCAGCCACAACAACCTGGTGCTGAATGCCCAGAAGACAGTGGAGATTATTGTGGACTTCAGGACGCACACAGCTCCACTCCCCCCCATCATCCTGTCTGACACCCCCATCACCTCTGTGGACTCATTCCGCTTCCTGGGTACCACCATCACCCAGGACCTGAAGTGGGAGCCCACCATCACCTCCGTCATTAAGAAAGCCCAGCAGAGGATGTACTTCCTGAGGCAGCTGAAGAAATTCAACCTGCCAACACGGACGATGATGCAATTCTACACTGCAATCATCGAGTCCATCCTCACCTCCTCCATCACCGTGTGGTACGCTGGAGCCACTATCAGGGACAAACAGAGACTGCAGCGTGTTGTGCGCTCTGCTGAGAAGGTGATTGGCTGCAGACTCCCATCTCTGCAGGACCTGTACACCTCCAGGACACTGGGGCGTGCAGCTCGGATCTCAGCTGACCCTTCTCACCCTGGACACAGTCTGTTTGACCTGCTCCCCTCAGGCAGGAGGCTCCGGTCCATTCGCACCAGAACCTCTCGCCATAAGAACAGTTTCTTCCCCTCTGCTGTTGGACTCATGAACAATAACCGTATGACTGTTCCCACCACTAACACCCTACGCTGTGTTCACTGCATCATTCCATGTTTGGCACTGATCACCACCTGCACTCATGTATATATCATGTATATATCTATCTACTTAGCACTTTTAATTCTTATTCTTATTTTTATTTTCATGTCTATTTAAGCGTAATTTATGGCAGTATGTTTGCACTGAAGCACCGCAGCAATTTCCTAATGTTGTAAACCTGCTCAACATTTGGCAATAAAACCCTTTCTGATTCTGATTCTGATGCTTTTACACTTTAGGACCCTCGAGACCTCTGCTGCTCAGCCGTCCTGATCGCTGCCTCCACTTTAACCAGAGGCTGTAACCTCTGATCATTTCACCTGCACCGGCAGTAAAACTCTTCTCCACAACCAAACGTGCCATAAACCCATCACAGCTTCATCATCAGCTCAGTCTCAGCAACATGCAGACGACCGAGCAGCAGAAACTCTGCAGGGAACGATTGAAGTCTGTTCTTCAGTTTTCCCAGCTCACTGTTTATTGAACATGAGACAGAAAAATAACTTCACCTTTAATGTGAAACTTTTATCGCCTGTGACATGTTTGCAGGAAGTTTTCATGCTGTGATTTAGTGTCACATCCATAAATATCACACAAGGTAAAAACTACAAGTCCCAGCATCCTCTGTGTTTAGGGAGGAGCAGTGAAAGTGAAAGTGTTGATCCTCCGTTCAGAGCAGCAGGAGGAGGAAGGTGGAGCTGAGGCAGGTGAGTGTTAACATGAATATGTTTCTTCTTATGACATAAAATAATTCCACGCTGTTCGTGTCTGTGGGTGAAACGTGAGGCCGGTCGGCTCCTCTGAGCGCTGGTTTCCTGTAAGTAGAGAGGAAGTGAGTTTAGCTGAGAGAGCAGGAGGAGAGTGAGAGCTGTGCTGAGGCAGGTGAGTGTTAACACCGCTCTGACATTACTGTGTCTCTGTGGCGGGAACAACAGGCTCCGTCAGTGGAGGCAAAAATAATCAGACTTTGGTTTTTCAAAGGAAACTACTTTATGTTGGGAGAAGCCGCGCGCTCATTGGATAACGACTTGTCAATCTCAAGTTATTAGCCAATGAGCGCGCAGGTTCACAGTAAGACCCGCCCTTATCACGACGGGTTTTAAAACTAAAATGGCGACAGAAACTCTGTGAGTGGAGTTCACTTTATGAAAGTGCGACGTTTGAGCCACTTCCTGTTCTCAGTCCCGGCGTCCTGATCACCGAGGTTTCTGTTGCTCTGATGTCTGATATTGATTATATCGGTAAACAGGCTGTAGGCAGAAACATCAGGTCTGATCTGAAAATCCCTTCAGAAACAAACTTTAAGAGTTTTATGTCCGTGAGGCTGTAAAACTGTAACGTGTCCTGTGATCCATAAACACTCTGTGATGAATAAGCTGAAGTCATTTTGAGCCTGACAGTAGTTTCCTGTCACAGAGCAGAAGCTGCAGGCAGTTTTTGGCACCTTTATATTTAATTTATTCCAAAATAAATCAATAAAGTTAGAAAAGAACTCTCAGTGACATTAAAAATCTATTTTTAAAGACAGATGTGACCAAGTGCAACAAATATAAGATGAGATGTTTACAGATATTTGAAGTATTGATCATATGTAGAACACAGAGCAGGTCCAATAACAGAGTCATCCTGCTCACAAACAGCAGTTTGGTTTCATGAGCTCACTTCCTGCAGTGATCCTCAGCTTCTCTCCAAAGGAGCCGTAACATGTGGGCTTCTCACCATGATGATGATCCCAAACACACTGAGTTCCTTCATCCACCTGATCATGTACTTATTAAATAATGTGATGGTTTTGGTGTTTTTTAAAGACTTTGAGCCTCTAAAATAACTGGTTTGGACTTTAGGGCCAAAGCTCCAACATTAGAAAGCCGTCAGTGTGATGCTTCCAGTACAACAGCACCTCTGAGTGTGTGTGTTTACCTCTCAGACTAACTCCACCCTGACATCAAGAAGATGGAGGAAGAGGACGGAGCAGCATCTGCAGCATCCAGCTGTGTGTCTGTGAGGAGTGACGGAGTTACACAAACACCTCCACCTTACAGTCATGGACCTGCAGTAACAATGTAAGAACACTACTAACTTTATTAGTCATTTCAACATAACCATGACAGAATCATTGATCTGTGATTGGTTCAAACTGTTTGATCTGAGTTTGCTTTTTATTGACTTGTTTTCTTGCTAAGATCTGAACTCTGTAAGTTTAAGTGAAGTCAGTGCAGCAGAATCAGAGAGAAGAGCTGAGAACAAACTGAGTTCATTCAGAGACAGAAAAACTGGCTGATGATTGGCTGACCTGTCAGCGTTATGAGGCAGACACAATATCACAGAGGGATCAGCTGATCATATGGCTGTCAGAGAGAACTGATCAGTTATTGATGTTTGTGTTTGCAGAGGTCAGAGGTCACAGTCTCCAGTATCCAGCTGTGTGTCTGTGAGGAGTGACTGGTCCAAAGGAATACTTCCTCCAGACTTCAGTCATGAACCTGCAGCAACAATGTTCTTCAATCATGGAGCTCAGCTGACCATGTAAGAGAGCTGCTGACTCAGAGTTCAAAGGTTGTTTCTATAAATGTTCTGCCAGTGACATCATAACTTAACCTAACACTGGTCTGTGTATGAAGTATCATTTAGTGGCAGTTGTTAAAGTTGTATAATGATGATGCTAGTTTGGGGTGTATTTTCCTGCTGATGCAAATGCATCTACTTTGCCCTTTGTCTGGTGCTTTGGACAAAGACGTCCAATGAAACTCAGAACAACACAGTTTGCACCACCAGCAGGCAGAGGAAGTGGCTGACATCCAGAAATCCTACCAGTGGCTGAACAAAGCTGGACTGAAAGACAGCACAGAGGCACTAATCATGGCAGCACAGGAACAAGCTCCGAGCACAAGACCCATAGAGCCCGGGGTCTACATGGCTCTTTTTGGGGGGGTTGTGTTGTATTAATAGTGACTTTGTTTCTTTGGACCTGACCAAAATCTTTTGTTTTTCAGTTCAGTTGCAACATTGACTAACACTAATGCAGGGGTCGGCAACCTGCGGCTCTTTAGTCCTTACAGTGCGGCTCCTCGTGGTTTGGGAAAATAAATTAGAAGTATTTAGCTGAAGTGTATTTTATTTATGTTCTTTTTTAACTTGTAGTTCTAAATTGGAAGATTATTGTGATATTGAAATATAAAAATAAAATTATATTTTTTTATTTTTTCATCGTTCAAATAAGCGTCACACTCGTGGAAGCCGGTGTACCCGCCGAAACGCCGTGCATTTATCGAGACTTTCAGCCCCAGGTAGGCCAATTATGGATCTTCGGATCCACATTATGTCAGCAGCTGTTCTCCACCGTGAACTATGTTAAAAACAAACACCGCTCACGCCTCACAGACGACAGCTTACAGTCCTGTAAAGATGAAAGTGACTTCGTACAGCCCCGACCTGCAGACGCTGTGCGCAGAGGTTCAGGAGCAGAAGTCCCGTTGTAAACATATCACGGCAGACCCGACGATGTTTGCATGAACACGCTTTTCAGCTTCTCTTTATTGACCACTTTTCACACACGGTTGCTGTACGCACACAGCCGGCTGTAGCTTTGCAGCTCACAGCCCGACACACACCAACACAACAGCACAGACGTTAAGGCGGCGAGGCGTGATTGCGGGTGCCACTCAGGTGCGTCCGCCTCGCCGCTGCAGACCACGCCCCGCCACACACATTAACCAGGTAAAATACATATTTAGGCAGAATTTTGCAAATATCTATTTTTCATCTTTCAGCAGCATAGAGCTTTTTTTCCAATTATTTTTTAAAAGTCAGGTCAAGGCTCCAAAAGCACAAAGGAGATATAAGGGTGGCGGCTCACAGCAGCTTTTGTTTGCTACATCATTTTAGTTCAGCTGGGTGTCTTTCCTTTTGTTATATTTCTTTAAGAGTTCAAATGTGTTCATTACATAAATAACATGTAATTTTCTCTGTAGCACTTCATGGATTTCATAAGCAACACACCTTAGTTGTTCACACAAAGCATAAAGGTAAAAAACAGTATATACAGTGTTATCTTCATTCTAGATGTCAAAAAGTATTTGTGGCTCCCAGTGTTTTCTTTTGCGTGGAAACTGGCTCCAAATGGCTCTTTGGGTCCTGAAGGTTGCTGACCCCTGACCTAATGGTATATTTTTTTTAGCTGGATCGTTCTATAAAAACATGAATCAAATCTGAGAAAAGTTTCCACCTGACCTGTTGAATGTTATTGAAGCCAGAAGTTTGCCTTCATACTGTGTTTCTTGCATGCCTTTTGTGGTGTACTAATTGATGTGAAATGAATGCAATGTGGTTGTGTTTGCAGAGGTCAGAGGTCACAGTCTCCAGTATCCAGCTGTGTGTCTGTGAGGAGTGACGTGTCCAAAGACAGACCTCCAGACTTCAGTCATGAACCTGCAGCAACAATGTTCTTCAATCATGGAGCTCAGCTGACCATGTAAGAGAGCTGCTGACTCAGAGTTCAAAGGTTGTTTCTATAAATGTGTTCTACCAGTGACATCATAAATGATTCCTAATGGTGGTCCGGGTACGATAATGCTAGTATCAATCGTAGTAGTAATGCAATCCAAGGTAATGATTTCTTCTCTGTTGCTGTGAACGTCTCTGCAGCTGTCTGTACTCTAATCTGAGACAACTATTACTGACAGAAACCATCACATCATCCAGTTTGTGTGTTTGCAGCTGCTTAAAAGATTTTAAACAGAGATTAATCAGTAATTCATGTGATGTGTTTGTGTTTGCAGAGGTCAGAGGTCACAGTCTCCAGCATCCAGCTGTTTGTCTGTGAGGAGTGACCGGTCCAAAGAATATCCTCCAGACTTCAGTCATGAACCTGCAGCAACAATGTTCTTCAATCATGGAGCTCAGCTGACCATGTAAGAGAGCTGCTGACTCATTTACGGGTGTTTGAAATTCTGTGACCACTTTGTAATTTTAGTTTATATTTTAAAGTGTTTTTATTTGTAGTTGCCTGTATTTTTATTACACTGTGTGTAACGTGGTGGTTTGTGCTGTTTGGGATCGTTTTGGTGTATTTGTGTCAGAACATCAGATAAATGATTTCATCACATTTTAAAAGAAAGTATCAGGATAATAATCTGAACTGAGTCATCAGAAATAGAAAGATGGTCTCAACAGGCCACTGAGCTGATCTCCAAAGAAATGCAGAAGATTGAAGAGTCCGAGGCTGTTTATTTGTCACAGGCATCGTCATACACGTACAACACAGTGAAATGTGCTGAGCTGCTCCTGTGACTGGACAAAACATTAGAAACAATCATTAAATGAAATAATGAAACATTGTGCAGATGTAATGTTAAAGTGCTTTGTGCCACATTAGCACAGCATGTACTGACAGAGCAGTGCAAGCAGAACAAAGCAAATGAGCAAAGTGATGTAAACAGAGTAACTGAACAGAGTGAGCAGAGTAATATCAGCAGTAATGAAGCAGCAGGATCAGTGTAGCAGCGTGTGACGTCATAATGAATCAGGTATGATCTGAAATATGACAGTGAGACAAGAACATGATGTAAGGTCCTGTTTAAACCCTGATGGTGATGCTATGAGGGGAGCATGTTCTGATTTATGACTTGGATGGTCTGAGGATAGAAGCTCCTCTCTGTTTGTGTCCTGATGGTGCAGAAGCTTCTGCCTGATTGGCTCTGTGATGAAGGCTTTTACTGTGGAGTTTGTAGGCTGATCACTCTGTGTTTAATAAGACAGGCAGGAACAGCAAAGGAAACTTGGATTCTGAACTCAAACACAAGTTTCTCCACTTTGACTTTTCTCTGTGACCATCAGAGCTTCTGCACAGTGTCATCAAATCTGGATGTTTGTCACTGACAGTCAATGATTTTAGTGATAAAGAAATGTGTTCACAGAGGGAGGAAGAGGAAGAGGAGTGGTGTCTGTGAGGAGGAGCAGCTGTCCTGCTGTGCTTTGTGTCAGGACGTCCTGAAGGATCCAGTCTCTACCAGCTGTGGACACTGGTTCTGCAGACAGTGCATCTCCTCATACTGGGACCAGTCTGCTTCATCAGGAGACTGGTCCTGTCCCCAGTGTGGAGAAAGATCCAGAAGCAGAGCTGGACTGCAGACAGCCAGTCAGAGCAGCTGTGTACAAAGTAAGACTGAACATCTGTCTGCTGATGGACTCATTTCTGAAAACTGGACTTCTTGTTGTTGTTCAGACATTGAAGAGTTTTCTGTCTGTTTTTCTTTCTTTCAGCAGATGTTGGTCTGCAGGAGGTTTTAGATGAACATAAGATCAGTCTGAGGAGGAGATGTGAACGTGTGACTGAAGGAAGTGATGAAACAGGAAGTAGAACCCTCCTCAACAGGATCTACACTGAGCTCTACATCACAGAGGGACAGAGTGAAGAGGTTCATAGCCAACATGAGGTGAGGCAGCTGGAGACAGCTTCCAAGATGGACGCCCTCCATGACACTCCAATCAGGTGCCAGGACATCTTTAAAGCCTTACCTGACCAACAGAGACCCATCAGAGTGGTTCTGACCAACGGCGTGGCTGGTGTTGGAAAAACCTTCTCAGTGCAGAAGTTCACTCTGGACTGGGCAGAGGGCTTGGAGAACCAACATGTCAGTGTGGTGGTTCTGCTTTCATTCAGGGAGCTGAACCTGATCAGAGATGAGCAGTACAGTCTTCTGGAGCTGCTCCATGTTTTCCATCCAACACTACAGAAGGTCACAGCAGAGAAGCTGGCTGTCTCTCAGCTTTTGTTCATCTTTGACGGCCTGGATGAAAGCAGACTTTCATTGGATTTCACCAACAGGAAGCTGCTGTCTGATGTCACACAGAAGTCATCAGTCAGCCAGCTGCTGACAAACCTCATCCAGGGGAATCTGCTTCCCTCGGCTCTCGTCTGGATAACTTCCCGACCTGCAGCAGCCAATCAGATCCCTCCTACGTGTGTTGACAGGCTAACAGAAGTACGAGGCTTCACTGACGCCCAGAAGGAGGAGTACTTCAGGAGGAGATTCAGTGATGAAGAGCTGTCCAGCAGAATCATCTCCCACATGAAGACATCCAGGAGCCTCCACATCATGTGTAGAATCCCAGTCTTCTGCTGGATCACTGCTACAGTTCTGGAGCACATGTTGACTACAGAGCAGAGAGGAGAGCTGCCCAAGACCCTGACTGACATGTACTCACACTTCCTGCTGGTTCAGACAAAGAGGAAGAAGAACAAGTACCACGAGGGACATGAGACGAGTCCACAGGAGCTGACGGAGGCTGACAGGGAAGTTCTTCTGAAGCTGGGGAGGCTGGCGTTTGAACATCTGGAGAAAGGAAACATCATGTTCTACCAAGAAGACCTGGAGCAGTGTTGTCTGGATGTGACAGAGGCCTCGGTGTACTCAGGAGTTTGTACAGAGATCTTCAAAAGAGAGTGTGTGATCTTCCAGAAACCAGTCTACTGCTTTGTTCATCTGAGCATCCAGGAGTTTCTGGCTGCAGTCTACATGTTCCACTGTTTCACCAACAGGAAGTCAGAGGTGCTGAAGAACTTCCTGGGAAAAAAATACAACGAGTCATCTCTGGACAATTTTTTGATGGAAACACTAATAAAATCCCTCCAGAGTAAAAATGGCCACCTGGACCTGTTTGTTCGCTTCCTTCATGGCCTCTGTCTGGAGTCCAACCAAAGACTCTTAGGAGGTCTGCTGGGTCAGACAGAGAACAGTCCAGAAACCATCCAGAGAGTCATCAAGAATCTAAAAGAAAGGAAGACAAAATCCTCTCCTGACAGAATCATCAACATCTTCCACTGTCTGATGGAGATGAACGACCTCTCAGTACATCAGGAGATCCAAGAGTTCCTGAAGTCAGACAACAAATCAGAGAAGGAACTCTCTGAGATCCACTGCTCAGCTCTGGCCTTCATGCTGCAGATGTCAGAGGAGGTTCTGGATGAGTTGGACCTGCAGAAGTACAACACAACAGCAGAGGGACAACGTCGACTGATTGCAGCTGTGAGGAACTTCAGAAAGGCTCGGTGAGTCCAGATGTAATCATTAATATTATCAATTAGTGATAGTTTAGTTACTCAGTCACACAGTAATAAATTCTGCTTTATTTTGTGTTCACAGTGAAGAGTTGTTTTCATGCTTTTAAAAATGTTTTGTTTTTTATCAGAACACTACATTTGTATTATTCTGGCAGAGACCTTGGTAGGAGAGTGCACCTTCACATGTATGTGGGTGTGTAACTGTGAGCTTTTCACCACGTCGTCGGTTTTTAGTCTTACGCTGAGTTTGCAGTCTGACATGTTTTATCTGTGTGCTGTTTCCGCCTGGTCGTGTTAACACGGTGCAGCAGACAGTAATGAGACTGTTGCTCATGTCTGTGCTGCTGTTGGTCTGTTAGCATTGCTCCTTAGGAGAGAAGACTGAAGTGAGACTTTACAAAGAACGTGTTTGTAGTAAAGTGAAACTGTGTGAAACAGTGAAGATGGTCCAAAGCAGCCTCTGTTTGTGCTTCTGATCACTGCTCTTTCTGTCTGATGTTATTGTCTTTATCTGGGCTCTGATTGCACTTTCTTAATTTTTCCAACTAATTATTGAACGTGTGAACAATCACATTATCTGTGACATCACCATCAGCATATGTGCTTCAGTTCTTTAGTTTTTCTTTCCTCTGTACTAAAGAGCTGAGATGGACAACAGTGTGCCAGCATACATCCAAAATTAGAGTCAGAGGTCACTGCAGGTCATTATTTTTAAACCGTCACCACTCGTGACTCCGCCCCTTTATAACAAAAGTCACACAAACAGCGTGTGAGGTCACGAACACACCACAGCATCACCAAGTCACAAGGATGAGGCTCTGACAGGGACGACTCACAGCAGGAAGAGGTCAGTCTGTGCCCGTTGGCAGAGTGTTGGGCGTGATCACGTCGTATCTGCATTATTTGGTACGATCATCATAGAAATGATCAGAAATCATCACCAGACGAGAAGCTGAGCTTTGATTACTTGATGCCAGCATCATCATCATCATCCCTGGTGGTTGGTGACGTGTAGCAGCAGTGAGTGGGCCAGAGTGATTTGTGTGTTTGTTTTTCTTAAAGTGGATTGTTGAGTCATTCTGGCTCGTTTTGGTTTCACAGCCATCCTCCTCACCTGGATGCTGACTTGCCACTTAGTGAGAGCTCTGTGGAGATCTTCAGGTTCGCCAGTATAGTCGAGAGTCACTTTTATTCTTTTGGGACCCGACGCTGGAGATGTGGAGCTCACAGGGGCCTTACTTGCCGAGTTCTTCAGCGTGATTTCTCCACGGTGAACAGGTTTACCGTGGAGCACAAGAAAGCTGACCTTATTGCTTCGATGGAAACGGAGTAAGGCCGAGTTTTAGGACCACGGTAAGAAAAATATTCCCGATCATTTTAAGATAAAGTCGAGGTTAAAGTCAAAATTGTATTTGGAGAAAAAAGTTGAAATGTGGAGATTTGATGTTTCAAGACAAACTGCCAGGTTTGCTGTCCCCTCTACAAAACGCTTTGTTTAGATGAGTTAGTGAAACAAAGTGATCCACCGTCTTATGATAATGATAATAACTTTATTTATAAAGCGCTTTCAAACAAAGTGCTGAACCAATATTTCATCATCCAGTTTTGCAGCATCCATCCTCTTTATTGTACGAAGGTGGAACCATCGATAACCTCGCATCCGTCCATTACAAGACATTTGATTTTGTACAAATCTTCCAGATTTGTGTTTTTCAGCTTTCTGCACCATCCTTTCAGCATCTTTATACTTTTCACCACACTGTGTTTATATAACACATGGATGTGTAACAGGAATCATTTCCCTTTTTTAGCTAACACCACTGCTGAAGTTTCACTGACTCAGAGAGTACAGCAACTGTGGCACTTTGTCCTGAAACAGCAAATCTCCACAGTTCTTCATTTTCACCTTTAATGTTGAAATTAAGGACATTATTTTTTCCTTAATGTGGCATGGGCCTTCTGTATAACAGAGACCCAGCAGTAACTAGTGAAGCCCAGTGTGAGGGTCTCTGTCTTTAAAATAATGAGAGCTGACAAGGCAAATAATTAAACAACACCAACAACAACAAAAAAAAAAAAAAAAAAAAAAAAAAAAAAAAAAAAACCCGCAGTCACCCATAAGGGGTCCCAATACCCCGGCTGTCGGCAAAAGGGAAGAGAAACAAGTAAACAAAGTTTTATATTTTCCCAAGGTATATAAGTAAAGGGTGCCAGATTAATTCAAAATCTTTTACATTGTCATTCATACTATATCTTATTTTTTCAAGGTGAAGAGTGTTTATAAGTTCAGTAAGCCACATTTTTAATACAGGAGTTTCATTGCCTTTCCAAAGCTGCAGGATCAATTTCTTTGCAATAATCAAAGCATATGCCATAAACCTTTTTTGAGAGTGTTGTAAATTTTGTGTTTCGTTGGAAATCCCAAAGATGATTACTGTCGGATTTGGTTCAATCTTACTTTTAAAAATATTAGACATATAAGTAAAAATATCATACCAAAAACCCTGAAGCCTTGGACATAGTGCAAAACAATGTAACAGATTTCCATAGTGTATCTTGCATTTTTCACAGAGGGGGGAACACTCTGGATACATTTTGTGAAGTTTTTCCCTTGAATAATGTAGTCTGTGTATAATTTTGTACTGAATTAAACAGTGACGGGAATTAATAAAAGGCGTATTTATGTTGTGTAAGGCCTCCTGCCAGAAATCTTCTGATAGGAGAGTCCCAAAATCTTTTTCCCACTCCTCTTTGATTGAAGTAGTTGAAGGTATACTCATCTCCTGTATTGAATTATAAAATAATGAAATTCTCTGTTCAAACCCCCTTCCATCACTAAGACATCTGTCCAAAGGATCGGACGATATGTTTTCAAATTGTGGCAGGTATGTACGGGTATAGTCTCTTAGTTGAAGATATCTAAAAAAATGACTGTGAGGCAATCCAAATCTATCTTTTAAATGTTGGAATGACATAAAAGTATCATTTAGGTATAAATCTTTTAATTTACAAATTCCCAATTCCTGCCATATATTGAAAGCTCCGTCTACACATGATGGAAGGAAAGAAGGGTTAGCTGTAATGGATGTACACATTGATAGTTTTTTCAATTTGAAGTGCTTAATTATTTGTCTCCAAATTTGTACGGTATTATAAATCACTGGATTCGAATTGTAATATGAGTTTGTCAAAAGAATAGGAGAGAGTAGTATTCCACCAACACAGTAAGGAAGGCAATCCTCCCGCTCCATCTGTAAGCCGTTAGGGAGTATTGCTGTGTCATCCAATAGAAGGGAAATTATTCTTAAATTTGATGCCCAGTAGTAGTACATAAAGTTAGGTAGTGTAAGTCCACCAAGGGATCTATGTTTGCATAGGTGGTCTTTTTTTATTCTATGTGTTTTATAATTCCATATAAATGGCATAATGATGGCGTCCATCTTTTTAAAAAAAGATTTGGGCAAGAAAATTGGGATGTTTTGAACCAGATACAAATACTGCGGGAGGAATACCATTCTTATTGAATTCACTCTCCCTATTAAAGAAATAGGAAGTGTCCTCCAGTACTGAATGTTATTTTTAAGTTTCTCCAGTAAGGGAAGAAAATTCTCTTTCATTAGGGAGCTGTGTTTTTTTGGTATTGTAATGCCCAAGTAAGTGATTTTTTCATAGGTTATTTTAAATGGGAGAGATGTAAGCCATTGTTTATTCTCTAATTTAATGGGCAGTATTTCGCTTTTTCCCCAGTTAATCTTGTAGCCTGCGAAAGTACTGAATTTATCAATCACGGAGAGAATTGCTGGGAGGGATATTAATGGTTTTGTTATGTATAATAATATGTCGTCAGCATAGAGCGATATAGAATTAGAAGTGTATGTTGTATCATAACCGTGTATATCCATATGGGTTCGAATTGTCTGTGCTAAGGGTTCCAAAGCCAGGGCAAATAATAATGGACTAAGAGCGCATCCTTGTCTTGTACCTCTGCTGAGTTTAAACTGAGTTGATAATGTCTGATTTGTAAGAATTCTGGCTGTGGGATTATTATAAAGTAGTTTTATCCAAGAGATGAAATCTTGTCCCAGTTGAAATTTTTCTAGGACTGCAAAGAGGTAGGACCACTCCACATGATCGAATGCCTTTTCGGCATCCAAGCTAAGTATAAGTAGGTCCTGTTGTACCTTGGGGGAATAGATTATATTAAATAGACGTCGAAGATTATTAAAAGAACTCCTGTTTGGAATGAAACCTGTTTGGTCTGAATGCACCAATTTATCTATTACTGTATTAAGTCTACTCGCTAGTATTTTAGCCAGAATTTTTTGATCAGAATTTAATAAAGAAATAGGTCTATATGATCCCACTTCCTCCAGTGCTTTGCCTTTTTTTGGAAGTACTATAATAGTTGCTTCATTCAATGTTGGAGGTAGGGTGCTCATTTTGTATGCATGGTTATATAATTTAAATAGATATGGACTTAATTTGATCTTAAAGTATTTATAAAACTCATTCCCTAACCCATCAGGGCCTGGACTCTTGTTGTTTTTTAGTAATCCGATAGATTTTGTAATTTCTTCAATTGTGATCTTAGCGTTCAAAATATTGGCATTTGTCTGGTCTAACACAGGAAGATCACATTTATCTAAAAATTCCTGCATTTCATTAGGCCCTGCAGTGGGATGAGAAGTATAGAGGGATTCATAAAACTGTCTAAAGTTATCGTTAATATCTTTGTGTGATGTGACCAGATTTCCGTTACTTGTTCTGATTTTATGAATCGCTCTATCATTTTCTAGTTTCTTTAGTTGTCTGGCTAGCAACTTATGGGGTTTATCCCCAAATTCAAAATAGTTCTGTCTCACAAAAGTGAAAGTTCTATTAATATTAATAGATAATATTTGGTTTAGTTTATATTTTAGTGCACAAATAGTATTATACTTATCTAAAGAAGGAGCCATTGCATTATTGACGTCCAGTTCGTGGATTCTTTTTTCTAAATTTAGCTGTTCTAATTTATTCCTTTTGTTCCGTGACGCTTGATATGATATTATAAACCCCCTGATATAAGCTTTAAACGTTTCCCATAGTATATCTGGAGAGGTCTCAGCATTATCGTTTATATCAAAGAATAAAGACATCTGAGAGTTTATATATTGTTTAAATTCTAAATCGTTCAGTAATTGTGGGTCAAATCTCCAATTTCTGTATGTTTTAATGGGGTTACTAAGTGCAAAGGAGCAAGTAACGGGGCAGTGATCAGAGATAATAATATTATGATAGGTTGCATTTCGAATTAGGGGGAGCATTTTTCCATCCACCAAAAAATAATCAATCCTTGAATAACTATTGTGTACGTGGGAGTGGAAAGAATACTCTGCCTGATGGATTTAGAATTCTCCACGCATCACAGATATTCATATTCTTCATATATGTTTTAATAAAATTACTGCTTTTACACGGTGTGATTTTTTTGGACAAGGATTTATCCAAATATGGGTCTAATACTAGGTTAAAGTCACCTCCAATTATTAAATTACTGTTGGGTATATCCGGAATTAAGCTGAAGACCTTTCTATAGAATTCTGGATCGTCATGGTTGGGCCCATAGACATTCAGTAGAATAATTGGAGTAGTATGCAGCTCCCCAGTCACTAATACATATCTCCCATTCTTATCAACTATAGTGGAGTTATGTTTGAACGGGGTATCTTTCTTGATTAAGATAGCTACCCCTCTAGTTTTGGCGGAAAGTGTTGAGTAGTACACCTGATTTATCCATCTACATTTAAGTTTATTGTGAGCCGCATTTTTCAAGTGAGTTTCTTGTAAAAAAATAATATCCACGTTAAGAGATTTCAAGTACGATAAAACTTTGCCTCTTTTAACAGGTTCATTTACACCCTTTACATTCCAAGTACAAAAAGTTAAATCCACATTTTTTACCTTTCCATTATCTTGCATTTGTATACTTTAGGGCGGCTTAATTCTCGTATTTTCCATATTCGTACAGTCGAGATATGGGTCCCAACCCTCACCCCCCACCCCCCTACCCGTGTGTAACCGTGACAAAAAAAAAACGTAAGCAATGCATCCCCTTCCGTGTATCCCAAAAAAAAAAAAATTCGAGGGGATGCTATAACAAAAACTAAGCTTACCAAAATATTCTATCTCAAAACTTCCTTTGTCCATAGCTCCTGGGCAAATGATGATTTTTTATATCAAAGTAAGTACGTGTCATTGGGCCAGATGCAGAGCTCTGGTTTATCTACCTTATGCCGTCCTTATTGAGATCCAAATTTTTCTTGTGCGTAGCGAAGTGCTTCGTTGGGATCTATAAAGACCAGTTCCGTACCATTGTGTGTCACCCTAAGTTTAGCCGGGTATAGAAGTCCATATTTAACTCCGGGTTGGTCTCGAAGCAGGTTTCTTGCTGGAGTAAACGCTGCACGTCGTTTTACCACCGCCTGGGGTAGGTCGCGGAAAATCTGAACGCGGATATCTCCGAGCTTCAGATTTTTCCTGGTGGAGATTCTTCGAAGTATTTCTTCCATAGTATGGCAATAGTGTATCCTCACAATCAAGTGTCGTGGCGGGGCCTCTTCTTCTGGGGTCACTCGTAGGGCTCTGTGTGCACGGTCCACCAGTGGGGTTTCGTCCAGGTCTAGTAGGTCTCGTAGTAGCCTTGCCGCAAAGTCTCTAGGACGTTGACCTTTTTCTCTACCTTCAGGTACTCCGGCTATCCTTATATTTTTCCTCTTTGAACGCCCTTCCAGATCAGTGCATTTTTCGGACAGTTGTTCCACTTTATTAGAAAGTTGTTTGACTTTTTCTTCTAGTTTCACCACGGAGTTAGAAGTGATTGTCGCTGATTCTGATAGATCTTTCAGCTGTGCATTGTAATTTTCCATTACCGTTTTTAGAGCTGTGATGGCTTCATTAATCACGGCTGAGATTGAACTTCGATCCGCCTCCCATGTTCAACTGAGGGCGAATGTGGAAGTTGCCACTCAGACCACAGTAACGTCACACCAGACGCTCCCAGTTTATTTTGTCATTTTAATCAATGTACAGTTGGGAGGTCGCTCGCTGACGTTTGTTATGGCTCCATCAAGGAACCTAATAAATCTTTCTGTGGAGCTCTCTGTGGCATGTTTGACTGAAATGTGTTTTATTTGGTTCCCGTCATGAAATCTGTCTTAAAGAGAACTAAACCTCAGTGCTGGTTCTGGTGTGGTCAGCGAGTCCATCCAGACCCTTCAAGACTGTTTTTCTTGGACTGATTAGGACTTATTTCAAAATGCTTGCTGTGACTTGGATAAATTTACAGACTGTGACAGCGAATATTCATTTTTGTGAGGACCTCATAATCCCAAGAGGGTAATTTGTATATGTCCAAATGATAAGCTTTGGAAAATATTATTAATTATTAATGCCTGAGTTTCAGAGTTCCTGAGATTTGGGAGGAATCTATTATTGTGTCTAAATCTATAAATATTTTTGGCCTGTTGCTTGTTTTGTAATCAAAACCTGAGAAACTTTTGTGTGCCAAAAACAGAACGTCCTCCTATTGGCTTATAGAACATGCAGGGGTGTGTGCACTGTGCTCCACATAGTTATGAAGATCTTGATTAACCACATTAGCGTCACATTAGTAACTTTGTCCTCGACAGCTCGGCCATCTTCAGAACCTGCCCGGGAATTGAACTGCACATGTGCACTGGCTCCAGACGTGGGGTTGTCCTGCATAGTCAGTGGTGTCAGTAGATCATTAAGTAAAATAATATATAACTCAGGCACGTGCAGAGGGGGGGGGGGCTAGAGGGGCTTGAGCACCCGCCCCTTTCCTGATGGGTGCCCAAAGTGCCCTTTTGTTGAGGCAACTTTTTAAAAAAAAATTATTATTTATTTTTATGTGTGTGTGCGTGCGGAGTCCTGTCTGTGCCCCTCAACAATAATATTTAACTATTAATCACAGTTTTGCTAAATAAAAGGATCTGGCTTGCATCAGTCACATGATCACATTTAACCAATGATCGCCCTCGACGGCAGAACGCGCTGGTTACGAGCCGGGAACGAGCTCACAAAGAGCACGCGCATTTGTTGCGGTCCGGAGCTGTAAGAGAAACACAAGTTAACTCAGAGACACAGACTGATGCAACAAAACCAGTAAGTAGCTGTACAGCGCACACTGTAGTGTGTAGCACCCAGGAGTATTAGCTTATTTTGTACACGTTGGTAAGTTGTCTTGTGACAATTTGACGAACTGAAACAAACGAGCGTGCTGTGTGTGCAACAGCGTGACAAACATTACCTGTCCTTTTATTAACTGCACATGTAGTGCTGGTCATAGCTGCTGGCTCACTGGGTAAGGCTGTCATGGGTCTGTAGCTCTGTCACCGTTTTAGGGAACATATTTAGTTTTAAAGTATTTAGAACATAGTTTTAAAGTAAGTTTCCGGGCTTTTCCTGCCTTTCTGGAGGGATTATATTTCACTAAAAAACGATCTAATATGCATGTCCACATAATAATTATTATAATTATAATATATTAAAAAAACACACGCTGTATTTTAAAGAACATACATTAAGAAGCAGATTATATTAGATTTATATTTTAAATAAGACAAAGTTTGGATTTTACAGCAGTAACATTATTGTATCTCTACAGTTTAAACATGTAATAAGCTTTGCCCCTGCACAGAGTGGATAGTGAAACAAATGGAATCATCATAAATACATTATTTCATATTTATTACTTCCCCCTCCTCATTGCTTTATTATTGTAGCTCTAGTAATAAATAATAATGTAAGGATTCTGGATCAGCACCATGATGCCCATAGTATATACAGTATTCTGAAGAAGGTCTAAAACGTCACTGTGTGTGCATGTGTGTGTTTTATGTATATGGATTTTTTTTTTAAATTATTACTCATGATATAACATTGTCTAGACATGCCTGGTAAGGACATGAGGAGGAAACAGCAGGAGCTGTGTGAGGCTACTAAAGGCAGTGCTATAACATTTTTCTCTCATCATTTTATTATAGATTAAGTGCAAGAGTTGTTAGGTGTGGATAATTTGATTATAGTTTATTGCAATAGCAAGTTGTGCCTTGTTCTCACATAGACAGCAAGTGGAGAGTGATATATGAAATGATGGGATGGAAGGAAGAAGAGAAGCAAAGAGTGATTCACAGGCAGAGCCTAAATTATTTCTCACAGTTTTTTGCTGCCTTATGGTTCCAAGCGCTGTCACCAATCTTTGCATTTTGTTATTATCTCATGACACTTGTTTAATCAGCTACCATCTCTCCTGTGGACTTTTTAATGTCTACAGTCTCAGATCAACACAGCCCTGCCCTTCCCATATTAGATTCTTGATGAATGTGTGTTGTTGTTATTCAGCCTGGTTCAATGTGCCCCTTTTTAACTTTGAGCACCCGCCCCTTTAAACTTCTCTGCACGGCCCTGATATAACTAGTAGGGGTGCAACGATATTCGTATCGATATTGAACTGTTCGATACAGTGTTTTTGGTTCGGTACGCATATGTATGAACAATACAAAATTTGTAATTTATTTTATCAACTTTCCTTCTGACGATGCTGTCTGTGTTGAGCGCTCAGTGAATCTGCGTTCGACAGCATCATCAGAAGGAAGAGCACAGGGCAAGCTAGCGAGACAGAAGTTAAGCTCTCCTTGCAACATGGCAAATTGAACCTCCCCCACCCTCATTCAGATCTGGCGTTTGGAATTATTTTGGTTTTCATATGACGTATGACCCTGAAGGTAAGCACGTCATGGACTAAAGTAAAACAGTATGTTGGATGTGCCACGCAATGCTTAATTACATGGGTGGGAACTAGTGTGTTAGCGCAGTTAGCTCGTTAACGTGTTGGCCGTCTAGCCCCATGCACGGCGATCAGGGGTAGCTCGTTAACGGAGATTTGCCGTGTTGTGGCGTTAAGGTCATTTCAACGAGATTAACCTGAAAGCACTAGTGGGAACACAACGAATATGACTGCACATTTACGCCGACATCATCCTAGTGCACAGACAAGTGGAAGCAGACAAAAACAACAAGCATGCATGCTACAAACTTTACCCGAGTCATTTAGACAGCCGTTAGCACATGATTCTCCTCATGGGGACCTGATATATTTAATATGCTGCTGAGAATATAGCCCAGAAGAAGCATATAGTATAGCTTTTATTTTGGAAAGAGACATTTCTCTGTAATAAACTCTCTTTTCCAAAGATGAGTTATTCCTCAATCAGATACAGGGCTCGCAATATCGCTAGCCCGACATCCCGGGGCTAGCGATTTTTCCAGTCGGGCTACCAAAATCGATCTCTGCCCTGCCCGTCGGGCTATTGTAGGAAGGAAAAATATATGTCAATGCTTTTGCATTCTTTCGGAAATGTAGCTGGGTAATTATGTCATTGGCATCGGTGAGCCACTGTCAATATGTGACATATTGACATCGCATTTGAATTTGCAGGGCTCTAGAGTGCGACCAATTTGGTCGCAAATGCGACCAAATTTTTCAGTGGTGCGACTAAAAATAAATATTTGATCGCACCTGTGCGACCAACTGTTCCGGTAACAAACAAAAAAAAAATCTCTGTAACTCTCCGTGTGGTCAACAACAGACACACATTATGCCCCTATCGTGGACTAAACCAATCAGAGATAGTCAGGGACGGGACCTCTCTGATTGGCCGTGGTCCAGTTGAAAGTGCAGGTGGAAGAGAGAGGTGAGTAGCTTGAATAAAGCGATATCAATTCATTAACGGATTCCACACAAAGACCTAAACACGGAGCGGACCCAACACATCAGAATCAGCTTCGTCTTTCTCGGCTTTCTCACCCGACGGCCTGAACACGGACACGCTGTCGGAGCTTAGCGATTCTTCGGGTCCGCGCTGTGTTTACGTCTTTTTGCGCTGATTCTGAGCTGCAGGTTTTGTCTCTCTCCAACCAAAATTCACCGAGCCTGCAGCAAAAGAAGCAGCAAACTGCGCTTCCCATTTGATCAATGTCGTCATGAATTCCCTCTGACTTTTGCTGTTTTGCTTCCACCACGATAAAAATCACACTTGCACAGCTCTCTCTCTCTCTGTACTTCAGGAACAGTTTCCCGTCTCAAATCTGTTTTCTGCATTATTCATTCGCTTATTACCCACCAGTCTAGCGTTGTTTACAGCGCTTTTTCTTTTTTCACTTAAATGACCTCGGACACGAAAGCCTAATTTCTGCTGTTCAATACTGAAGAAATGTAAATTTCTTAAAATTATGCAAAATTGCAGAATATTTTTAAGGTTATCTGCTATAAAAAGCCAGACCAGGAAAATCTCCTTCATGTTTTCCTGTGTTTTATTCTCAGTTACTTTCACACAAAGGCATCTGCTGTGATTTTCACAATTCTGATGAAGTCTCATGTGTATCAGTACTGATAAATGATCAGAATTATAATATTTCTGACTGTCTGAGGCTAAATTGAATCAAATCAGGACTTTGAGAACCGGAATTGAATGGATTATAGAAATCAGTGATGATACTCAGCCCTAGTGAGCAGCCTAGGCCTGATAGAAGTGGATGTACTGTAGCTGTGGGTAATAAGAAAAGATCAAAAGAACTATTGATAACTTTTTTTGTTAAGTTAAGGCCTGATCTGTCTGAAATTCATAGCCAGTGCTCTGACACGGTGCCATCAATATTTGAATGCTGAAAAAGCACAGTGTATCCAGAAAACACATTATATGCTGCAGTAAATGCACTGCCCAAGTGTCCCCTCTCCCCACGGCCTTTCAGCAGCAGACAGCAGCAAACAGGTCGTCAGAGGAGGCCAAGATGATGATTAAGTTTTTAACATTTTCTACAATATTGACAAAGCACTTTAAGCACAAGTTTGTTAGTTAATAATTTAGAAATTAATATTGTCTGTATGGACTCCCCCCCCAAAGAAAGTGCACATGTAAAACTGCGGTGTTAAGCGATGCGGTTGAAAAATTTGAGTGCGCCTAACTTTTGTGCCGGTACGCCTAAATTTTTAAAGTTAGGCGTACCGGTGCGCCCATGTCAAAAAGTTAGTCTAGAGCCCTGATTTGCACTTGTTTTTTGCTTTCATTTTGCAATCGCACGAACTGTGTATAGAGAGCGACAGCACTGATTGGTGAGTGATGATAATTTGCGCACCAATTCCTCTGACATCGTCTTATCAATCCTTAGCTTACTATGCAAACAAGACAAGTGAAATCTCCTGCAGTGAGCTTAAACATGTGAGAGGTTGATCGCGCAGAGAATCGCTGAGCGTTATGTGAGTGCGTGTGTAAAAGCAGCAGGATATATATTTTAGTTTTGCTGAGCCAAATAAGACAGGTCAGGGTGAACAAGTGACAGCCAAAGAAAAGCTTACCACAAAACGGAAAAGTAATGACAAATGAGACTATAAGGCAAAAAGAAAGTGCAGCTTTATGGTTTCATGGACAAAATAATTTCTGTGGCTGCGATATGATGAGCTAAATAACCAGGGGTGCACATAAGTGGTCCGCAGGTGCACATTCGCTGTCAAAAATAAAAAACGCGCACAAGGGTTAGGGTTAAATTTAAAAACTGTACTTTTCAGTTAAAATATATATTTATAATTTTAATAAATGACAAATTAAAAAGGCATGAACATTTTTTTTTGTATCGAAAAAAATATCGAACCGCGACACCAAAGTATCGAACCGAACCGAACCGTGAATTTTGTGTATCGTTGCACCCCTAATATGATGTGAAGAGCAGATGTTCATCAGATTATGACCTCACTCTGTTTTGTCTTCATATACATTCAGTCTGTGTTTATAATGCAGATTTTCTGCTTTTATAATAACACATTTTATATTTTCTGTGATCACAGACTGACTCGGTGTGGACTCTCAGGGACTCACTGTGAAGTTGTGGCCTCGGCTCTGAAGTCCATCCCCTCCCATCTGACAGAGCTGGAGATGAGTAACAACAAGCTGCAGGATTCAGCAGTGAAGCTTCTGTGTGCTGGACTGGAGAGTCCAAACTGTCGACTGGAGACTCTGAGGTGAGTTCACTGACTGCAGCTGTTGTTGTTTTTCTATATTTCAGATCTTTGATTGATGTTTGAAACGTTCTTTAGTTCCTAAATGTTCAGGATGTGTCTGAAGACAAATGTGAAGAAGTTTGAGTGCTTTCAGAAATGTTGTGTCTTTCCAAACGACTGAACAACAGCTTTTCCTCTTGGCTGCAAATAGAAGTGACAGACTTGAGCAGGGTTCATTTAAAGGCTGACAGAAGTGCAGTGGTGACGGGGAGATGTTTGACAGGACAGCTTTTCAGCCTCCACAGGTTCATGTTGTGCTCCATCAGTCAGTGAAGATGAAGTCAGTACTGATGAGGCTGTAGAGTGTGTGATGGATGTGAATGAGGCTGTTGGAGATCTGATGATAGCAGATAAAAACAGGCTGCAGAGACTTTGAGCTTGTGTGGAAACAGACAGAGAAAAGAAAGACATGAATGTCAAAGCTAATAAAGGTGAAGTTAGGAGCTGTGATGATGTTCATGTATCAGAAGCTGATCTGGCTGCTACAGAGACGACCCACACAGCTGCTGTGGTGAGGTTTGTGTTAAAGCAGAGGAACACAGGCCCAAACATGACAGCAAAGCAGGTTTCAGGCTCTGTGAGAGGATTTCAAACAGAAGCTGGAGAAGAGAAAGGACTACAGAAAGAAGGCAGCTGAGACCAGTCCAAGTGTTTCCATGGAGCCCAGTCTAACATTCATTTATACACTAACGTACAGAAGTGAACGGGAAAATGAATCCATAGTTTCAAATGTAGAAATAGTTCTCAGTTCATTTACAGAGTTTAATACAGTTCATGAGGAAATGTTCAAAACAGCAGCTGAGAAGAAATCTGCTTCACAAAGTTGGATCCAATTCCAATAGTTTGTGATGCACTTGAACGCAGCGTGAGCAGTTCACTGCCTAACCCCACAGAGACTGTCAGTCTGGACTTTTCTTTATTTCTATTGGCTGTCAGTGAGATTTCAGAGCAATCAGAGACTGTGGGTCTGTGTATGAAGTATAATTCATGTGCAGTTGTTGAAGTTGTAGAATGAGAAATAGCAGTTTGGGTTATTTCCTGCTTTCATTGTCCTGCTTGTGCTGATGAAAATGTTTATTGACGTGTGAATTCATTCTTCAACGCTCGATTCTGCCTGAACAACGTGAAAACTTTGCTTTGTGTAACACAATTCAAAGCACTGAAGCATCGACTTATTTCATTATCCAACAATGAAAACAGGAAACACAGACAGCTGGCCTTCAAAGTAAAAGCTGCTCCTTTTGAAACATGTTGGTGGTAAAATGTAAGAAGAGCTGAAGCACATAAATGATCTACGTGCCAAAATATTAAACACAGTTGATATATTTGTGTGAGTGTTGTGATTCAGGTGTAGATGTAATAATGTACATATAGCAGAGTTTCCTCTTCTAGATCAGCTGATCAGAGTCAGGCCAATCAGCTCTGAGCATGCTCAGTCTGAGTTATGGAGCCACATACTATGATTCACCATGGCAACGGCATGAGCAGAGGCTCCGTGTGAATCCAGAGGAGCAGAAACATGAATGATGACAGTAGATGTTTGTGTGAAAGTGCTGGAAGCAAATGAGTGTGTGATGTTCTTTCAGTGTTGCACTTTGTAGACGCTCCCTGAGCACTGGTCTCACAGCCAGCTGCACATAGAGACCAGTGTTGTTAGTCCAGGTCAGAAGATGACTTGTTGGAATGAAAATGAGCTTGTAGTTTGTCTGCTTTAATAATGTGACTGGAAAAAGGTGTTGGACTTCAAATATGTCCATTTCTGTCACACTTCACCTTTAAAAGTGAAGCCATGTGGTTCCTGGAAGGAAAAACACGACTTTTTCAAGTCTTTGTCCTGTTTTTATGAGAAATGTACGACTTTAATGTGAAACATTCAGAGTTTTTTCTCTTGTTGTGTTTGTTTGAAGCTGCTTCCTGTTGGCTTCAGCTGTTTGGAGTTTCCATTTTCTAAACTTCTACATTCTGAACCTTCTTCAGCTCTGAACAGATGATGAAACACTGAATGATTTCAAGCACTTTGTCTAATAAACTTACATCTTTCATTCTTTATACAGATTGAAGAGCTGTGGTTTGTCAGAGATCAGCTGTGATTATCTGGCAGCAGCACTGAAGTCCAACCCCTCCCATCTGAGACAGCTGGACCTGAGCTTCAACAGCAACCTGCAGGATCCAGGAGTGAAGCATCTGTGTGGTTTCCTGGAGAGTCCAGGATGTAAACTTGAAACTCTGAGGTCAGTCAGCATGTTTTAGTTGTGCTGAGATGAATATGATGTGAAAGTTGTGCTGACACTAAACTGCAGACATCAGGCTGATATTATACTGATCCACACTGAGGATCTTCATGGTAAAGTCTGTTTTCTTCTTCTCTGGTTTAGTCCATTGACTGCAGCAGAACAATGTTCACATTTCAAACAGTGATACTCAACGTATGGCCCGCGGCCCACACGCGGCCTGCCCACCTTTCCTGATTCAGAGAGAGGGGACCCTGATTAACTGTGTAGCTTCTTCCTCACAGTTCTAAGTATCAGACACAACAATGAATAATCCACAGGTCAAAGGTCACGGCACACAGCAGACAGTCAGAAATATTCTAACTCTGATCATTTATCAGTTGTGACACTGTGAGACTTGATCAGAGGTGTGATCATCACAGCAGAGGCCTTTGTGTCAAAGTCACTGAGGATCAAACAGAAACACATGAAGCAGATTTTCCTCTTCTGGCTTTTTATAGCAGATAACCTTCAAAATATTCTGCAGTCGATCAAAAACTGAAGCAAACCATGAAGCAACATGTGAACATGAGCTGATGCTGCTGAAGTGAAGCAAAGTTACAGAGGTTTGATTACAGACACAGCTGAGAGTTTGTAATCTGTCATCATTTTAAAAAGTTTCCATGGAACAGCAGAAATGAGGCTTTACTGTCAGAGGCCGACAGCACTGAACACAACAGCAGACTGGTGGCTAATAAACAGTGAATGATGCAGAAACAGATGTTTGAAGCTGTTCTTGGAGTACACTGAGAGAGAGAGAGCTGTGCAGGCAGGAACAGCCAAAGTCAGAGAGAATTCATGAGCATATTGATCAAACGTGAAGCAGAGTTTGGATCTTCTTTTGCTGCTGCTTCACTCAGTTTTGGTTGGAGACAGATGAAACCTGCAGCTTCAGGATCTGTGAGCTGTCCACTTTCAGCCCCGACGGCGTGTCCGTGTACGTGCCGTCGAGTGAACGATCCACGCTCTGTGTTTCCATCTTTGTGTGTTTAGCTGCTCTCATTTACTGTTTTAGCTGTTTGCTGCTTGTTGAAATAGTTTGTGAGCTTTAACCTGAGATTCTGGCAAAATACATTTATATTAAACATCGATTCAGGATTGAATGAATCAACATCGTTTTATTCAAATTAAAACCATTTAAATGGGAACATGAATTTTTTACAGCAGCCTCTAATGCTGGGTAATGTCAGCTGGTCCATGTGCAGCTGGCTGTGAGGCTCAGGGAGCGTCTACAAAGTGCAACACTGAAAGAACATCATCCATAAATATTGAGTAAGAACTGGACTCTCATACAGCGAGACTCGAATGCCTTTAAACATCAGCTTATCCTGCTGATCCAAGTCCAACACTGAGTTTGTAAAAACATGTTTGTCAATCATTTTGTTTGGTTTCTGAGGAAAATGATTCAATAACTTGCTGCTAATACACAACATTTCATCATATTTCCTCATAACCCTCTTTTGTCTGACCATTTGATCCCATTTGAATTTGCAATAAAGGATCCACAGAGTTTGGTGACAATAATGACAGTAGATGTTTGTGTGAAAGTGCTGGAAGCAAATGAGTGTGTGATGTTCTTTCAGTGTTGCACTTTGTAGACGCTCCCTGAGCACTGGTCTCACAGCCAGCTGCACATAGAGACCAGTGTTGTTAGTCCAGGTCAGAAGATGACTTGTTGGAATGAAAATGAGCTTGTAGTTTGTCTGCTTTAATAATGTGACTGGAAAAAGGTGTTGGACTTCAAATATGTCCATTTCTGTCACACTTCACCTTTAAAAGTGAAGCCATGTGGTTCCTGGAAGGAAAAACACGACTTTTTCAAGTCTTTGTCCTGTTTTTATGAGAAATGTACGACTTTAATGTGAAACATTCAGAGTTTTTTCTCTTGTTGTGTTTGTTTGAAGCTGCTTCCTGTTGGCTTCAGCTGTTTGGAGTTTCCATTTTCTAAACTTCTACATTCTGAACCTTCTTCAGCTCTGAACAGATGATGAAACACTGAATGATTTCAAGCACTTTGTCTAATAAACTTACATCTTTCATTCTTTATACAGATTGTGGAACTGTGGTTTGTCAGAGATCAGCTGTGATTATCTGGCAGCAGCACTGAAGTCCAACCCCTCCCATCTGAGAGAGCTGGACCTGAGCATCAACAACAAGCTGCAGGATCCAGGAGTGAAGCATCTGTGTGGTTTCCTGGAGAGTCCAGGATGTAAACTTGAAACTCTGGGGTCAGTCAGCATGTTTTAGTTGTGCTGAGATGAATATGATGTGAAAGTTGTGCTGACACTAAACTGCAGACATCAGGCTGATATTATACTGATCCACACTGAGGATCTTCATGGTAAAGTCTGTTTTCTTCTTCTCTGGTTTAGTCCATTGACTGCAGCAGAACAATGTTCACATTTCAAACCTTCAAAGAAGAAGAAAAATCCTCCACTGGAAAATTCACTGTGAAACTCTCAAACTCTTCATTGCACCTTAAAGTCTGTCTGACACTGAAATCCAAAGCAAAATGTGCGTTTGCTTTACAGACAGCAGTCCAACACAAACATACACACATCATCCAAAACACAGTCCAACATCCAAATCTCCTCCACTGCCAGCATGAATGATGGGAAAGAGAAGGAGGAACACTCTGACATTCAGGGTTAGAATGAGTTTCATCAAGCAGACTGTGAAGATCAAAGCTGCATTAGAAAGCTTACATGAATGAATGAGTGGACAGAAGTGGACAGAGATCATCTGAAGCACTTCAAAGGCTTTAAATCAGCACATTTCTCTTTATTCTTTATCAACTCTGTTAGTTTCTCTCAGTTTTCTGTGGAATGAAGCTAACAGCAGGCTAATAAGATGCTGACCAATAGGTTTCTATTAAAGGTTGTAATTTGTATATGAAAAAGTGCTTTGGCTCAGCAGGGATCAGCTTACAGGTAGAATACAGCTGCTGGATGGGATTAGCATGTCATAGCTATCTACCAAACTGCTAACTGGGGGATTTCAGGCCATCTATGGATCATTTTTGCTAACTGTTTATTCAGCTTAGGCTCACAGGGCTGCAGCCTGTGCCCTAGCTGTCATAGGGCAAGAGGCGTGGTCCACCTGCACAGGTGAGCAGTCCATCACAGGGCCAACAGAGAGCGACAGAGAAGCACTCCCTCACATCCACACCTACAGCCAATGTAGAAGCACCAATGAACCTAAGCAGCATTTCATTGGACTGTGGGGGAACATCCAACCTCCACAGAAAGGCCCAGCTGACCAACAAGCTTCAACCTACAACCTTCTTGCTCTAAGGCACTAGTGCTAACCACTTTTGCCCATTTCAGCCCAAATCCTGCATCTTCCTGTTTCTGACTCCAGGCCAGCTCCACTAACACTTTCTCATCAGACACTGCCACCTAGTGGAGGAAGTCTTAGTTCCATTTGAAGCTTCAGATTACAGTTAGTTCCTTTACAAAGAGGTGGAGGTGGTGGGGCCACAGCACCATCATCACTGAGTGCCATAGGACACTTAACCTTTGTTTCCATATGCTGGGAACTTCCTGTTGTTCCAAGGAGGACTGGAAAATGTGTGAAAATCTCCCAGTCAGTTCCTCACAGCACACTTCAATCATTTCCCTCCCACAGCATCAGGACCAGGGCTTTTTCTCTCTTTGGTCCCACTAAGAGATTTCCACACAAACACCTCATCAGTGGGACTCTCAGAGCTACCAGCCCTTTGCTACAATCACAAAGCTCTTCATTGAAATCAATGATATCAAAGCTGGAATCAAATGAGTCCAAGTCTTCTGCTGATTCAGCATCACATTCATCTTTGCTCCTTGTCCTGCATCCCCACCATGGACTTCATTCCTTTCCAAGCCAGCCTTGAGTGTCCTTTATTCAGCTCATCCTCTGCTTTACTTTTACACCTGATTTTAGCTGCTTTATCTCTCTTTCAACAGGTTTCTGTGCCTCAATCTTTTTCTTCTCTCCCTCATAACAAGACAGCTTCTTCTGCCTGAGAACATGTTGGAGTGATTTACTAATCCAGGGCTGCTTATTGGGGAAAATACTTCCTGTTTCCAAAGTAATCCCCATTTTTCCCAGAAAGAAATGTCAGTAGAAATCGATGATCTAAGTGAGAACATGAGCCTTTAAAAAGTCCCAGTGGGTGCAGTCAAAGCAGTCCCTCAGTCCCAGTATAGAGTCTTTGGTCCAGACTGGAACAACTGTGTGCCCAGTTTGAGCTCTCTTCAGTGCTGTGACCTGACAGACCCAGAGGGGCCATCACATCACATTTAGAAGCTCCCCTGATGGAGCCACAACACATGTCCAATACTTAGTCTGTCTTGTTGGACCAACTGGAAGAAATGATTCAAGGACTTAGTCACAGAACAGAGATTCAAATCTCCAAAATCCAACTGGCTGCATCAGGACATATAGTCTGAAACTCTGCACAGTTTCCTGTTTGAAGCTGCTTCCTGTTGGCTTCAGCTGTTTGGAGTTTCCATTTTCTAAACTTCTACATTCTGAACCTTCTTCAGCTCTGAACAGATGATGAAACACTGAATGATTTCAAGCACTTTGTCTAATAAACTTACATCTTTCATTCTTTATACAGATTGATCGACTGTGGTTTGTCAAAGATCAGCTGTGATTATCTGGCAGCAGCACTGAAGTCCAACCCCTCCCATCTGAGAGAGCTGGAGTTGAGCTGGAACAACCTGAAGGATCCAGGAGTGAAGCATCTGTGTGGTTTCCTGGAGAGTCCAGGATGTAAACTTGAAACTCTGAGGTCAGTCAGCATGTTTTAGTTGTGCTGAGATGAATATGATGTGAAAGTTGTGCTGACACTAAACTGCAGACATCAGGCTGATATTATACTGATCCACACTGAGGATCTTCATGGTAAAGTCTGTTTTCTTCTTCTCTGGTTTAGTCCATTGACTGCAGCAGAACAATGTTCACATTTCAAACCTTCAAAGAAGAAGAAAAATCATCCACTGGAAAATTCACTGTGAAACTCTCAAACTCTTCATTGCACCTTAAAGTCTGTGTGACACTGAAATCCAAAGCAAAATGTGCGTTTGCTTTACAGACAGCAGTCCAACACAAACATACACACATCATCCAAAACACAGTCCAACATCCAAATCTCCTCCACTGCCAGCATGAATGATGGGAAAGAGAAGGAGGAACACTCTGACATTCAGGGTTAGAATGAGTTTCATCAAGCAGACTGTGAAGATCAAAGCTGCATTAGAAAGCTTACATGAATGAATGAGTGGACAGAAGTGGACAGAGATCATCTGAAGCACTTCAAAGGCTTTAAATCAGCACATTTCTCTTTATTCTTTATCAACTCTGTTAGTTTCTCTCAGTTTTCTGTGGAATGAAGCTAACAGCAGGCTAATAAGATGCTGACCAATAGGTTTCTATTAAAGGTTGTAATTTGTATATGAAAAAGTGCTTTGGCTCAGCAGGGATCAGCTTACAGGTAGAATACAGCTGCTGGATGGGATTAGCATGTCATAGCTATCTACCAAACTGCTAACTGGGGGATTTCAGGCCATCTATGGATCATTTTTGCTAACTGTTTATTCAGCTTAGGCTCACAGGGCTGCAGCCTGTGCCCTAGCTGTCATAGGGCAAGAGGCGTGGTCCACCTGCACAGGTGAGCAGTCCATCACAGGGCCAACAGAGAGCGACAGAGAAGCACTCCCTCACATCCACACCTACAGCCAATGTAGAAGCACCAATGAACCTAAGCAGCATTTCATTGGACTGTGGGAGAACATCCAACCTCCACAGAAAGGCCCAGCTGACCAACAAGCTTCAACCTACAACCTTCTTGCTCTAAGGCACTAGTGCTAACCACTTTTGCCCATTTCAGCCCAAATCCTGCATCTTCCTGTTTCTGACTCCAGGCCAGCTCCACTAACACTTTCTCATCAGACACTGCCACCTAGTGGAGGAAGTCTTAGTTCCATTTGAAGCTTCAGATTACAGTTAGTTCCTTTACAAAGAGGTGGAGGTGGTGGGGCCACAGCACCATCATCACTGAGTGCCATAGGACACTTAACCTTTGTTTCCATATGCTGGGAACTTCCTGTTGTTCCAAGGAGGACTGGAAAATGTGTGAAAATCTCCCAGTCAGTTCCTCACAGCACACTTCAATCATTTCCCTCCCACAGCATCAGGACCAGGGCTTTTTCTCTCTTTGGTCCCACTAAGAGATTTCCACACAAACACCTCATCAGTGGGACTCTCAGAGCTACCAGCCCTTTGCTACAATCACAAAGCTCTTCATTGAAATCAATGATATCAAAGCTGGAATCAAATGAGTCCAAGTCTTCTGCTGATTCAGCATCACATTCATCTTTGCTCCTTGTTCTGCATCCCCACCATGGACTTCATTCCTTTCCAAGCCAGCCTTGAGTGTCCTTTATTCAGCTCATCCTCTGCTTTACTTTTACACCTGATTTTAGCTGCTTTATCTCTCTTTCAACAGGTTTCTGTGCCTCAATCTTTTTCTTCTCTCCCTCATAACAAGACAGCTTCTTCTGCCTGAGAACATGTTGGAGTGATTTACTAATCCAGGGCTGCTTATTGGGGAAAATACTTCCTGTTTCCAAAGTAATCCCCATTTTTCCCAGAAAGAAATGTCAGTAGAAATCGATGATCTAAGTGAGAACATGAGCCTTTAAAAAGTCCCAGTGGGTGCAGTCAAAGCAGTCCCTCAGTCCAAGTATAGAGTCTTTGGTCCAGACTGGAACAGCTGTGTGCCCAGTTTGAGCTCTCTTCAGTGCTGTGACCTGACAGACCCAGAGGGGCCATCACATCACATTTAGAAGCTCCCCTGATGGAGCCACAACACATGTCCAATACTTAGTCTGTCTTGTTGGACCAACTGGAAGAAATGATTCAAGGACTTAGTCACAGAACAGAGATTCAAATCTCCAAAATCCAACTGGCTGCATCAGGACATATAGTCTGAAACTCTGCACAGTTTCCTGTTTGAAGCTGCTTCCTGTTGGCTTCAGCTGTTTGGAGTTTCCATTTTCTAAACTTCTACATTCTGAACCTTCTTCAGCTCTGAACAGATGATGAAACACTGAATGATTTCAAGCACTTTGTCTAATAAACTTACATCTTTCATTCTTTATACAGATTGATGGACTGTGGTTTGTCAAAGATCAGCTGTGATTATCTGGCAGCAGCACTGAAGTCCAACCCCTCCCATCTGAGAGAGCTGGAGCTGAGAAACAACGACAAGCTGCAGGATCCAGATGTGAAGCAGCTGTCTGATCTTAAGAAGAGTCCAGACTACAGACTGGAGACTCTGAGGTCAGTAGAGTGATGGAGTGAGTGGGTGGTGCTGTCAGCAGTATTGTACTAAACACAGTCAGTATGAAACAAAGATCCAGTGTTTCCTGTAAAGCTGCAGCTTCTCAGTGAAGCTGTGAGAGGAGAACGGTGACAGGCTTCAGGATTGGACACAAACACTTCCTGTTTCTCACCTTTATGGTCACCATAGTAACGTATGACACGCTCTGATCAAACGCTGTCAACAGCCAATCAGCTCTCTGAACAAAGCAGCACGCAGACCAATGACTGCATTGATTTCCAAGTTTAAAGCAGTGAAGAACACAGTCTGTAGGTGAGGAAGAATTTAGTGAGAGCAGATGTTTGGATGGAATTCCTCCAGTTAACAGCTGGAACCGTCCATCTGGATTGTTGGGCTTGTTGTTGGGGTTCCTACAGAGCTCAGAGTGGACACACCAAGGTTCTTCTAATGAATGAAAGTCCAAACTCAAACTAGGAGGGAAAAACATTTTCAGCAACTTCAATAAAAATCCAAAGATTAGAAAAAGTGAAGCAACAATGAGTCCTAGTACAGTCCCAGCACTGACGTCCCTGCTGCTCTTTATACTGGATGTGCTGCATCACTGACTGACAGCTGATGAAGAGTCTCTGGAAACACTCGTTTATCTCCTCTGCTCTTCCTCCTTCTCTCTGCAGGTGGAGGTTATGATGGTAAACAGGACGGTGTGTGTGCTGAGAGAGGAGCAGCTGTGTCCTGATGATCCAGAGAGGTTGAAGCAGCAGCAGCTTGTGTGTAGAGACGCTCTGACTGGGCCATGTTACTGGGAGGTGGAGAGGAGAGCTTCATCCAGCAGTGACTGACAGAGGAATGAAGTGCAGATGACTGTCAGTGCTGCAGAGTGAACTGCTCTGAGAACAGCTCCACTGTCAGACACAATGTAGAGTCCAGCATCAGCCCTGTGTGTCCCTCTGGATCTGACAGAGGATCATCAGTGTATCTGGACTGCTCTGCTGCTGCTCTGTCCTTCTACAGTCTCTGCACAGTCTCTGTCTCACTCTGGAAAGATTTTACAACTTGTTGTAATTACAGAACGTTAATATGATATTCAAACATGTGATCTTCTCTTTATTTCTGAATCTTTACCAAATAAAGAAAAACCAAACTAACAAACAGAAGCTGTCGTGTCCTTTTTCACCACATCTGTGAATCTTTTCTGTGTTTTTCCTCTTTTCCTCCTTCCTGCAGCTCCATCTTCATCATTCTGTGTCCAGTATATGTGAACACGTCCAAAGCATCTGAGCCTCATGTTACCCGTTTGTGTGAGTTACGCCTGTCGTTGTGTTGTGGTGTATAAATAAGGGGCAGGAGACAGCGCTGGATCTCTGAGTTCTTTACTCTCAATTTCTGCAACATCTGCAATATCTAGAAATGCAAACCTGTGAGCTGTGTGTGTTGTGCGTCTGCTCGGCCACCTCTCCTCCGGCCGTGCTGGAAGCAGCTGTGCGTTTGACAGTTTTATCGACTCGACAATAATCGAACAAATTAAATGTTCAAAAATATCAACTTAAGCACTTCAAAGTCAACAAAAAGCTTAAAACAATGAAATAATATTTCACTGACAAAACAACAGCTCATAAGAACGATACACAAAATAATACAGAAACAAACAAATAAAAGTTATTAACCAGGATCCATGTTTTTGTCACAAACACTGAATCAGCTGATTCACTCTTTATGTTTCTGAGTTTGTTTTGTGATTATAGTTCTGGTTTCTGTTTCTGTGTCTTCACTGTGTCCCACGTCTCCTTACTTTGGACTCTGTGTTATATTTCCTGTTTTACTTTGACAGTCCTGTGTTACTGTTTCCTGTCTCGTGTGTGTAATTGGTCCCAGCTGTGTTTCCCTCCTGCCTCCCGTTCCCTGATTACTAAACTGCGTCCACGCCGCCGGCCGGTGTTTTTCAGCTCTTTAGGAGTCAGAAATGAGAAAGACACAGACTGCTAACCTCTCCCTGCAGGAAATAAGCTCCGCCTCTTCCTGTCCTGTATATGAGTGATTCTGACATGAGACACAATGAGTTTCCTGTTTATTGTGACTTAAAGCGAGCAGCAAAGACACTAAACTGTGTGTTTCCAGCTGAAGCTGCTTTTTGTGTTGCTCCCACAATCCTGTCTGAAACAGTCAGTGAGGAAAACTCAATGTGACTTCAGAGTGACAGAGGTAAGCGACTCATGTTGTAACTGACGTCAGACGCCGGAGATTTTGGCGTAAAATTAAAGCGAATGGTAGTTTAGAATTGAACAAATTCCTTTAAGCTTCAGTATTACCAAATACACTTATCAATAGTCTTCTAACTAACAATATTTGTCTAAATCATCTCCAACACCCTGGAGAACAACGGGGAGAGTTTAGAGGCTCTCCAAGATTACATTGATCAGTGCTTCCAGGATCTTGTGATGAAGAAGGCTCAGAGTGCAAAACCTTCATCAAAACCCACCTGAAGCTGCCGGAGGACACGGTGAAGAACATGGCCTTTGATAGAGTGCATCGCATCGGCCCCATGCGGGCTGCGACCGGGAGACCACGTCCTACTGTGGCCAAGTTCGGCCACTTCAAACAAAAGGAACAGGTGAAAAGTCTCCGTGTCCATCGGTGTTTCTCCACGTCTCTCTTCCTTCTTCGTGTCATCTCTGTGTTTCCCTGCTGCCCTCATGTTTTCTGCTTTGTCTGTTAGTTCTTCCCAGTTTAGGTTGATGTTCGCTTCTTCCCTCACCTTTGTTATTTTCACTGTAAATAAATCTCCACTCGCATCTCCACCGCCGTCTGCATCTTGGTCCTCATTCACTCCACCACACGACTGCTGCCCCAGCCGTGACAACTTTTGATGTTTCCTCTACATTCACTTTTAAAAATTATTTACTTTGCCTTGTTTGGTATCATTTGGTATCAGATGGCCGACTTCTAAATGGTCACCATGGTCACCACCGAACTTGAGGAGTTTGCCCCCTCACATATACTAATGTGCCACAAACAGGACTTTAACATCACCAACCATTCCTATGTTATTACGGTGTATCCATATAACTGGCCCACCCTGTACAGTTATGCTTTCATTGTGACATACTGTATTAACACAATTCAGGGAGGATTCTAGGATCAGAGCTTCGAGGGGCTGAGCACCCAGAGAGCTGCCCAGCCAGCCAAGATACACTTTACTCGTCACAATGAGACTTCTTCCCCGTCTCTGTCGGTCCCTGCATCCTCCCTGTCCTCATCGTCTGTTGTCTTCGTCTCCTTTATCAGTCATCATAATTTTACCGTCTCTGTGCAAGTCTGCAAATTTCTTTATTAAATCAAAAGATTCTTAAATCCATCAAGTCTCTCTGTGCCTGGGTCCTCGTCACAAAACATGACATCACTGTTTTGTACTTTTTAACAATTTAATCCCACATTTGTGAAAGAAAAGCAAAACACTTTTTTGAAAAGTCTGTAACAAAACCATCAATTCTGATCAAGGTTATTTAAATGCTGCCAAAGAAGAATGGATTGGAATAAAAAAAAATACATATCCTAACCTTAATTACTGGAGGAGAATAATGAATGATGCTCATAGTGAGTAAGAAGTAAACTGAGTGCATATTTTGGACAGAGATTCACTTTTAATGTGTTTGTATAATATAATACAGATGCATAAAAACACTCCTGAAACAGAATAAATTATTACAAATAAATTATTACAAAATATTAAAAAATATTATGGATACTTTTGTTGTTAAAATGTTACCTCTCAACCAAGTTCTGCCTTTTATATTTTTAGTAGTGTGTCACACAAACAGGAAATATTGTCAAAAAAAAGTAAGTAATTGCTGAAGCACCCCCAAAAATGAACCAAAGCACCCCAAAAATGAAGCAAAGCACCCCAAAAATGAACCAAAGCACCCCAAAAATGGGCTAAAATCGCCCCTGTTAACAAATAATAGCCCAACAGTCACTTTTATGCTTACTGTAGCTGTTAGCTAAAAACACTAATTTAGCCTAGTTTGCCCTGAATTCAGCTTTGACAGACATGATCGACTGTTTCCAGTAGAATTCCTCGTTGTCATCTTGTTCCCTCTCAGAGCCCCGTATGCTTGCAGAGACCCCTACAGTAGGGAAATGTGCCAAAGAACGTCCAAAACATTGCATTTTAGGTTTATTTATGCCTTACACACAATCCCAACTCTTTAGCTAACTTAACAACTTTGGCTAAAGTCTATAGTTAGTCTTACTCGTTTGTACAACATTTCTGGATCGCCACTGTTTGAAATGATATGACATATGACTCTCACTGAAACAGCAAACTTTGTAGAAAACACAACACTTCTGATTCTCTATCTAGCTGTTTGGTCACAGCTGTAGATTACATTATAAGTGGTTGTTCACTCTTGTCAATAATTACATTTCTAAATTCTATTTGTGCAGTTACATGTAAACAAAGTCCAATATTGTATCTAAATGATTGTGTTATGGTGGGACAGTTTCCAATTTTGTTGTATTATTGCACTAGGTATGACTGTGCAAGAGTTATCTTATCTTCCTTGCTTGCACCACACTCTTTGCAGAAATGGTGCACAGCAGCACTGCATCATGTTATTGTGTTGTATAATATACCAGAACTAATACAAAGCAATATCCATGTACACTATAGGTCGAAGCCAATGTGCCCAAATGGGACCTCCATAAATGGTAAGGGGCGCAAAGGCACTTTAAGACCAGTGGGCACACCGTCGGTGCACATCCGCTCGGATGCTTTTTTCTATTCATTTATTTCCCTGTTTATTTATCGATGCACAAAAGCAATTATCTCAGAGACACCATCCTCTTAACAGAGACTCAAATCAGGAACCTGCAGATTATTAGTCAGCAGCTTTAACTTCCTGTCTTTGTCTCACTAAACCTTCCACGTGGAAACTTGAGCTGCCCACTCAAGCACAGTAGGCTTTAACTGGCTCTGCTCAAGTCACTTCAGTATCTGAGAAACTGTCTCGATGCATGCCAAAGAACACTTTGACAATACGCTTGTGTTGAGTCAAATCCACCACAAGCATATTCTATGGCAGTTTAATTCCACTCCACATAAAAATAGTCACGTATTATTTCCCCCCACCACACTTCCTGCCAGTAGCTGGTGCCCCCACCCACAGTGCATTAGTGGTTCTCTGTGTTTAGTGGCTCACTCTGGGCGGCTGCTCGGTGGGGCCCGGCCCCCTGGCTCTGTTGGGCCTGTGCTGCGGGTGGGGTGCCCTCAGGTCTCGGCCCTCTGGGCCCATTTACTGCTCAGTAACATTTAATATCTATTATTTACTACTACTTACTAGCCTACTTACTGCATATTATTGGTTGTTGCTGTGGGTTCCCCACTGTGTTGGTTTTTCCTTGTGTTTTTCAGCAGATGATGAAATAGATTTTCAGTATTTTTTCTCTCTTCCTCTCCATCTATTTCTCTTCTTCTCTATTTTTCCCTCTTCTTCTGTTAACTTTCTCCCCAGCTTATCTTTTTTCTTCCTTCCTGACCCCCGTTCTGGTTCTAATGACTCAAAATAAAGTAAAATCATCATCAAATATGACTATCAAGTGGACCAGTATAGCAAAAACCATAATGGTGGCAGAGGCCACAGAGCCAAGTGGCAGGATTTTCAACGTTCAAACCAGATAAAAAACAGAAATTAAATGGTGTTAAAAGCCATGAATTAAGGCAATTCATTCACAACATCATTACAAGTTTTACTGGACGTTAATATTTTTCTCTTTTTTCAGTGCAAAACAAACTAACAGTACACATGATGCTGGCAAGTTAAAATGTCAGTGTCTTTTATAGATAGCATGTCTAGCATCATAGTTTTATAGATCACGTAGTCAGGGTAAAAACTCCATCTCTGATTATTATTGTACATGACTGTGACATGCAGTGGCCTCAGCATCATGATGAAGGCGACCGGAGGAGATAGTTTGGTAGACATCGATGTTTTGCCGATGAAGGCTCATGTAGCGGTCCTCTTTGTCCTAAACAACAATTTACACTGTCATTTACATTTAATTAAAGTGCAGCTTAAAACACAGACATAATGCACTGCAGCCTTGGCACAATTAAGTGTAAAACAGAACTATGGAAAACTCACAAACATCTGGCGAGTTTCAGATCCTGTTAAGTTAGTTAGACCTGATCTGTTTTCTCTGTTAGGATAAAAACATCAGAGGTCATGGGGTGAAAAATACCTCCAACACAAGACTAGCTATGTCTACAACTAATGTGTGGTGTTTTAAAAGAACCTATGAGATACTTTGAACACCACAGTGGCTGCTGTATGCAGTAATGTGCTCAAGTGATTTCAAAGGGTCATTTCATGAGTTTAAGTGCGTCAGTAAAAGTTTTCACCTGCGAGGATTTCTCCTCAGGCTGTAACCACAGGTTATCACAGCCACACTGATGAGTGAAGCAGCAGCAGAAATGATGGGAACTGTAGCCATGAACTTCATGCCAGAAGAATCTCCATCGTCTGTTGAATGTTGCCACACACACAAAAAAACTTCATTTTGAAAACATGAAAAGTCACCAAATTTGCATTAGCCTGTTATATTAAAGTGGAAAACATGTTTATCTTTTCATTACATTAGAGTTACAATTGCATCATTCAAACACTTCACTGATGAAATAACACCAAAGTTGTGATTGGAGCAGTTTTATAATGAAATTTTAAACAAATTAGCCAGAAGAAGAGCTTAAAAACATTCCAGATGTTCATCTCCTGACTGAAACCTTTCATTAATCCGCTGCAGGCGGGAATGACGACCTCAAACCATGTATGACAGAAAAGAAAGTGTTAACGCAGTTCCAAACATCCACCTTGAATCTGCGGTGTGGGTATAAATAGAAAATGTTTTTACCTCTCACAGTCACACTGAGATGGAGAACATACAATCCACCACGAAATCCACACTCACAGGTGTAGTTCCCACTGTCTTCAGATGTTAAGTTGAGCAGGTGGAGAAACACAGTCTCATTTTCTTTGATCAGTGTGAACCTGGAGTCACAGCCATGAATAAAGCCTCGGTCGTAACGATAGAGCAGACGACGCTGTTCTCCTCGGCTCCTCTCTGTGCTGATCTCACACAGTATCATCACAGTAATATTCAGAGTTGTTTTGCTGCATATTTGAGTGGAATCGGGTTTCTTTCCAATTGTCTTCACAAGAGTCTCTATAAATTGTTCCAGTTAAAATGAAACAAAATCGGGATTATAGTTTCTATATATTTGTTGTTGTGGGAAAATCAATCACATATATTATTTCACTAACCTAACTAAAGCTTTCTTCTTAAACACCTGGCTTTACAGCTTTTCTTTTTTAATTATATATATTTACCTTCACTGCTAAAAACCACAAGCAGAAGCAGGAGAAAGCAGAGTTTCCGTGCAGTCATGCTGGTGAGGAAGTAACTGTGGCTGACAGTGTGAGGTAGACTATAGTGAAAGCAGGAAGACTTGCACCCTCCTTATTTCACCTCTTGTGTCTACACTGAAACTTTTACTATGTCTAAAATAGAAGTGCATAAAAGTGGAAGGACAGTAGAAGGTAAACCACCAACATTGTTTAAGCCAGACTGATCTCTCTGTTTATCTGGATGGACATTGTGTTCAAATTATGATGAGATGTTTGTTCAAAAACAAAACTAGTCTGATACAAAGAGTCATGTTTGCCACAGTTTATTGTGTTTGTATTGTATTAAATCTGAGAGCCTGAGTTGGAGTATTATGACTGAATGGTCTCCATTACTGGGAAACAACTATCCAGTGTGAAAAGATGGACGTTTATTATAATATATGAATATTATTATATTAGTATGTCACCTAAAGTTTTATATACTTTAAAATGTTTCATAGAGCTTTATTATCCACTCCCACAGTTCCTGTGCTTCTTGCTGAGCGTGTCTTGTTGTCGTGTTGATGGTTCACTGAGATGATAGTCTGGTAGGAATCACTCGATGGCTGCTGAAGGTTTGTATAGGGCTGATCTGGCTCATCGTCATCCTTTAGAAAAGTGAAATATTTTAGGTATTAATCAAGTTCAACCCGGTCTACCCACACACTCTATTGATCTTTAAATCTCTCCATCTGTTGCCTGGATTATTTAATGTTTCTGCTCATTTCTGTAAGAGCTTCTTCACAAAATAAAGGACACTGAAGTTGGCACTAATAGTATTATAACACTAATCTGTAATTATCTATATAAGTAACATCCTAAAACATAAATGTACATGTTTTATGTTTACTGGCAAACTTTTAACTAGCTGCTGTAGATCGTAGCAATAAATTGCTCACCAAACCGCTGGGATTTTCAGGTACAGACACTCCAGATGTTCCTGACCTTAAGCAGCCACGCTGATAAGAAAGGATGTCAGCATTAGTGTAACACTATTCACATTCAAACAGAGAAAAATCAAGTAAGAACATCTACATTTATATTATCTTCTCTCTTAATAATGATAATTATTTTTGGAAGGATAAAAAGTGTTCATTCTAGACATGATGTTTAACACACACCGAATTCTCATTTATTGAAATGTGATGTTTCCTTTTACTTTCTCTACATCTATATCATCTTTGAATTACTGCAGCAAAAATAGTCTCACCCATTACTTTTCCTCCAGTAGATAAATCCCACGATAACTCCAGTTATAAAGATGATCACAACACCGGGCAGATAAACGGAAAAAGATTTGTCTGCTGAAGTGTGGGCCTCGTTTGTGTCTAAATCATTGAAAAGATGCATTTGTCAGTAAAATCATTTACTTTCATTTCCTGGAAATCAAAACACAAATCAAACACAGTTTACGTCTACTGAAACTCTGAGTGAAGTAATGAAACCCCAGTTTTATAACCACAGAGCTTTAAATATTGTCACTGTGCTCTTTTCTTTTGTCTTCTTCTTCTTCTTTTGCATCTTTTCTGAATATTACTATGAACTGAAATTGGTCCAGCTGCTTATATACATTCACTGGCCACTTTATGAGGTATACTTGTTCAGGGTGTAACACAAATATTTCAGTGTTCATTTCATTTGTCAATCACATGTCAGCTTCATCTTCCTGGTTAAATAAAGGTTAATAAAATAATAAAATGTCAGCAAATCAATGCTCAAACAGAGCAACATGGCACATGTTACTGGTCCAAGTGCTTCACAAACTGCTGATCTGCTGGGATTTTCCCACACAATCATCTCTGTTCACAGACAATGGTCTGAAAAATAGAAAATATCCAGTGAGCTGTGATTCTCTGGGTAAAAATGCTGTTTACACATCAAACCTTGAGGCAGAGCGGACCACACTGGATATCACTGCTGTCCTCTAACAACAGCAAGCTGAGGCTACAGTTTGCAAGTCTGGACAACAGAAGACTAAAAAAACGATGCCTTGCCCGATGAGTTGATTTCTAACAGTTCAGACTGCTGGTGGTGTAATGCTCTGTGAAGGATTTTCTTTGCAAACTTTGGACCCTGTAGTAACCACTGAGCATCATTTAATTGACAAATGACAAATCTGCAGCAACTGTGTGATGATGTAATTTCAATATGTCTTGAGAATCTTTGAGGAATGTTTTTAGCGCCTTGTTGTGCCACAAAAAATGAAGACATGTTTGAGGGCTGAAGGTGGTCCAACTCGGTTCAAAGATGTACCTGATAAATGAGTCAGTGAGAGTATTTAAACTGCTGTAAGTGAAAATAAGAAGAAAAGAAATGAACAAATTACAAGAATAAAAAACACATAAGCAGGTCAATACAATGCTAACACAGTGCTGAATAACTGTGTCAAATAAAGAAACCAAAATGCATTTACCTTCCACAGTGACACTGATATGGACAATATATGTCCCTTCAGTGTTTGTACACTCACAGGTGAAGTTCCCACTATCAGCTGGTGTTAAACTGGTCAGCTCCAGAAAGGCAGTCTGATTTTCTTTTGTTATTGAGAACCTGGGGTCACATTCCTGAGTAACGTTCTCTCCGTGTCGATACAGCAGATGACACTCTCCTCCTGTGTCCCTCTGTCTTTTGATCTTACAGATAATCAAAACAATAGTAGTCTGACTTTCCTTGTTGCAAATCCGAGTGACATCGTGTTCTCTCCTGACTGTCTTCACAACAGTCTCTGTAAACAGGGACAGCAAAATACGGTAAATACAAGATTCAGCCTGTGTCAGAGAGGACTTTAGTTTCTATATTTTGTGAATGTTAAACCATCTTTTTGATCCCATAATAATGTGTTTAGTTTAAACTAAAAGCAAGGAGGTTATAAATTTAAAAATATTAATAATGCATAATGAAAATAGTTTCCTTGTATTACCTTCAGCATCATGGGACACAGCTAGTGGTAACAGCAAAATCAAGCAAAGTTTTGATACGTCCATGCTTGTTAACATGTCTGTAAGCCACCGACAGTGAAGAGGAAGATGTGCGGAAAGAAACAAGCTGAAGCTTTCCTGGCTAAGCAGACGTCAGACTGTTGCCCTTCACGGGGCAAGTGTGAAATGATGTAAAAAGGAAGTGTACTGACAGGACTTTCATATTAAAAGGCTGTAAAGTTGAAACACTGTGCGAGCTCCCACACAAAAAGAAAACAGGCTAATTTTTCTTTATCACAGAGGAATTATTACACTGCTAACTGTCATGTTCGCTGAAGCTGAAGGATGGATAATATTGTAAAAGTAGCAACAAAACTACCATTTATCATAACATTATAAGCATTTTAAACTAAAATAGCGTGTTACGTCATCAAACCGCTTCATCCAATCACTCAGATACTTACAAAGTTTTGACTGCATTACCTTTAAAATTTGTACGAAGATGAGCATAAAATGAATAAAACTGACATGCTTGCATTTGTTGTGTAGTGCAACAGGTGTATGTGGCTGAGGGATTCCCATGATGCAATGCGTATTTCTTCTTCAGTCACCTTTCCTACTCACTGTGTGTTAATGCAGCTCTCTGCATTGAATCATACCTGTTATTAACCTCTGTCTCTCTTCCACAGCGTGTCTTTATCCTGTCTTCCTTCTCTCATCCCAACCAGTCGCAGCAGATGGCCCCGCCCCTCCCTGAGCCTGGTTCTGCTGGAGGTTTCTTCCTGTTAAAAGGGAGTTTTTCCTTCCCACTGTCTCCAGACTGCTCACTCATAGGGAGTCATATGATTGTTGGGCTTTTTCTCTGTATGTATTATTGTAGGGTCTGCCTTACAATATAAAGCGCCTTGAGGCGACTTTATATTGTTGTGATTTGTCGCTGTGCAAATAAAATTGAATTGAAAATTGAATTGTGAAGGCCACACCAGAAGCCACACAATTGGGAAGTCAGTAATGTCAGACACCAGCATCTTTATTTTAATTTTAATGCACATTTCCACAAACATAAATAACGACACATGTCCCATAAACAATTTCTGGTTAAAGTTTTACTGGTGCTGGAGGTCTGTTGGACTGCTGAGGGTAACTGGAGAGAAAATGATGTGTTTTTTTCATTGGACGTTAAGGCGTCTGGGAAGGGATCTCAGACCATTTACATCCTGGGCCATCTGACCTCAGGAAATCACATGATAAGGTGGGGCCAGGTTTCACAATGAGCTCACCCGAAACCCTGGCTGATTAGGACCCACACCCGCTTTCACACCTTGGCTCGTGTGATTAGGTAGAGGATCATCAGGGGTCCTTTGTCCCTCTTTGGGGGGAAACTCCCACTGGTTTTAAGTCTGGGACTCCCCACCATTGACCCTTAGAACTGAAGAAGCTTCTCGGATGAGAGGTGAAACGTCTTCAAGCAACTCAAGAAGTCCAGACGCTTTTCTTTCCAAGCTCCTTAGACTACGATGACCTGGATGACTGAGAACCTTCACAGACTTAAGTATTAAATTAATAGTTGGTTTTCATTCTTTGTTTTTAGATTTATTTTTTTCTATTCGTATCCCCTCGTGTATTTAACTGGCCAGTTCAGTCCAATTTACTTTGGGAAATATTTAATCTGAGGTAGGGATGCACCGATACCGGTATCTGGTATCGGCCTCGATACCACATTTTCTAAAGTACTCGTGAAAAGTTCCCCGATACCGAGGACTGATACCACGGTCTGAGACCTGTCTATGTTTGAGCGGCATGTAAGGGGTTAATCACAGGCGCCGAGTGCCCGCCCCACAGGCCCCGGCTGCATCTCAGAGCTGGGAGAAGGCGAGGCGAGACAAGTCAGCCGTGTGGAACTATTTCAAAGTGAACGAAGACACGAAAACAAAGGCGGACTGCAAATTGTGCTCATCGAAATTGTCCAGAGGAGGCTCTAAAGGTAGCGCATTTAACACAAGTAATTTAATCAAGCACCTAAAATCCCAACACGACAACGAGTACAAAGAGTTTACCCACGCTTATTTACCCACGCTTATTAGCACAGAGGAGCATAGCTGATGCTAAAGCAGTGGGACGGAAAATAGTTGGGCATTTTAAACATTTTAAACGCCTTAGCCTACTCCCGCCTCGAGGACATTCAGGGACAGCTCAACCAGCCAATAAAGAGACTGCAGCAGGACGTACAGACACGCTGGAACAGCACGTATTACATGACATCAGTCCTATTTTTCCACATATTAATACATTTATGAATTTTGTGCAGGTATAAAGATCGCTTCTTCTCCAACAACACTGCTCCAGAGGCCAAGCTGCACCTGAAGCAGGAGCTTCTAGAGGTGAGGCAGAGGGGAGTCGGGCAGAAGCTGCAGAACCTCCTGCTAAACTGTTCCTCAAGGCCCAGGCTGCCGCTGGCAGCAGGTGCTGCCATTGAGCTCGACACATACCTCGGAGAGGCCCCAAGCCCTCGTGAAGACAGTCCTCTGAAGTACTGGGGTGTCAACAAAATCAGGTTCCCCACTTTGGCTAAAATAGCCTGTAAATAGCTCTCAGCCCCATGTAGCAGTGTGGACAGTGAAAGGCTTTTTAGCTCAGTGTCACACATTATAGATGAAAACAGAAACAGTCTGACTGCTGATGATGCAGAAAAGCTACTTTTCTTAAAAAACCCTGCCACTCACTGTTTCTCTCCATTTAGTGAGTCATCTTAGACTTGATGTTAATACCTACCTCAGTTGCACTGACTGCCACAGTTCTATGTCAGTGGATGTTGTTAGTTTATTCACATATTGTGCACTAAATGGCAAAGATGTTTATTAATGCCCCTTGTGTTGTCCAAAGCGGCAGAGTTTAAAATAAACTGAAAAATACTTGAGTTGCACTGTCACTGTTTACATTTTTTTATAATTATTTATTCTGTAATATGTTGCATACAACATGCTTTTATTTTAAATAAATGTTCTTAATTCCAAACCAGTCCCTTGTTTTTTTGTTGTTAAATTATAGGACTAAAGCTGTTACCTGTAAATTTAAATCGTGTTTTTATTAAGTACTCGGTATCGGCGAGTACTGAAATGCAAGCACTCGTACTCGTACTCGTTTCCAGAAAAGTGGTATCGGTGCATCCCTAATCTGAGGTAAACATTTTGCTTTTCATTTGACCCCTGACCTGTCTGCTGTAATGCAGGAGGCAGGTTTATGACCTATACTGCAGCCAGACACCACAGGAAGCCTTCCTCCATGTTTTCTTTACAGTAATTGATTCAGCCAGTTTAAGTCTCCTTTGTTTTTGTGCATTAGATCACTGTGTGGGTTGTGTTGAGTGGTTATGTATTTGTAAGTAGCCATTATGACTTGACTAGTGGTGTTTATCTCTTTTAAGGGTCTAGTATCATCAGTTAATTAGTTTTTACACTTTGCAGGCACTTTGCTGTAAATACAACAACACTGCTGAAAACTCTAATTTTAATAATTACTACTGATGCACCTATCAAATAAACTAACATTTGCACAGGTGTTGAAATGCTGGACTCTTCCTCTCCTAAATCTGTGGCAGAGAAAAAATGCTGCAGGAGTGTTTTTTTTTACATGATATGTAAGAAAAATAAGAAAAAGAAAGAAACCCTGTGATTTTAATGTGAATGCATTACTGACATCTTATGCAAACACACATTGTGCACACCACTTTATCCCCTATTACAACTGCAGCTTTTATTAGTGCATGTTCACGGGACTTCTGATTCTATAGGGTCTTGACAAAAGTCTCTGCAATCAATTGATTACAATCAAGTGATTCAATTGAAACATGGAAATCAGCATTTCACCATTTTATACTATACATACATGTTTTGCTTTCAAGACTGGACAGGAGTGGCATGTGGGCGGCATTGTAGAGTGTGTTGACAGGAGGAAAACTTACACGCTCAGTAAATCACCCCCGTCACTACCTAAACCTCAAAGTCTCTAAACAGGAAGTGCATCTGCATGAAAGCTTCTGTTTTATATGCAGACAGATGACCTTTTGATGTAAAACCTTTCTCTGTATCTAGAGAAACACTTTAACTATATATTCAACTATATAGTTTAACATTTGGTCCGTAACTATCATTTAAAAACAATAAAAAGGTTTAAAAGAATATACATAGGCGGCTATAAAGACTGCAGGTCAAACATCGTGCAGATACAGAAGGACCTCCTGGGGTCCAAAATGTCGCACTATTACAGAGCAATGCTTACAATAGTCTTGCATGGTTAGCCAGTTAGACAGATGCAAATGTTAAAGTGCTAAAACAGACATGTAAATAAAATACAACATCATGTTAGCAGCTTATTGGTATTAATGTCTCTTAAAGCTCTCCATGACCTAGCTGCATCTTAACTCTCTGAGCTGCCACAGTCTTATAAACCCACCCGCTGTCTCAGGTCAGCTGATCAGCTGTTCCTGAATGTTCCCAGGACTGAGCGTAAACTTAGAGGACATCGTGCTTTTGCTGCAGCATCTCTGAAACTGTGACACGATCTGCCTTTAGAGATTAGACAGGCTTCTTCTCTGCCTGTTCTTAAATCACTCCTGAAAACTCATCTCTTCACCCTGACCTTTGACACCTTGTAAGATGTTGGTTTTTAGTTTGAGTTTTTTAGTTTATTTTTGCTGTTTTATCTTGTTTTGAAATATAGGGCTGTTTACATTTTTTATGTATTATGTGTTTTATTTTTTTACTGTTATGTTTTATTCTATTGTTCTTAACTCATTTACTGTACAGCACTTTGGTTTTGTCCTGGGTTTTTTAAAGTGCTTTCTCAATAAAGATGGATTGGATTGGACTGGAAGATAAACACTTTAGTTTGCAGTACTGTGGTGAGTTCACAGTAAAGCACTGTGTTGGACTGGCGCACAGTGATTGTGGCGTTCATGGTCAGTGTTAGGTTACCTCAAGTACAGTGGATTCATTTGCATTTAAGCTGATGATGCTTCGATTAAGTCATCAAATTTCACCTTTATATCAGCTCTATAAGCCAATTCTCAGGATACTGTTAGTGTAGGAAATGGAAAGACAACCAAGATATCTGTGAAACGTCTGCTTACATCTTGAATTCAGCTCCGGCGTATGTGGTAAGTTGTTAATGAGTGACTTTAATTGATTCTTTCTTCAGATGTGGCTATACACTCTACTGAGAATAAGCATACTGTCATGATATGAGTGGATCTTCAAAATAGACATCAAAATAGGTCATGGAGAAAATAAGTATAAAAAGTAAAGATCTTATTAGGAATAATACTGTTCGGATAATTATAACCATCATAAGCAACCGAATCATCTCAACATGTATTTGCTCAAAAATGTATTTATTACCACAAACATGTATTTAATTATCAACAAAAGGAAAATCAACAGTTTCTAGAACTCCAACAGGGGCAGGACTTGGAGGTACTGGGATTTCAGGAGGCAGCAGAATGGTACACTGGTCAGTGTCATTATTATTGACCTGTGATGGTGGATGGCCTTGGAGGGAGCTGAGAGGTAACTCAGACCTCTTGTCTTCAGGACACGTAAAGCAAACATACTCCTTCTCAGCAGCTGGAGACTTAGAGACATCCCAACTCATCAGCCTCATGCGTTTGGGCATCAAATGTTCCTCTTCATCATTAACAGAAAAAGCAGTAGAATACCTGCGCTTTCTGCAGAGACCTACCTCTGCAGTGGGTGGAGGTCTCGGAGGCAGAGGAACATCGCTAGGACACATGAAAAATGTCACTTCATCATCCAGGGATGCATGATCATTTTTCAAATCTGGATGAATGATCTTGTCAGTGTACTTTGCATGGAAGCTGGCATCAGCAGGTGGAGGATTTGAAGAAACTGGAACATCAGAACTCATCAGCCTCATGCGTTTGGGCATCAAATGTTCCTCTTCATCCTCCACAGAAAAAGCAGTAGAATACCTGCGCTTTCTGCAGAGACCTACCTCTGCAGTGGGTGGAGGCACTGGGATTTCAGGAGGCAGCAGAATGGTACACTGGTCAGTGTCATTATTATTGACCTGTGATGGTGGATGGCCTTGGAGGGAGCTGAGAGGTAACTCAGACCTCTTGTCTTCAGGACACGTAAAGCAAACATACTCCTTCTCAGCAGCTGGAGACTTAGAGACATCCCAACTCATCAGCCTCATGCGTTTGGGCATCAAATGTTCCTCTTCATCATTAACAGAAAAAGCAGTCGAATATCTGCGCTTTCTGCAGAGACCTACCTCTGCAGTGGGTGGAGGTCTCGGAGGCAGAGGAACATCAGTAGGACACATGAAAAATGTCACGTCATCATCCAGGGATGCATGATCATTTTTCAAATCTGGATGCATGATCTTGTCTGTGTCCTTCGACTGAAAGCTGGCATCAGCAGGTGTTGGACTTAGGAGCTCACATGCAGGTGCGCTGATAGGTCGGAACATGAAAGCGGGAACTTCATTGTCCAGAGCACAACGGTCTGCACTGGATGAGCGTGGGAGCTTCTCCTTTGCCTGTGGAGGAGGCAGACTTTGACTTTGTGTTGCAGATGAACATTTAAGTCATCTGACGTTTTGCTCTGTTACATATTATTATTGTTGTTGTTGGATTTTTCTTTAAAAATTCACATGATTTAATGTTTAGAAACAGACACAGTGAAGGGTAACTTACCACAGCTCGAGCCATTTTAGGCGTCTGTCAAGGCAAAGACGCAGGATTTGGTTTCTCTGTGTAAGATTACAGGACAGTTGTCAGTTTCAGTTTCAAGTCAGTTGGATAAATTCATATCAAACTTCTCAAACTGTATCATTAAAGCATTGTTTAGGTGGACAAATATGAAAGATATGAAGATAAAAACAGTAACAGCTGGCAATCAAGGGAAAACAACCTTACGAAAAAGGTCTTAATCATTATTGTTTTAAAGTAAATCTTTCAGTCCTTACTTCAGTGATTGTTTGAAGTCTCTGTGCTTGTTGTCAGTCGCAGATTTGTGTAAAATATTTGCAGTTTGTGCATAAAGTTTGCAGGAGCTCCAAAGTTTGTCTGTTCAATACCAAAGTAATGAGGAGACTGAGTGCAGGTTTGGAATCCTCAGTGACAGAAGAATGCAGCAATGTTTGAATTTGAATTTGTTATTGTTTTATTAACAACAACTACCAGGATCATACCATAGCAACACAGTGATGCCCAATCAAATGTCAGGTACAAGGGATAGCCCACATACACATCCAACAGCACAGTAAAGCAATGGGCACCAATGCCACCAGTCAGGCCTTAAAAATACCTGAGTTATATAACAGCACACTGACAGTGTCTCATCCAAAAATGTAAAATGTATAAATACAGTTAATATCATTTTCATTTAAATTTTATTTAATTCTCTTCATATACGGCCAAACAGATGTCTCAAGTCGTCACTGTTACAACATAGATAAACATGAACATGAAATCCATTATTTAATTCTCTTCCATTCACTCCAGTTCAATTCAATAGCTATATAGATGGATAGACAGATACTGTATTATATACTATATTGATTCCAAATGGAGAATTAATGTGTTATATCACCAGGATAATGAATTCAAGTAGTACAATCTCCAATAAACAGACAACACAGTTCAAGTTCAAAGTGCAATATGTGCAGGATCCAGGCTTTATATTGTAAGATGCAAAATGTTTATATATACATAATATTGTTGAAAAAATAAAGAAAGTTAAAAATCAAAATAAGTTTATTGTCACTGTGGCTGATGTGATTGCAATATGAACCCGGAAGCAGACAAGGGAGAGATGGAACTGAATCTTAACAAAAAACAAACCATTTATTAGGTTGAAAAACACGAACACACAACAAGGCCCAGCAAACAGGGGCGGAAACTAAAACTAAAACCTATCCTGGGAATAACTCAGTATGACTATGACAACTATGACAAGAAAAACATGAACATGAATCCGAGGAGGTGCATGCGAGAAACTCTGATGAAAAAACCTGAACATGAACATGGACCTAAACAGAATCAGGAGATAACCTGAAACCCGGAATAACGTGAACGGAGGAAAACGCACCAACACTGCCCAGAGGAAGACAGCGGACTTAAATACACAGAAGAGAAAGGAGGGAAGTGGAAACACAGCTGACACAAATGAACCTGACACCACAGGGGAAGCAAAATGAAACACACTGAACATGGAAACACAACCCTTTCATAATAAAAGACGAAACAAGGAGAGACGTGGACGTGTGATGGGCTGAGTTGCCAAATGGCTGGTAGGCTTTTAGCTAGGCTTTAGCTTCAGCCAAGTGGAAGCTAAATTGGCTAGTCATTCATATGTAAATTAGGCTGTTACCTGAGAATTCTGGAGGGGAGTGGGGGTGTGTAAATGATTGCTGATTTCTAACTGCCAACTGCCTCTTTGTTTGTCTGGGGGGGGCTGCTAAAAGCGGTGAACTTCCTTTTGTGTTCGTCTTGATGCATTCTCAATCATCCAGGAAAATAAATCTCCAAAAGTCACCAACTTGGAGTGGTTAGTTTCCTGAGCCACAAGGAAACTTGTGTTTCAGTTTGCCATCTTAGGGAGAAGGAGGATCATCACAGTTTTGGTGGTTGTATGAACTTAGAATGCATAAACTAATAATTTGTTTTAATTAAAAAACTTTCCCTCTGTCATTTCCTGAGTGTTTCAAAATAAAAGTCCTCTCTTTCATGTTTTGAATGTGAGGCTGTTCCTGTGATGCCTTCAAATCTGTTTCAGTCTGCAGATTTTTACATTTCAGACCCAAAGTGACTCAAACATTTACTTAAAAGAGGTTTTTGTTCGTCTGGGTTTTCCTGCTCAGCAGCGCTAAACAGGCAAAAGCAGAAACACACAAACAGAAAGAAACAGGAAAATATGTGTTTCTGTGAACAATGCAGCAGCAAAATGAAAGACCAGGATTTATTTTTAATGATTGACCAGTGTTGGGTAAGTTACTTTAAATTAGTAACTTAGTTACATTACTAGTTACTTCTATCAAAAGTAACTCAGTTACTTCAAGTTACTCGTTACTTTCAAAGTAACTAGTTACTAGAGAAAGTAACTTTGGTTTTACTCAGAATTCTCTTGTTAATGTGTTGCTTCCATAACTTTGCCAGTCTTCTAGCTTGCTTACCTGCCACAAGTGCACTGTGCCACCTACCAATAGAAAGGAAAAGATAATGTGCATATTTCCACGAGAGAAATCCCACGCCTGGACCGCCGTTGACCGCCACCATGATTCTAGCCTACGTCACAGCATCATGTGCGCTTTTTACATCCAACACAAGAACTGCAGTCGTGGTGCTGTCGATTGTACTCAGAACTCGGAAATTCTGCCTTCTGAATAGGAAGATGTAGGTAACACCAGACTGCAGATGAGCTGCATACAGGGCTGGACTGGGACAAAAAAATCAGCCCGGGCATTTTGACTAGAGACCGGCCCACCATTATAGCAAAAATCATAAAGCCTTTGAATGAAAACAAACGCTGTTGTGACAGTGATGCTCACTGTCTTGATGGTGTATATGCATCAATCTATCAATCGTTTGTTGTAAGATTCAGATAATTATTTTTTAAAAGCTAGACATTTTAAATGAGAATAAGAAAGAAAAGTATTTCCTTGTGCCCCCCTCTCCCTGTTAATGCCCTACCTGGCCCCCCTGGCAAAACTTTGCTAGACCCGCCCCTGCACAGTTACCAGCTGTCAGCTACCTAAAAAAGGATCCTGGTGTTATTTGTCTCTCAGAAACAGTTCATAACTTCCCTTCAACTCATTCATGTCACCTAAAAGGTAAACCTGTTTCTCCATCACTGTTCAGCTCTGATGATTCAGTAAGGACATCTCCTGGTTTCATCTTCATGTTTCCCTCTCACCACATAACCAAACCGACATCATGACCAGCAGCTTTTTTGCAGCTGTGGCTCCAGCAAACATCAGCTGATACTAGAAATTAATATTAAATAAATTCTAACAACAGCTGATCAAGCTTAAACGTGCTGCTGTTGTTTAACGTGAACTCCGCTGGTTTCCTCTTTCTGATGCAAAGTGGGCGATAAACAAACAAGAGAGACGATCAGCTGATCATTGATCAGTTTTCATGATTGAAGTAGAAACAGGAGAGGGAGGGGGAGAGAATGAGAGAAGAAGAGGCAGCTGTGCAGCAAAGACACAGAATAAATCCAGCTTTGTGCCTTTTTCATTGTAGCTGAATTACGGGACTAACTGTTCCTTTTCACCTCAATAAGAAATGCGTAATATTTTCTCTGAATACCAGATGAGACGGTTGGCAATTCTAATAACTTATGAACAAAATAAAGTTCAACATCATTAACTTCATAGCACCCACCCAGCTGTATAGAAACTCTGTCATGCTAGCTAGTATGCAGTACGGAAAAAGTCAGAATAACAAAAATAAACTCCACCTAAACTTGGTTTATATCTGACCCAGAGAGACTGCAGGTCATAACTTCTTACCTGAAGTTCAGTTCACACTTGGACCGGCGGCCGCCTCGGGTCTCTTTTCCTTCTGCATCCCCCTTTCCCTCCTCCACCTGCTGGCTTCCACCACTTGCTAATGTTACTGAATCTGTGGAAGCTCCGCAACAGCCACCACACGAAGTAACGAGTAACGAGCCTATCTAAATCCCAGTAACGACTAACGCGTTCCTGATTTTAGTATAATAACTAGTTACCGTGCTCGTTACCACAATAATAACGTAGTTACTGTAACACGTTACTTAATAACGCGTTAGTCCCAACACTGTGATTGACAAAAACATTAAATGATCATGTTTATTTTCACATAAATGTTCCATCGGTCCTTCTTTTACAATAAGTTTAGAAATGAAAAATACTAATAACACACCAGGAAAAAGCCAACAGCACGAGTCCTGAAAGGCTTAAAGAGAAAATAAACGCACAAAGAATGAAACAAAAAGGCACAAAACCTCAAAACAAGAGTGAATTAAATCTGACCGACACACAAAGATGCTAAAAGCCCCAAACATGAACCTGTGAGGTCATTAATACCTGTGTGTGTGCATGTTTACATGTCTTTGTGGGGACCAAAATGCCTGTCCCCACAAGTTTGAAGACATTTGTGAGACTCAGAATGTGGTTTTAGTGTCAGGGACAGTCAGGTCAGGGTTAGGCATTCAGTCTTAATGGTTAGAGTAAAAGGCTGAGGAGAGCATGATGTCAAATAGATGTCCCCACAAGGATATGAAAACACAACCGTGTGTGTGTGTTACTGTGAATTTGTGAGACAAGTGAAGATTTCAGAATCAGTGAGAAATGTTTCACTTCCTGTTGGTGAAGAAGAGCAGACTCCTCTTCAGCCACAGAAATGAAGAAGCTTTTATTTTGTCAGCCTGACAAACACGAGCTCAGCCACGAGCAGAGGCGACCCTGCAGAGGTGAAGGTCACAGTCAGAATCAGCGCCAGAGAACCGCACAAGGACGGCCTCATTGGTCACGGCTGAGTTCATTATGTGATGGTAACAAGCTGATTATTACAGAACAGGAAACACACGTCTGCTCATCAAACACCAGCTGCTGCTGCTTTTATCAGTCTGACAACAAAACCTCACAAGAAAGAAGTTTTTGTGAGTTTGCAGCGTTCCTCTAAACTGAAAACTAAAACAGCCTGAAAATGGGAACACGCACCCACACGCGAGAGTCAGGCAGCTTAAATGTGTTTGTCTTCATCTGTAGTTACGTTTCATTGGCTGGAAATGTGCTAACTGGAATCCTTCATGAGTCCAGATGAACAAAAACAAGTGTTTACTGCTCCACGCTGCACAAATCTGAATCAAAATCACTCAGACGCGCCCATGTAGGCATTCCACTAAAACCATGTGACCACCTTCACCTTTAAACCTGTCGTGAATATAATTTTAGACTCTTCACTTTATTTTGAAAGAACAGATTTGCAAGAAGTGCGGCTGCTGCAGAAACTCTTCACTTTTCACTGGCTTTAATCTTGAAGGTTTCTCCAGATGTGGAACATTCATGCTAAACATTCAACATCTGACGACCGTCTCCGTGTAAAACACTGACAAACTCAAACTTTATACGGTAACTGACAGATTTATTCCTCCATTTTCAGGCATTTCACAATGAACTTGGATTAGTTTGATGATTTTATTCACGTTGGTGAATAAAACCAGCCAAGAGGCTGATTCCTGCAGAGGAGGAGGCAGAGTGGAGGAATCTGCAGGTTCTGTCTCTAACACACAACCAGAGCTTCAATCATAACGAGCACATAATAAAACCATGATCCCCCCTGATCGACTCTTTTAGCCTGTTTCCTCTGGATCGAACAGGATCTAACAAACCCCAGCTTCTGCTGGGACACTGGTCATGATGGGAGGAAAAAGATGGCTGCCGTGTTGCCGTTTCCACTCTTACACCAGCATTATACTTCCTGTATCTGTGGGTCTGAGTTTTTAATCAGAGGATGATCTTAAAGCTTTCAGTCTGCTCTACAACCCACCACCTATCCACACGTCTGCTAAGTGGACTGGAAATCAGTAAAACTTCTACCAGACTTTAGTAAATATTGCATTAAGATGAGCAGACAGATTTTAATCTCAGCATCGTGCACACAGATTTTTCAGGACACTGGAAGAGTTCCTGCCGTGGATTTAGATGTTAGTGTTGTGTGGATGATCCCATTCTGTGATCTTTGTGTTACTAACACTGATGACACCACCGTTATTGGACTCATCTCGGACGGGGATGAGTCTGCCTACAGGAGGGAGGTTGAACGTCTGGTGTCCTGGTGCAGCCACAACAACCTGGTGCTGAATGCCCAGAAGACAGTGGAGATTATTGTGGACTTCAGGACGCACACAGCTCCACTCCCCCCCATCATCCTGTCTGACACCCCCATCACCTCTGTGGACTCATTCCGCTTCCTGGGTACCACCATCACCCAGGACCTGAAGTGGGAGCCCACCATCACCTCCGTCATTAAGAAAGCCCAGCAGAGGATGTACTTCCTGAGGCAGCTGAAGAAATTCAACCTGCCAACACGGACGATGATGCAATTCTACACTGCAATCATCGAGTCCATCCTCACCTCCTCCATCACTGTGTGGTACGCTGGAGCCACTGTCAGGGACAAACAGAGACTGCAGCGTGTTGTGCGCTCTGCTGACAAGGTGATTGGCTGCAGACTCCCATCTCTGCAGGACCTGTACACCTCCAGGACACTGGGGCGTGCAGCTCGGATCTCAGCTGACCCTTCTCACCCTGGACACAGTCTGTTTGACCTGCTCCCCTCAGGCAGGAGGCTCTGGTCCATTCGCACCAGAACCTCTCGCCATAAGAACAGTTTCTTCCCCTCTGCTGTTGGACTCATGAACAATAACCGTATGACTGTTCCCACCACTAACACATGACCCTACGCTGTGTTTACTGCATCATTCCATGTTTGGCACTGATCACCACCTGCACTCATGTATATATCATGTATATATCTATCTACTTAGCACTTTTAATTCTTATTCTTATTTTTATTTTCATGTCTATTTAAGCGTAATTTATGGCAGTATGTTTGCACTGAAGCACCGCAGCAATTTCCTAATGTTGTAAACCTGCTCAACATTTGGCAATAAAACCCTTTCTGATTCTGATTCTGATGCTTTTACACTTTAGGACCCTCGAGACCTCTGCTGCTCAGCCGTCCTGATCGCTGCCTCCACTTTAACCAGAGGCTGTAACCTCTGATCATTTCACCTGCACCGGCAGTAAAACTCTTCTCCACAACCAAACGTGCCATAAACCCATCACAGCTTCATCATCAGCTCAGTCTCAGCAACATGCAGACGACCGAGCAGCAGAAACTCTGCAGGGAACGTCTGAAGTCTGTTCTTCAGTTTTCCCAGCTCACTGTTTATTGAACATGAGACAGAAAAATAACTTCACCTTTAATGTGAAACTTTTATCGCCTGTGACATGTTTGCAGGAAGTTTTCATGCTGTGATTTAGTGTCACAGCCATAAATATCACACAAGGTAAAAACTACAAGTCCCAGCATCCTCTGTGTTTAGGGAGGAGCAGTGAAAGTGAAAGTGTTGATCCTCCGTTCAGAGCAGCAGGAGGAGGAAGGTGGAGCTGATGCAGGTGAGTGTTAACATGAATATGTTTCTTCTTATGACATAAAATAATTCCATGCTGTTCGTGTCTGTGGGTGAAACGTGAGGCCGGTCGGCTCCTCTGAGCGCTGGTTTCCTGTAAGTAGAGAGGAAGTGAGTTTAGCTGAGAGAGCAGGAGGAGAGTGAGAGCTGTGCTGAGGCAGGTGAGTGTTAACACCGCTCTGACATTACTGTGTCTCTGTGGCGGGAACAACAGGCTCCGTCAGTGGAGGCAAAAATAATCAGACTTTGGTTTTTCAAAGGAAACTACTTCATGTTGGGAGAAGCCGCGCGCTCATTGGATAACGACTTGTCAATCTCAAGTTATTAGCCAATGAGCGCGCAGGTTCACAGTAAGACCCGCCCTTATCACGACGGGTTTTAAAACTAAAATGGCGACAGAAACTCTGTGAGTGGAGTTCAGGCTGACTTTATGAAAGTGCGATGTTTGAGCCACTTCCTGTTCTCAGTCCCGGCGTCCTGATCACCGAGGTTTCTGTTGCTCTGATGTCTGATATTGATTATATCTGTAAACAGGCTGTAGGCAGAAACATCAGGTCTGATCTGAAAATCCCTTCAGAAACAAACTTTAAGAGTTTTATGTCCGTGAGGCTGTAAAACTGTAACGTGTCCTGTGATCCATAAACACTCTGTGATGAATAATCTGACGTCATTTTGAGCCTGACAGTAGTTTCCTGTCACAGAGCAGAAGCTGCAGGCAGTTTTTGGCACCTTTATATTTAATTTATTCCAAAATAAATCAATAAAGTTAGAAAAGAACTCTCAGTGACATTAAAAATCTATTTTTAAAGACAGATGTGACCAAGTGCAACAAATATAAGATGAGATGTTTACAGATATTTGAAGTATTGATCATATGTAGAACACAGAGCAGGTCCAATAACAGAGTCATCCTGCTCACAAACAGCAGTTTGGTTTCATGAGCTCACTTCCTGCAGTGATCCTCAGCTTCTCTCCAAAGGAGCCGTAACATGTGGGCTCCTCACCATGATGATGATCCCAAACACACTGAGTCCCTTCATCCACCTGATCATGTACTTATTAAATAATGTGATGGTTTTGGTGTTTTTTAAAGACTTTGAGCCTCTAAAATAACTGGTTTGGACTTTAGGGCCAAAGCTCCAACATTAGAAAGTCGTCAGTGTGATGCTTCCAGTACAACAGCACCTCTGAGTGTGTGTGTTTACCTCTCAGACTAACTCCACCCTGACATCAAGAAGATGGAGGAAGAGGACGGAGCAGCATCTGCAGCATCCAGCTGTGTGTCTGTGAGGAGTGACGGGGTTACACAAACACCTCCACCTTACAGTCATGGACCTGCAGCAATAATGTAAGAACACTACTAACTTTATTAGTCATTTCAACATAACCATGACAGAATCATTGATCTGTGATTGGTTCAAACTGTTTGATCTGAGTTTGATTTTTATTGACTTGTTTTCTTGCTAAGATCTGAACTCTGTAAGTTTAAGTGAAGTCAGTGCAGCAGAATCAGAGAGAAGAGCTGAGAACAAACTGAGTTCATTCAGAGACAGAAAAACTGGCTGATGATTGGCTGACCTGTCAGCGTTATGAGGCAGACACAATATCACAGAGGGATCAGCTGATCATATGGCTGTCAGAGAGAACTGATCAGTTATTGATGTTTGTGTTTGCAGAGGTCAGAGGTCACAGTCTCCAGTATCCAGCTGTGTGTCTGTGAGGAGTGACTGGTCCAAAGAAATACTTCCTCCAGGCTTCAGTGATGAACCTGCAGCAACAGTGAACTTCAATCATGGAGCTCAGCTGACCATGTAAGAGAGCTGCTGACTCAGAGTTCAAAGGTTGTTTCTATAAATGTTCTGCCAGTGACATCATAACTTAACCTAACACTGGTCTGTGTATGAAGTATCATTTAGTGGCAGTTGTTAAAGTTGTATAATGATGATGCTAGTTTGGGGTGTATTTTCCTGCTGATGCAAATGCATCTACTTTGCCCTTTGTCTGGTGCTTTGGACAAAGACGTCCAATGAAACTCAGAACAACACAGTTTGCACCACCAGCAGGCAGAGGAAGTGGCTGACATCCAGAAATCCTACCAGTGGCTGAACAAAGCTGGACTGAAAGACAGCACAGAGGCACTAATCATGGCAGCACAGGAACAAGCTCCGAGCACAAGACCCATAGAGCCCGGGGTCTACATGGCTCTTTTTGGGGGGGTTGTGTTGTATTAATAGTGACTTTGTTTCTTTGGACCAAAATCTTTTGTTTTTCAGTTCAGTTGCAACATTGACTAACACTAATGCAGGGGTCGGCAACCTGCGGCTCTTTAGTCCTTACAGTGCGGCTCCTCGTGGTTTGGGAAAATAAATTAGAAGTATTTAGCTGAAGTGTATTTTATTTATGTTCTTTTTTAACTTGTAGTTCTAAATTGGAAGATTATTGTGATATTGAAATATAAAAAGAAAATTATATTTTTTATTTTTTCATCGTTCAAATAAGCGTCACACTCGTGGAAGCCGGTGTACCCGCCGAAACGCCGTGCATTTATCGAGACTTTCAGCCCCAGGTAGGCCAATTATGGATCTTTGGATCCACATTATGTCAGCAGCTGTTCTCCACCGTGAACTATGTTAAAAACAAACACCGCTCACGCCTCACAGACGACAGCTTACAGTCCTGTAAAGATGAAAGTGACTTCGTACAGCCCCGACCTGCAGACGCTGTGCGCAGAGGTTCAGCAGCAGAAGTCCCGTTGTAAACATATCACGGCAGACCCGACGATGTTTGCATGAACACGCTTTTCAGCTTCTCTTTATTGACCACTTTTCACACACGGTTGCTGTACGCACACAGCCGGCTGTAGCTTTGCAGCTCACAGCCCGACACACACCAACACAACAGCACAGACGTTAAGGCGGCGAGGCGTGATTGCGGGTGTCGCTCAGGTGCGTCCGCCTCCCCTGCAGCGGCGCTGCAGACCACGCCCCGCCACACACATTAACCAGGTAAAATACATATTTAGGCAGAATTTTGCTAATATCTATTTTTCATCTTTCAGCAGCATAGAGCTTTTTTTCCAATTATTTTTTAAAAGTCAGGTCAAGGCTCCAAAAGCCCAAAGGAGATATAAGGGTGGCGGCTCACAGCAGTTTTTGTTTGCTACATCATTTTAGTTCAGCTGGGTGTCTTTCCTTTGGTTATATTTCTTTAAGAGTTCAAATGTGTTCATTACATAAATAACATGTAATTTTCTCTGTAGCACTTCATGGATTTCATAAGCAACACACCTTAGTTGTTCACACAAAGCATAAAGGTAAAAAACAGTATATACAGTGTTATCTTCATTCTAGATGTCAAAAAGTATTTGTGGCTCCCAGTGTTTTCTTTTGCGTGGAAACTGGCTCCAAATGGCTCTTTGGGTCCTGAAGGTTGCTGACCCCTGACCTAATGGTATATTTTTTTTAGCTGGATCGTTCTATAAAAACATGAATCAAATCTGAGAAAAGTTTCCACCTGACCTGTTGAATGTTATTGAAGCCAGAAGTTTGCCTTCATACTGTGTTTCTTGCATGCCTTTTGTGGTGTACTAATTGATGTGAAATGAATGCAATGTGGTTGTGTTTGCAGAGGTCAGAGGTCACAGTCTCCAGCATCCAGCTGTGTGTCTGTGAGGAGTGACGTGTCCAAAGACAGACCTCCAGACTTCAGTCATGAACCTGCAGCAACAATGTTCTTCAATCATGGAGCTCAGCTGACCATGTAAGAGAGCTGCTGACTCATTTACGGGTGTTTGAAATTCTGTGACCACTTTGTAATTTTAGTTTATATTTTTAAAGTGTTTTTATTTGTAGTTGCCTTTATTTTTATTACACTGTGTGTAACGTGGTGGTTTGTGCTGTTTGGGATTGTTTTGGTGTATTTGTGTCAGAACATCAGATAAATGATTTCATCACATTTTAAAAGAAAGTATCAGGATAATAATCTGAACTGAGTCATCAGAAATAGAAAGATGGTCTCAACAGGCCACTGAGCTGATCTCCAAAGAAATGCAGAAGATTGAAGAGTCCGAGGCTGTTTATTTGTCACAGGCATCGTCATACACGTACAACACAGTGAAATGTGCTGAGCTGCTCCTGTGACTGGACAAAACATTAGAAACAATCATTAAATGAAATAATGAAACATTGTGCAGATGTAATGTTAAAGTGCTTTGTGCCACATTAGCACAGCATGTACTGACAGAGCAGTGCAAGCAGAACAAAGCAAATGAGCAAAGTGATGTAAACAGAGTAACTGAACAGAGTGAGCAGAGTAATATCAGCAGTAATGAAGCAGCAGGATCAGTGTAGCAGCGTGTGACGTCATAATGAATCAGGTATGATCTGAAATATGACAGTGAGACAAGAACATGATGTAAGGTCCTGTTTAAACCCTGATGGTGATGCTATGAGGGGAGCATGTTCTGATTTAGGACTTGGCTGGTCTGAGGATAGAAGCTCCTCTCTGTTTGTGTCCTGATGGTGCAGAAGCTTCTGCCTGATTGTAGAAGGAGCTGAAGCCAGCATCATCCCAGAGGTGAAGCTCCTCTGTGTGCAGACCTGAGGTCAGATTCCTCCAGGCTGATGTTCAGGATCTACAGAAACGTGTGGTTGTAGTTATTGCTGCACTGTGTGCTGACAGCAGATACTCAGAACAAAGCGCTGCACACGTGTTCTTTACAAACATCTGTACATATAAAATATGGATCATGGCAGTGAATGAACACGTTTCTGTCATTTGTTTCATTGGCTTCTTTTTTCTGCCTGTGTTCATGTGATTAATGTCTAACACATAAACAGGTTTGTAATCAAACATCACATCATCAGGGAGGCATCATGAAACAAAGTTACTGCTGGAGGCTGAACTCAATTTGGTGGCAATGTTCAAAAATATCACTCAGATCATTTCAAAGCTTTTAGTTCTTCTTCTTCACTTCTGTAAAAGAATAGAAAGAAAATCAGAACCCAGAAGTTCACTTCCTGATGACTGAACTCTTTCAAAATAAAGCTGAAAGCTCTGAATGTGACACCGCTGCTCCACCACAGTTTTTAGAGGAGGTCAAAGGTCAGTTGAAAGTGATGGATCCCAAACTTCCAGTACATCCAGTGAAGGACATAATCAGCTCTGTGATGAAGGCTTTTACTGTGGAGTTTGTAGGCTGATCACTCTGTGTTTAATAAGACAGGCAGGAACAGCAAAGGAAACTTGGATTCTGAACTCAAACACAAGTTTCTCCACTTTGACTTTTCTCTGTGACCATCAGAGCTTCTGCACAGTGTCATCAAATCTGGATGTTTGTCACTGACAGTCAATGATTTTAGTGATAAAGAAATGTGTTCACAGAGGGAGGAAGAGGAAGAGGAGTGGTGTCTGTGAGGAGGAGCAGCTGTCCTGCTGTGCTTTGTGTCAGGACGTCCTGAAGGATCCAGTCTCTACCAGCTGTGGACACTGGTTCTGCAGACAGTGCATCTCCTCATACTGGGACCAGTCTGCTTCATCAGGAGACTGGTCCTGTCCCCAGTGTGGAGAAAGATCCAGAAGCAGAGCTGGACTGCAGACAGCCAGTCAGAGCAGCTGTGTACAAAGTAAGACTGAACATCTGTCTGCTGATGGACTCATTTCTGAAAACTGGACTTCTTGTTGTTGTTCAGACATTGAAGAGTTTTCTGTCTGTTTTTCTTTCTTTCAGCAGATGTTGGTCTGCAGGAGGTTTTAGATGAACATAAGATCAGTCTGAGGAGGAGATGTGAACGTGTGACTGAAGGAAGTGATGAAACAGGAAGTAGAACCCTCCTCAACAGGATCTACACTGAGCTCTACATCACAGAGGGACAGAGTGAAGAGGTTCATAGCCAACATGAGGTGAGGCAGCTGGAGACAGCTTCCAAGATGGACGCCCTCCATGACACTCCAATCAGGTGCCAGGACATCTTTAAAGCCTTACCTGACCAACAGAGACCCATCAGAGTGGTTCTGACCAACGGCGTGGCTGGTGTTGGAAAAACCTTCTCAGTGCAGAAGTTCACTCTGGACTGGGCAGAGGGCTTGGAGAACCAACATGTCAGTGTGGTGGTTCTGCTTTCATTCAGGGAGCTGAACCTGATCAGAGAGGAGCAGTACAGTCTTCTGGAGCTGCTCCATGTTTTCCATCCAACATTACAGAAGGTCACAGCAGAGAAGCTGGCTGTCTCTCAGCTTTTGTTCATCTTTGACGGCCTGGATGAAAGCAGACTTTCATTGGATTTCACCAACAGGAAGCTGCTGTCTGATGTCACACAGAAGTCATCAGTCAGCCAGCTGCTGACAAACCTCATCCAGGGGAATCTGCTTCCCTCGGCTCTCGTCTGGATAACTTCCCGACCTGCAGCGGCCAATCAGATCCCTCCTACATGTGTTGACAGGCTAACAGAAGTACGAGGCTTCACTGACGCCCAGAAGGAGGAGTACTTCAGGAGGAGATTCAGTGATGAAGAGCTGTCCAGCAGAATCATCTCCCACATGAAGACATCCAGGAGCCTCCACATCATGTGTAGAATCCCAGTCTTCTGCTGGATCACTGCTACAGTTCTGGAGCACATGTTGACTACAGAGCAGAGAGGAGAGCTGCCCAAGACCCTGACTGACATGTACTCACACTTCCTGCTGGTTCAGACAAAGAGGAAGAAGAACAAGTACCACGAGGGACATGAGACGAGTCCACAGGAGCTGACGGAGGCTGACAGGGAAGTTCTTCTGAAGCTGGGGAGGCTGGCGTTTGAACATCTGGAGAAAGGAAACATCATGTTCTACCAAGAAGACCTGGAGCAGTGTGGTCTGGATGTGACAGAGGCCTCGGTGTACTCAGGAGTTTGTACAGAGATCTTCAAAAGAGAGTGTGTGATCTTCCAGAAACCAGTCTACTGCTTTGTTCATCTGAGCATCCAGGAGTTTCTGGCTGCAGTCTACATGTTCCACTGTTTCACCAACAGGAAGTCAGAGGTGCTGAAGGACTTCCTGGGAAAAAAATACAACGAGTCATCTCTGGATGATTTCCTTAAACGAGCCATGGAGAAATCCCTCCAGAGTAAAAATGGCCACCTGGACCTGTTTGTCCGCTTCCTTCATGGCCTCTGTCTGGAGTCCAACCAGAGACTCTTAGGAGGTCTGCTGGGTCAGACAGAGAACAGTCCAGAAACCATCCAGAGAGTCATCAAGAACCTGAAGAATAACAAGAAGTTTAATTCCTGTCCTGACAGAAACATCAACATCTTCCACTGTCTGATGGAGATGAACGACCTCTCAGTACATCAGGAGATCCAAGAGTTCCTGAAGTCAAAGAAAAGGTCAAAGGACCTCTCTATGATCCACTGCTCAGCTCTGGCCTTCATGCTGCAGATGTCAGAGGAGGTTCTGGATGAGTTTGACCTGCAGAAGTACAAAGCTTCAAAGGAGGGACGACTGAGACTGATTCCAGCTGTGAGGAACTGCAGAAAGGCTCGGTGAGTCCAGATGTGATCATTACATCATTGATCAGTGTCGGTTAATAGTTTAATGTTTAAATTAAAAACACAGTCCTTGGTTATAAAGTGCTTTACAAACACCAACATTACGGCTAACAGCTGGATTCTCCTGTTTCAGTGCAGCTAGCCAAACAACAAAGAGCCACTTGCTGCTAAAGACAGAGTGAAAGTGGACGGTATATCCTCCATTCTTCATGTAAAACACATGCAATGAATTGTAATGCACCATCTGTGTTTACCTTCATGCAGTTTTCTCTTTATGGTAGACTTGGATATTTAAATGTTTACCTCCTGGAGAGTCTTGTTCACTTGATTAGTTTTTGTGAAGGGGATTCTCCTCACCCCGTCTCCAAGGGAGACACCAGCTACCCTTCAGAGAAAATGTATTTGCCCCACTTGTAACCACGATCTGGTTCTTCCAGTCACTGCCCACAGCTCGTGACCATAGGTGAGGGCAGGGACGTAGATCGACCGGTAAATTGAGAGCTTCGCTGTCACGCTCAGCTCTCTCTCTTCACCACGACAGACCAGTACAGCGTCCACCTCACTGTTACCGCAGCAACAGTCTGTCTGTTGATTCCTGCTCCCCTCCCCCTTCTTTACTCAACCCTGAGATACTCAGACTCCTCCACCTGGGGCAGGAACTTGTCTCTGACCCAGAGTGAGCACTCCACCCTTTCCCAGCTGAGGACCATGGCCTCAGATGCTGATCCTCATTCACACGGCTTCACACTCTGCTGAGAACAGCTCCACTGTGAGCTGGAGGCCATCACCTGATGAAGCCAACAGAACCACATCCTCTGTGAAAACAGAGACCAGACTCTGACACCACACAAGTGGAATATAAGGTCAGAGGTCAGCTAATACCTAATATGGTAATCCTGAGCTAACAGGAAAGGGAAATGCAGTGAAGAAATGGATTTTCAAATGAGGAGTGGAATCACCATTTTAAATGTACAAAGTAAATCTTTGATTTTATTTTTTAAAAGATTTTAAAATCATTTTAAAAATTGGAATTCAAAAATGTTTTTTAAAATGAAATAAATGTACTCATGTTTTATTGCACAATTTATTAATGAAGCATGAAATGTATTTTGATGTGTTTTGACTCTTCTGATCCTCCATAATATTGAGATTGTATAGAAGTTTTCAACATTTGCAGATTTAGGATTATACTGTACACTATTATTAGCATAGTATGTAACACATGGGGACACTAAAGCAGTCGCGCCAGAATGTCCTCTAAAAAGAAAGCTTCTTTAAAATACAAGCGAGTCAGACACCGAGGGCACAGAGATGAAGCAGGTCTGATCAGGAACAGTTTATTACTGGGCCAGGGAGCACAAATAAAAACACCCTTAAAATGTACGTGATACAAGGTTGTCAATTTAGTAAAACTAAATAAAACAATCCTAGAACCCGTAAAACTACCATTTTCTATATTCACTAACAAACCCCTGCTATAATTATGCCACATGTTCATTATGGGTCCATCAGCAGGCCAGGAATTCCGGCTTTAGAGCAGAGTCCACGCCAGCCCCGTCTTCAGCAGACAAGCAAGAGCCTCCCATCTTGTCCTTCCACTGGCCCATCATATCCCAGCCCAGCTTGCGTTCTGCACCCGAATCCATCATGCGACCACCGCCACAGCTCCCCTTGCATCAGTGTCCTGTAAAATAACAGATAGTAAACCTGCTGCCAATCACACGCGTTGTCTCCTACTGTTGCCGTTCCATGAGGTCAGGACTGGGTCGCCGTGTCACGCTGGCCATCTAGCATTAGCCTTCCAGTCTTGGGCTTCTCTCCTTCAGTGCTCAGCTAGCCTGCTTTTAAAAGGTCTTTACACAGCTGACACACCCATGCCTCAGCAGGTGGTCCCTATCAGCTAATTTGTCCCATGTGTAGCCAGTCCACAGTGGATTAAAAACTGTGTCACATAAAACACTAAAGCCCATGCAATAGAAACAGAATAAAACAATGCAAATAAAACGTCACTCATAAATAAACACTAAAAATCTGAATAAAAACAATATACAAGATAAATACAAATTTCCACTGTGTGACATCCCCCCATATTTTAACTGTGACAGTCCCTGTCACAACATTCAGGTGTTCTGTCCAGGAGGGTGGCTGAACAACACTTGGCCTTGCTGGCTACTGTGTCTCTGGTAGTCCCTTCTTTACACATAACACATGAAACATCAGCAATAATCTGCTACCAACGAGTTCCTTTGAATGCATCCTAGAAAAGTTACAGCATAGGTGAGTTATACAGTCCAATTGCCACATCCAGGTAACCTGCTGTTCTTCCATTTCGTGACCACATAGCATAGCTAATGTATGGGATTATCAGAACACTGACTCCTCTCAGCTCAGCTCCTCTGATATCCCTTGTGGATGAACACTACTCATGAATACTCACGTGGCAATAAAACGTCTTTTCTGTACACCCCTTGCTCACAACCCTCAACAAGGGTAGCTGATTTAAACACTTAGCATTCTATCATCTATATCTGTACCCCAGGTACTGAACACTGCTCCCAAACTTGTATCCTGTCGACAAACGCCAAAATTATGTAGCCGCTAAGACTGGTGGACCTAAATCTTCACCTCCAAGTCCATTCACATACAAGAGGAAGGGGAGCAAGCGGGTCAGCGCTCAGGGCACAGAAACTAAGCTGGCTTTGAACACACACCATTTATTTCCATAAAAAACACAGCCAGAATCACAAATACAAGTTAAAATCCCCCGTATACAATAAAAAGAGTGTTCTCAATGCGCTAAAAACCCTGCCGGCAGAAATAACTATACACTATTAAAACAAAGCTAAAAAAATGTTTTCCATATGCTAAAATTACCCTCCCACAGTCCCATAATCCCACAGTACAGCCACACGCGGGCGAATGTGCCTTATCTGAAACAGGAGAGGAATTTCTCTTCCGGGATGGAAACCACGCCGGCCAGAAGAACAAGGAGGGGGCTCCTGTCGCAGACCTGTCTCCTGACAGCGCGTCGCCGCACAGTCTCGCCCCACTCCACACCTGCACACGGCCTCCCTCGTAGCACCGTCAGATGCAGGCAGAGGGGCATCCCTGCCCTGTTGTGAATTGAGGGCCATCGCCACCCACTGTTGCTGTTCCTGCAGTTGGGACTGGATCGCCGAACGACTCGCGGCGCCCCACAGTCAGGCAGCAGTTCCTTCAACACACGTGCGGGCTTACACGCGTTCCTTTTTCTCCTGCTCACCTTTCGTGCGTCGCTCCTCTTGTCTCTGCGCTCACCATCCCCTTTAACAGGTCAATCTGGCAGCTGATAGGCCACCTTGGGGAACGCCCCCATCTGTTTAGTCCTCAGTGGATTAAAGGAATATGGTACAACAACATTAACACACATAATATAAGTATGAGGATAAAACCATGCAATATAAATATCACAATAAAATCATGCAAATAAAATCAACACTATGTACCAATACACAGATTGATAAAACATAAAAACACAAATTTCCACTGTGTGACAAGTATACTACTATACTAATAACAGTGTATAGTATACTATTGTACTATACACTATTATTAACATAGTATATTTTAACAGGGAATCTTGATCCTGTTACATTTGACTTCTGTTGAGCTTCTTGAATTGTCACCTTCAGTTCCTTTCCTTTACTCTTCCAGTGTCTTTGGTTTAAATGTATTTACCCTGATAACTGCATATGAAACAGTTCACCTCTTTTCACTCACGATTATCTGTTTGCCATAAAAGTGTTGGTGATGTGTTGGGAGAATCATTATTTTCAGTCTCTTCGTATAAACATAGTGAGGCAAAGATGTGGGTCGTGGTCCCTGATAATCAGATGTGTCTGTGTTCTGTTACATGTGACGTTAGAGAGGTTTTAGTGGAGATAAAAACAGGACCAACATCACTCGTGACTGCTTTCCTGTCTTCACAGTGTGTTTACTGTTGGAGCTCGTCCTCCTGTTGCATCTGTCACAGCTGTTACGCTCCTCTGTGACTCCTCCTCTGTCTGCTGTCACACTGCAGGAGTTTTTGGTCACGGCGTGTGAATAACTGCCGAGGTCGGCTAGGACGACGCCACCACTCGTTGTCAGACCCTGTCACGCTGTCTGTTTTCATCTTTAGCCGAGGTTATTAAGAACTTCAAAATGAAACCAGTCTCTGTTTTCAGTCTCCGCCCTCTTTTGCAGCTTTGAGCCAGGTTGTAACACCTGTTAAAGTCACCACCTGTTGTGACCGGGGAGTGAGATGAGTGTGAGAAAGATGAAAACAACGTCTCATTCTGACTAGTTACTGGGAACTGATGTGTGATGATGCAATAACAAAGATGACTGTTTCTATGATTTTCTGTTTTATTAATTGTTTTTATTGATGATAAGGACAGGCAGAGGAGATTGGATGGATTTACTTTGTTTTATTATTTTGCACTGAAATGGAGTCCAGTGTACAGTCCTTGGCGTTGCACATTTTAATATGTTTTAGCTGAGACTGTAGTGGGCACTCTTTAAATGTCAGGTCAGTTTGTCACGTTAGAGCCTATTTGTGCCTGTTAGTGCTGACGATGACTTTAGACCGAGCTGACTGAGGGGTCTAAGCTCATGATGCCACCAGCAACACCCGGGTCATGCTGCAGAGTTTTCAAACCCGACATAATTTACTCAGGTTATATCAGGTGATCTAAGAAAGGCCGCTTAGAAAGAAAAGCGAGTGCACTGCTTTAAGTGTCTTGAAGATGTTTAATCCGAACATTCAGCTTCTTCACTTCTAAAACCAAAAAGTGGAGAGTCCCAGATTTTAATCCTAGTGGGAGTGTCCCTTAAGAGGTCATTGACCAACTATTGATCATGTGGCTCATCACATGAGCCAAGCTGTGAAAAAGGGTGTGGGTGATTATCAGCAGAGGTTTCAAGAGATGAAACGTCTTCAAGAAACTTAAAGAAGTCACTTTTCTTTCCAGGCTCCTTAGATTACCATGACTGTATGATGAGAACCTACACAGACATATCAGGTGAAGTTTTCAGTGTTTTGGTTCAGTTTAATGTAAAAATGGAGATGAAACACATATAAAGGCTGGTTTACACCACTGAGCCCTGCTCTAAAACACTGACACAGATCTGTCTGTGAAGCTGGCTTTAACAAATAAGAGCTTAAAGTTTTAAACACATGTTTAGCGCCGAACTGTCCACTTTACTGTCTGTAGCAGGAAGTGGCTGTTTGGCACTGAAACGGGAGAATCCAGCTGTTAGCCGTGATGTTGTGTTTGTAAAGCTCTTCATAAACGAGGACTGTGGAGAAGGAGAGCCTGTGTGAGTCAGGTGGTTCACCGGCCGAGTGTATCAGCGGCAGAAACAGCTGATCAGCGCCGTTTTATGCAGTAAAATAATCTTTCTGTTCCCAAACACATCCACACAGTTTACAACATAACAGCCCACTACATGCACATCACACCACAAATATGCATAAACCTGAACATAAAATATGTCCTGTACCTGTGTGATCTCTTTAAGTAACTCACAGAATATCAACACTAACGCCACAAGTTTGTTGGTATTTTAACATTTTAACCATTGATTTTGAATTAAAACCAACAGTTAAAATATTTTTGCACCAGAGGAAAGAGCAGCAGAAATATTAAGACAGATAAATCATTCTGTCTTCAGTCTCCATGAACAGCATCAACATCCTCTGGTGAAATTTCTCTTTCCTCCTTAAAATATATTAAATGTCAGTTTAATTCCAGATTAATGGTTAAAACATGTATGTCACATATGAACATGAGGAAATAAAGAAAAGTGACTGATTCAGTTCCATATATGCTCCAGGGAGGCGTTAAGGTTCATTAAAATTGTTCAGTTATTAAAGTTTAATCTGAGCCGAGCTGACTTCCTCAGGAACAAATAAACACCGAGATAAACTTCACCTTACAGATATAATCTAAATGAATCATATCCAATCTCAGAGAGTTGACAGTCAGCTGTGTGCTGGGAGACATGTCTGTCTGCAGTGTACGAGCTCTGACCGCTCCCCAAAAATGTCGGAGTGAATACATTAATATTAAAAGTGTAGCTGGTGACACAGAAACAGAGGATTTAAGAAGTTTAAGTGTAGGTCGGGTCCACACATGTCCAAACACCTGTGCGTAGTCCTGCTTGTTACTCAGAAACGCACACTAATAAAATGGCCATAAGGCCAAAGCAATGGTTTTGACTGGTGTTGACCCCGCCCCCACCCTGAGTGTGGATGCTGAGAGAAGGGCCAGCTGTGAATATGAGGCTGTGGGAGCAGATGGAGAGAGAGTATGTCGGGGTATCCCAGTACAAGCTTTACTGGGGTCAGAAATTAGACAGACTCCAGTTCCTTTGTTTGATTTATCTAGTTTGATGTTAGGAAAGAGATTCATGAGATGGAAAAACCTCCCAGTCTACTGAGATTCAGAAATGATTTGTACACATGGAAACTCCCTGAGTGGGAACAAAGAGTGTCCTGTCAGGAAGAGCATTTGGAATATGGATGTTGAGGATGTGACAGTGCCTGAAATCCTGCTGCTGTTCTGAACCATAGTTTCTGATCTGAAGGTCAAACAGAGTCATGATGGTTGTTTCTATTTGTTCCTTTTTAGTTTAGTTCCCCTGAAATCAGATGTGATATCAGCAGCTCTGAGTTCATTCATCATTATTGTCCAGTGATGACATTTCTGCTCCGTTTGGTGACAGTCAGCAGATTTTTCCTGAGTGTGGACGTGAACAGTCGTACCTGACAGCAGCAGGTAGCAAACAGAGATCATCTTTCCAGCTGGAACTCTTCACTGAGCTGAACTCATTCAAAATGTTCTAGATTCAAGACAGGAAACAGTCCACATGTGTGTCTTCACTCTGACTCTGGATCAGATCTCACTGACAGACTGTGGACATTATGGAAGCCTAAATGTGACGCCATCTTCCTCCTTCATCTGCAGATTAAAGCCAAACAAAGATTCTCATTAAAAGTCTGCAGGTCTGAGAGAGACTCAATCGTTGTGTCATGTCAAACACAGTAAGAGGAGCTGAAGCACAGATGTGAAGAGCAGATGTTCATCAGATTATGACCTCACTCTGTTTTGTCTTCATATACATTCAGTCTGTGTTTATAATGCAGACTTTCTGCTTTTATAATAACACATTTTGTATTTTCTATGATCACAGACTGGCTGACTGTGGACTCTCAGGGACTCATTGTGAAGTTGTGGCCTCGGCTCTGAAGTCCATCCCCTCCCATCTGACAGAGCTGGAGATGAGTAACAACAAGCTGCAGGATTCAGCAGTGAAGCTTCTGTGTGCTGGACTGGAGAGTCCAAACTGTCGACTGGAGACTCTGAGGTGAGTTCACTGACTGCAGCTGTTGTTGTTTTTCTATATTTCTGATCTTTGATTGATGTTTGAAACTTTCTTTAGTTCCTAAATGTTCAGGATGTGTCTGAAGACAAATGTGAAGAAGTTTGAGTGCTTTCAGAAATGTTGTGTCTTTCCAAATGACTGAACAACAGTTTTCCTCTTGGCTCCAAATAGAAGTGACAGACTTGAGCAGCGTTCATTTAAAGGCTGACAGAAGTGCAGTGGTGACGGGGAGATGTTTGTCAGGACAGCTTTTCAGCCTCCACAGGTTCATGTTGTGCTCCATCAGTCAGTGAAGATGAAGTCAGTACTGGTGAGGCTGTAGAGTGTGTGAGGGATGTGAATGAGGCTGTTGGAGATCTGATGATAGCAGATAAAAACAGGCTGCAGAGACTTTGAGCTTGTGTGGAAACAGACAGAGAAAAGAAAGACATGAATGTCAAAGCTAATAAAGGTGAAGTTAGGAGCTGTGACGATGTTCATGTATCAGAAGCTGATCTGGCTGCTACAGAGACGACCCACACAGCTGCTGTGGTGAGGTTTGTGTTAAAGCAGAGGAACACAGGCCCAAACATGACAGCAAAGCAGGTTTCAGGCTCTGTGAGAGGATTTCAAACAGAAGCTGGAGAAGAGAAAGGACTACAGAAAGAAGGCAGCTGAGACCAGTCCAAGTGTTTCCATGGAGCCCAGTCTAACATTCATTTATACACTAACGTACAGAAGTGAACGGGAAAATGAATCCATAGTTTCAAATGTAGAAATAGTTCTCAGTTCATTTACAGAGTTTAATACAGTTCATGAGGAAATGTTCAAAACAGCAGCTGAGAAAAAATCTTCTTCACAAAGTTGGATCCAATTCCAGTAGTTTGTGATGCACTTTAACGCAGCGTGAGCAGTTCACTGCCTAACCCCACAGAGACTGTCAGTCTGGACTTTTCTTTATTGCTATTGGCTGTCAGTGAGATTTCAGAGCAATCAGAGACTGTGGGTCTGTGTATGAAGTATAATTCATGTGCAGTTGTTGAAGTTGTAGAATGAGAAATGGCAGTTTGGGGTATTTCCTGCTTTCATTGTCCTGCTTGTGCTGATGAAAATGTTTATTGACGTGTGAATTCATTCTTCAACGCTCGATTCTGCCTGAACAACGTGAAAACTTTGCTTTGTGTAACACAATTCAAAGCACTGAAGCATCGACTTATTTCATTATCCAACAATGAAAACAGGAAACACAGACAGCTGGCCTTCAAAGTAAAAGCTGCTCCTTTTGAAACATGTTGGTGGTAAAATGTAAGAAGAGCTGAAGCACATAAATGATCTACGTGCCAAAATATTAAACACAGTTGATATATTTGTGTGAGTGTTGTGATTCAGGTGTAGATGTAATAATGTACATATAGCAGAGTTTCCTCTTCTAGATCAGCTGATCAGAGTCAGGCCAATCAGCTCTGAGCATGCTCAGTCTGAGTTATGGAGCCACATACTATGATTCACCATGGCAACGGCATGAGCAGAGGCTCCGTGTGAATCCAGAGGAGCAGAAACATGAATGATGACAGTAGATGATTGTGTGAAAGTGCTGGAAGCAAATGAGTGTGTGATGTTCTTTCAGTGTTGCACTTTGTAGACGCTCCCTGAGCACTGGTCTCACAGCCAGCTGCACATAGAGACCAGTGTTGTTAGTCCAGGTCAGAAGATGACTTGTTGGAATGAAAATGAGCTTGTAGTTTGTCTGCTTTAATAATGTGACTGGAAAAAGGTGTTGGACTTCAAATATGTCCATTTCTGTCACACTTCACCTTTAAAAGTGAAGCCATGTGGTTCCTGGAAGGAAAAACACGACTTTTTCAAGTCTTTGTCCTGTTTTTATGAGAAATGTACGACTTTAATGTGAAACATTCAGAGTTTTTTCTCTTGTTGTGTTTGTTTGAAGCTGCTTCCTGTTGGCTTCAGCTGTTTGGAGTTTCCATTTTCTAAACTTCTACATTCTGAACCTTCTTCAGCTCTGAACAGATGATGAAACACTGAATGATTTCAAGCACTTTGTCTAATAAACTTACATCTTTCATTCTTTATACAGATTGAAGAGCTGTGGTTTGTCAGATATTGGCCTTGATTATCTGGCAGCAGCGCTGAAGTCCAACCCCTCGTATCCCACAGAGGTGGACCTGAGTGGAACCTACAGCAACCTGAAGGATTCAGGAGTGAAGCATCTGTGTGATTTCCTGGAGAATCCACGATGTCGATTTGAAACTCTGAGGTCAGTCAGCATGTTTTAGTTGTGCTGAGATGAATATGATGTGAAAGTTGTGCTGACACTAAACTGCAGACATCAGGCTGATATTATACTGATCCGCACTGAGGATCTTCATGGTAAAGTCTGTTTTCTTCTTCTCTGGTTTAGTCCATTGACTGCAGCAGAACAATGTTCACATTTCAAACAGTGATACTCAACGTATGGCCCGCGGCCCACACGCGGCCTGCCCACCTTTCCTGATTCAGAGAGAGGGGACCCTGATTAACTGTGTAGCTTCTTCCTCACAGTTCTAAGTATCAGACACAACAATGAATAATCCACAGCTGACTGTCTTTAGCAGGTCAAAGGTCACGGCACACAGCACTCTGTGAAACAGTTTGGAGCAGGAATTCTTGCACATTTACAAACTGACACTGCTGCACGGCATGCTGGGTAATGCTAGCTGCTCAGGTATGGGTGTGCTAACGGCTGTGAGACTCTGTGGCTGCAGAACACTGAAGAAGAGAAAAGAGAAGTGGAGGATGAAGAAAAGAGGCGGAGATGAAGCAGAAGTTAAGCTCCAGAGAGGAAATGTTTCTGTGTGGGTGGGTGATAGGTTTGTAGCTTGAACCTATTCGCTGGAACGTTGAAGACAATATAATTACACAGCAAGCAAGACACAAAGTAGGCAAAGTTCTTCTTGTTACTCATTCAATTCAATTCAATTCAATTTTATTTATATAGCGCCAAATCACAACAAAAGTCGCCTCAAGGCGCTTCATAGATACAGAGAAAAACCCAACAATCATATGACCCCCTATGAGCAAGCACTTTGGCGACAGTGGGAAGGAAAAACTCCCTTTTTACAGGAAGAAACCTCCAGCAGAACCAAGCTCAGGGAGGGGCGGGGCCATCTGCTGGTTGGGGTGAGAGAAGGAAGACAGGATGAAGACATGCTGTGGAAGAGAGACAGAGGTTAATAACAGATATGATTCAATGCAGAGAGGTCTGTTAACACATAGTGAATGAGAAACGTGACTGGAAAGGAAAAACTCAATGCATCATGGGAATCCCCCGGCAGCCTACGTCTATTGCAGCATAACTAAGGGAGGATTCAGGGTCACCTGGTCCAGCCCTAACTATATGCTTTAGCAAAAAGGAAAGTTTTAAGCCTAATCTTAAAAGTAGAGATAGTGTCTGTCTCCCGAATCCGAACTGGAAGCTGGTTCCACAGAAGAGGGGCCTGAAAACTGAAGGCTCTGCCTCCCATTCTACTTTTAAATACTCTAGGAACAACAAGTAGGCCTGCAGAGCGAGAGCGAAGTGCTCTAATAGGGTGATATGGTACTACAAGGTCATTAAGATAAGATGGGGCCTGATTATTTAAGACCTTGTATGTGAGGAGCAGGATTTTGAATTCAATTCTGGATTTAACAGGAAGCCAATGAAGGGAAGCCAAAACAGGAGAAATCTGCTCTCTCTTTCTAGTCCCTGTCAGGACTCTTGCTGCAGCATTTTGGATTAGCTGAAGGCTTTTCAGCGAGTTTTTTGGACATCCTGATAATAATGAATTACAGTCGTCCAGCCTGGAAGTAATAAATGCATGAACTAGTTCTTCAGCGTCACTCTGAGACAGGATATTTCTAATTTTAGAAATGTTGCGCAAATGGAAGAACGCAGTCTTACATATTTGTTTAATATGTGCGTTGAAGGACATGTCCTGGTCAAAAATGACTCCAAGGTTCCTCACAGTGTTACTGGAGGCCAAGGTAATGCCATCCAGAGTAAGAATCTGCTTAGATACCATATTTCTAAGCTTTTCAGGGCCGAGTACAATAACCTCAGTTTTATCTGAAATGAGAAGCAGAAAGTTATGCATGAGGGAGACCTGCCTGGAGCCAAGTGTCGTTCCCCATTGCACTCCTTTTATTGTGGTTACATGAATATGCATAGGGTCATTAACATATGACGTCTACATAGGTATACATGTGAACAAAGAATACTGTGTGTGTGTGTGTGTGGGGGGGGGGGGGGGGGGTCAGAGTGTGACCCCATAAATGACTTCCCTAAACCTGCTGGTCTGGAAGTCCAACAGTTCATCTAAACAAAAGGCACTTAGCATAAAACAGATACAGCCACGTTTATCCTGCCATAAAACAATAAAACAAGGTACGACCTCTTCCCATGCTCCCAGGATGTAGGTGTGCATTCCAGTGTGGAATACACACCAAGCCTTTGCAGCCTGCTAAAGATCACACATCAGTACACAATTGATTATACACCTCTAAGCATAAATGACAATCAACAATACAAAACCTAACAGCGGGGCTCAGGCAGCTCCGCCCACACAGTGACAGTGAAGCAGGTGAAGAGTAATAAATGAAGACAGCAGACAGGATTTGATAAGCTGATGTACAAACATGTAGAAACGGGTCCATACAGACTGAAGCGTGTCTCCTTTGCATCTTCCATATTTGATACTGAGAGTTTCCAGAAGAGCAAACATCAAACACGCCTCCAAACATGTGACGAGTCAGACTGACATCATTTCTACAGAGAACAGTGTGAGCTCTCAGCAGCTCACTTCAATAAGAAGGACAAAGTGCAGCAGGAATGACTAAACCCACTAACAATCTGATATCCCCGTGTTCCTGTTGTTCTACAGCATCATCATTAATGCTGCTCCACCACCATCACTGCAGCTGACCAATCAGCTTCTGTCACGTCATGTGACGCTCTGTGACTCAGACTGGAGAAATGCTAAATGGCTAACCTGAAGCTAACCTGAGAAACAGTCAAAGTACTGATGATTCCTACAAAGTGTGTGTGTTCAGTATGAGATGAGTGTGAATGAAACCATGGAGGAGCGGGCCGTGGCTGCTCTCACACACGTTTGCTGCAGGGGCGGAGCTACAGAAATGTTCATAGGGGGCAAAATCAAAGCCATTATTGTTGACACATATGCAGCTGTTACATCCTGTAATATGCATTAAATATGGTTCAAATACATTAAATGCATTAAATATACATGTTTCATATAAATACAGTCTACAACTGTGTTTCCTTCAGCCCACATAAGGAAACAGTTGAGTCAGATAAAGACAGAAGGCCTTTTCCACGTCCATCTGCTCAGTGTTAAAGTGCTGATGATGTTCAAGCTCAGGCAGCAGGAGGGATTTCTAAGCATCCTTCACTGATCCACAACAAAGGTCCAGAGTTTGATCCCTCCTAGTAGGACAGGAAACATACTGATAAGAGTTTCAAAGTGTCTTTGTAAGCAGACATGATTGAAATGAGCCAGTCTGAGTTTGGTTCCTGCAGTTTGTGCTTCATAAACCGAGCTGAAGCAGAGGCAGCGTGTGCCTGCAGGTGAATGTACACTGCTGTTATAAGAGCTGTGGAAACTCAGGTCAAAAGGACGTAACCACACTGCTGACAGTTCCAGGACAGTCACAGAGTTACAGCATGAACTGCAAACATGAATAATGACAGTAGATGATTGTGTGAAAGTGCTGGAAGCAAATGAGTGTGTGATGTTCTTTCAGTGTTGCACTTTGTAGACGCTCCCTGAGCACTGGTCTCACAGCCAGCTGCACATAGAGACCAGTGTTGTTAGTCCAGGTCAGAAGATGACTTGTTGGAATGAAAATGAGCTTGTAGTTTGTCTGCTTTAATAATGTGACTGGAAAAAGGTGTTGGACTTCAAATATGTCCATTTCTGTCACACTTCACCTTTAAAAGTGAAGCCATGTGGTTCCTGGAAGGAAAAACACGACTTTTTCAAGTCTTTGTCCTGTTTTTATGAGAAATGTACGACTTTAATGTGAAACATTCAGAGTTTTTTCTCTTGTTGTGTTTGTTTGAAGCTGCTTCCTGTTGGCTTCAGCTGTTTGGAGTTTCCATTTTCTAAACTTCTACATTCTGAACCTTCTTCAGCTCTGAACAGATGATGAAACACTGAATGATTTCAAGCACTTTGTCTAATAAACTTACATCTTTCATTCTCTATACAGATTGGAGAGCTGTGATTTGTCAGATATTGGCCTTGATTATCTGGCAGCAGCGCTGAAGTCCAACCCCTCGTATCCCACAGAGGTGGACCTGAGTGGAACCTACAGCAACCTGAAGGGTTCAGGAGTGAAGCATCTGTGTGATTTCCTGGAGAATCCACGATGTCGATTTGAAACTCTGAGGTCAGTCAGCATGTTTTAGTTGTGCTGAGATGAATATGATGTGAAAGTTGTGCTGACACTAAACTGCAGACATCAGGCTGATATTATACTGATCCACACTGAGGATCTTCATGGTAAAGTCTGTTTTCTTCTTCTCTGGTTTAGTCCATTGACTGCAGCAGAACAATGTTCACATTTCAAACAGTGATACTCAACGTATGGCCCGCGGCCCACACGCGGCCTGCCCACCTTTCCTGATTCAGAGAGAGGGGACCCTGATTAACTGTGTAGCTTCTTCCTCACAGTTCTAAGTATCAGACACAACAATGAATAATCCACAGCTGACTGTCTTTAGCAGGTCAAAGGTCACGGCACACAGCACTCTGTGAAACAGTTTGGAGCAGGAATTCTTGCACATTTACAAACTGACACTGCTGCACGGCATGCTGGGTAATGCTAGCTGCTCAGGTATGGGTGTGGTAACGGCTGTGAGACTCTGTGGCTGCAGAACACTGAAGAAGAGAAAAGAGAGGTGGAGGATGAAGAAAAGAGGCGGAGATGAAGCAGAAGTTTAACTCTAGAGAGGAGCTGTGTCTGTGTGGGTGGGGCTCAGGTAGCTCCGCCCACACAGTGACAGTGAAGCAGGTGAAGAGTAATAAATGAAGACAGCAGACAGGATTTGATAAGCTGATGTACAAACATGTAGAATGATGGTGGCAGCTACAGAAACAGGTCCATACAGACTGAAGCGTGTCTCAGTCTGAATGTACACTGCTGTTATAAGAGCTGTGGAAACTCAGGTCAAAAGGACGTAACCACACTGCTGACAGTTCCAGGACATTCACAGAGTTACAGCATCATTTGTGACCATAAAGACAGAAAGCTCATCCAAATCCTGGGATTAAAAGTCTGTCCTGGTGGTGTCCAGTCAAACACGTCTCTGTGAAAGCTTCAATCCAACAGGCTCCAAAGTCCTTCTGCTCATTTCCTCGCCGGGTTCTTGATGCTCCTGTACCATCTCTCTGTCATCCTCCTCGCTCCCTCTTTGCACTCACAGTCTTTGTGCATCATTAACACTCACATGTGGAAAACCAAAGTTTTACTGGGCAGAAGATGATCATCAGTGACTCTGTCTTTAAAACACTCTTGTTAGAAATGTACGACTTTAATGTGAAACATTCAGAGTTTTTTCTCTTGTTGTGTTTGTTTGAAGCTGCTTCCTGTTGGCTTCAGCTGTTTGGAGTTTCCATTTTCTAAACTTCTACATTCTGAACCTTCTTCAGCTCTGAACAGATGATGAAACACTGAATGATTTCAAGCACTTTGTCTAATAAACTTACATCTTTCATTCTCTATACAGATTGGAGCGCTGTGATTTGTCAGAGATCAGCTGTGATTATCTGGAAGCAGTGCTGAAGCTCAACCCTTCGTATCCCAGAGAGGTGGACCTGAGCTCCCACAAGCTTCAGGATTCAGGAGTGAAGCAGCTGTGTGTTCTTCTGGAGAATCCACAACATCAAATTGAAACTCTGAGGTCAGTCTCCACGTTTTAGTTGTGCTGACACTGTCGATCTGTGGAACTAAAACCTTTATACAGGAAGTCTGGTTCAGCTCTTTGTAGACCTTCTAATCTCTGATGCTCTGAGTCTTACTCAGTAGATGATGCAGAGTTGTGAAGCCGATGTGGGTGAGGACACTCGCCCAGCTCTAACTACTTTGACGTCCAGGCGGCTTCCCTGCTTGTCCTGATACAAACAAACCTGAGTAACCTTGCAGGTCAGATCTCATCAGTCACACCTGTTATGGCAGCTCTCCTCTAGATTGTAGTTCTTGTTAACCTGGGATGGTTTTAGAAGCCTGGACCACAGACTGCAAGGGAAGATATTACTGGGAAAGGCCAAAGCAACCTATTAGACCCATTAAACACTAACATAGATGAATACTCAGATTTAAACCTTTATTGTTTCACAAAGGGTTAAAAAGGGAACGTCCACAGTTTAGACTGCAGCAGATTTTATTAAAGCAGTTTGACAGGAGCAAAGCAAAAACACAAAGAATAAGTGTTTCACATATTAATACATATAACATAATAATAAAAGAAAAGCAAAATAATGATACAAAAGAATGAAAAAGTTGTCCAGAGCAGCAGGATGTCTGAGGTCTGCAGAAACACAAAAACACAGCAGCTAAAAATAGTTGTTGAAAGAAAACGAGGTGGGAGCTGCTGATTCCTGAGCTTTGATACTGGATTAGCTTCAGTAGTTATTCCCATCACTGCTGTAGGAGCTACATTTAGTCACAGCTGATTGTCTCCTTTGACCAATCAGAAGACTACTGTTGTAAAAACAAGCAGACAAAGAACCAATGAGAGTGAAGAACAGGATAAAGAGCTCGTGTGATGGAGGCAAAGCAATAATCAGCAGACTGTAGCAGTTTCTATCTGGATGAAAGTAGAAGGAGCTCAGTCCCATATCTTTGGTTAGAAACAACATCAGTGATTTCCTGCTGCTCGAGATGATTCCAGCAGCTCTCATTACAGCAGCTGATGAGAGAAACAGCTGATGGCTCACAGCTCGTGCACTGTTGGATCTCCAGATGTTCACGTGGCTGAAGTCTGTGAAGAAACTGTGGTCCACGTAGTTCACACGGCCTCAGATTGGACCGAGCTCCCTGGATCACTGCAGCATCCTCAGCTGGTACATGGATGTCTCTGCTCCTCAGTCTTGGAGCCCCTGCAGGTCCGTCCACACCACCAGGGTCTTCTCACTCACCTTTCCTTTGTCCTCGTCCTTCATCGGCCGTGCTGTGTCTTTGTTCCTGCGGTGTTGTTCCCACGATGCAGCGCTGATGTTCCCTCCTTGAATGCACAACAAGTACGGTGCTGGTCTTTCTCGGGTGGAGCAGAGACAGATTGAAGTCTTTCAGGCTTTAGTGCCGACTTCCCTGACAGAGGCTGGACTCCATGGTCTGCACAGGAGACTTCTACACTGTGTGGAGGTGACTCCTGGACTCGAAGACAGGCTGCAGGTACATGTGTGATGAAGAGGAGCTACAGCAGTGTGATGGAGCTGCAGGTGTGAAGGAAGTCCTGCTGTCCTGTCCCACCCTCATCTTTGCTTCCTCTGTCTTCTCTGGACTTGTCCTCCTGTTTCAGAAACAGCACTGCTTCATGCCGAGGGTGGACGGGAGCATTGGCTCTGATTCTTTTACCGTCCACCACAAGGAGACACTGATGCTGACCTCCTGATTCATCTGCATGTGTTCTGCTTCACACTGCTCACCTCCACCAAAGACTTCACAAACATCTTCTTTCTTTGAGTCCAGTTTGTCCCACAAACACTTCCAAATCTCCTCCTCTGAGATTCTGCAGCTTCTTGCAGTGTGACTCAGCTGACTTCTGACAGACCACAGACTGGCACAGCATCCACATGTGTCTCCTTTCAAACAGGCTCTTGATGTTTCCTCCCACATCATTCTGGCCTCTCAGTCTCCTTTGTTCTCCAGCTCTGTAGCTCCAGCTGGTGAAGCTTCAGTTTTCCATGTTGGTAACAGTAAACTACAGCCTCTGCTGTCAGCTGGGTAACTAAACAGAGCTGCAGCACGTCTCTGCGGTGGTGCTACATCCAGCCTGCAGACGGCCGTCTACATGTTGTAGTGGTTTACAGTCACCAGGGGGCGCTGTCCCAGCCATGCAGGCAGTGGGCTGCTCTGCTTGTGCTGTTGTTGGTGAAGCTGAAGTGAAAGTGATAGGTTTGTAGTTTGAACCTATCCACTGGAACGTTAAGGACAATCTGCTACGCAGCAAAAAGCAAGACACAAGGCACCAAAGTTCTCTGGTTTACTCATGCATGAGGGAGACCTGGCTGGAGCCAAGCGTCGTTCCACCACTTGACCACCATCAGACTCTCAGCCAGGCTCCCCATAGCACTCCTTTTATTGTGGTTACATGAATATGCATAGGGTCATTAACATATAGCATCTCACATAGGTATACATGTGAACAAAGAATACTGTGTGTGTGTGTGTGTGTGTGTGTGTGTGTGTGTGTGTGTGTGTGTGTGTGGGGTACTGCTGATCAAAGGGTCATATAACATCCTTGGTCAGGAAGAGGGTAGACCCCCCTTCACCCTAGATGGTTCACCCTAGATAACATGGTGAGGAAGTCCAGCAGTTCATCTAAACAAAAAGCACTTAGACTAGAACAGACGTAGCTACGTTAATCCTGCCATAAAACAATAAGAGAAGGTACGACCTCTCTCGTGCTCCCAGGATGTGGGTGTGCATTCTAGTGTGGAATACACACCAAGCCCCTGCAGCCTGCTAAAGATCACACATCCTATCACTACACAATTGATTATACACCTCTAAGAATATATGGTTAAATATTTCCTAATACAAATGACAATAATAAAATCTAAACCCATCATCACCACCCTGTATTGTCATTTTTTAAGGCTATACGGCATATATATATCTTCAGCTCTACACCACTTGTCAACATTTTCAGTGCAGGCTTCATCTCATACACACATATTAGCCTTAGCATCCATGTCACTCTGCTGCAACAGTATGAAACACGCACACATGAAGCTAATACCACTACTGCTTATGTGTTTGTGTTTTCCAGATAAAGCTTTCAAAATAAATCTGAAGATCCTGTTGAGAGTTTTCAAAATAAACACAATACATTACTGCGGTCGCTCGTTTATCGAGTTACGTTCTAAAATTAAGTCTCAGAATGAAGTAGCAGCTTTATGTTTTACAATTATTATAGAAGTTTTAAGGCAGTTAAACCCTCACTGCACACTTTCTACACTTTTCTCAGACAGGCATGAACATTTTCACACTTTTCTCTCTTGTTTAAACAAAGTTCAAACCTTCATAGAAAAATAAGTTCATTATTAAAGAGTGAAAGCAAAGTGTTTCTGAAATGTGTCAAATCAGCCTTTGCTGGCATTAAATGAGCTTCTGTGTGAGGAGCACTCGTCCATGGCCTGGGCTCCTCGCTGTCAGGTAAAGTTTCATAAAGCTTTTGAGTTTTTCTGCAGATAATGTTGGTGTCCAGCACGATGTTCTTTTTCCTGCGGTCACTGAGCCACAAAGCCAAAGCTGACTCCATCCTTACGATGTTCTTGTTGTGGACAGTTACAACCTTTTTGCCTCCTTGTTGAAACTATGATGGTCAGCATCTTCCTCTGCCTTTGGCTGCTACCACAGGTGCAAAACGTCTCGTCATCATTGTTGTTTGTTGGGACAAAACGTACAAACATACAGTGCAGCACTGCAGAGTCACACTGCTGTAAATTTGAACACATTCTGTACTGTACAGGAGACACGGCACGAGATTGGCTGACAATGGTCTACAGCCAATCAGGACGCAGAACACAATGCGCTGTAAAAAACAAAAACATGCAAAATTGCACAAAAAAGATCAGCGAAACAGCGAGGCCGCCAAAGGTGAACTGTGTTACAGCGAGGGACCAGCGTATATGTGGTTGTTGGGACGATAAATGTCTTTGAGCTTGTGTCAGAAGACGAGCTGCAGCTTTCTGGACCAGCTGCAGTCTTGCCAGGCAGGTCCCACTAACTCCAACATATAAGGAGTTACAATAATCCAGCTGGGACGTCATGAAAATGTGGATCGCCCGTTCAAGGTTTTTAAAAGATAGAAATGATCTCACCTTAGATAAAAGCCTCAGTTTGAAGAAAGACCGCTGTACAACTGAGCTCAGCTGTTTTTCAAATTGCCGTCAAATATAAGCCCCAAATGTAATAATGCGATTTAATAAAAGAGCTGAACCAGTCTAATAGAGCGCCCTTGATGCCGCCATGCTCCAATGGTGAGGTCAAGATGCTGTGGTCAAGGCAGCAGTCAGATCCAAAAGCACAGCGGAGTCTCCTGATCAGTGGCTGATAAAAGATCATTAAGAACTTTCCAAAGTGCAGTTTCAGTGCTGTGAAGAGCTTTAAAACCAGACTGAAACCTTTACAACAGATTGCAGCTGAACAAATATAATCTTTTACAAAATCTTCGACAGGAAGGGAAGCTTTGAAATAGGCCTGAAATTTGAGCGGACAGAGGATCCAGATCAGGTTTTTAGTACAGGCTGTACAACAGCATGTTTCAAACAGGCTGTACAACACCTGAACTAAGACTGCTGTTAAAAATCGCTAAGATGTCGGAACCGACAACCTTTAAAATCTTTTTAAACACGTGTTGGAACAACATCATTTGGACAAGATGATGTCTTTATAGCATCACATCGTTCCTCCACCTGATCAAACCACACAGGCTCAAACTGATCAAAAACAGCTGAGCAGGTGAATATTTTAGCCCCGGTGCGATCTCGGGCGAGAGTATCGATGATGGCCAAAGGGCAGCGTCCAGCTCTACGGCCGCTGAAGAGCAGACTCAACAGACGCGCGTGATGTGGATCCTACTGCTCTAAAACTGGAGCTTCTTCAATCCATTAAAGAGGACATTAGTACGCTGTTAAAAGAAGAACTCAGAAATGCATTGAAAGAAGATTTTGACAATATAAGGGCTGACGTGCAAGGACTGAGAAATGAGATCGCTAACAGCATGGCGGCGACGTGCGGCGAAGTTGATAGAGTAAAGGTTACAGTGAAAGAAGCTGAGGATGGGCTGTCAATGTGGAGCGATGAGGTGACCACCCTGCAGTCTACAGTAGAGAGTATGAAGGAGGAGCTGTCTGACCTGAAGGATAAATGTGATGAAGGCAGGAAGCGGAGAGCTAACATCCACATCATAGGGATCCCAGAGGGCCTGGACTCGAGCTCCTCCACGGCCGTATCCGTGCTACTACGTGAAGTGCTGGGTATGGATAAAGACGTTATTGTCGACCGCTCACACAGGAGCCCTATCCTGAGAAAGCCAGCTGGTAACCCGCACGCCGTCATAGCCGAGCGTCACTACTACCAGGATTGTGTGGCTACGCCGTGCCAGGGCCCAAGCCCCGCTTGAGTTTAACGGACAACCTATTGCAATATTACGACTGGGTGATATGACCCAAAGTTCATATCTCGATATTCTTTAGCTGGATGGCGATATACGATATATATCTCGATATTTTTAAAGCCAGAAAGTTCGAACAAAAAGAGAGTTCTTAGTCAAAGCTGTGTCCCAAATCTCACACAGGCACATTTATTAACATACAGCGTAGATGTACATGAAACAATTACTCAGAAATAAATGATCAGCATTTATTAAATAATAATGCTCCATAAATAAAAGAAAACAATGTTGTGTTTGTGCATAACAAAAAGCTCACAATCGTGCAGTCAAAATGTAAACAGACGCTGAGCATAATAACAAGCAGCTGCTCTGTTCCCAGGTTCTACTGCGTGACTGACAGCCTGGAGTTTGAAACCCTCTTTGTAACCGTGTCTCTTACAGGTGCCATTTATGGTCCTTATACACACTCAATACAGTAATATTACGTTGAAGCAGAGTACGTATCACTCCGCGAGGCTCCTCATAGCTGTAATGCTCCAACAATCCATCAAGCGGTGCGGCCTCGTAGCTGAGCAAAGTCGTACCAAAACATCTTTTGAAAGGTTTCTGAGCGCCGTGTGGCACATAAAATCGGTTCGAGGTCAGTAAGCACAACCAGAATTCATCCATAAGGCGCACTGTCGATTTATGAGAAAATTACAGGATTTTAAGTGCAGAAAACATAGTTTATGGTTTTCCTTTGATCTTAGCAAATATCTACGCCTCTAATTGGGACGATCACAGATTTTTCACTAATGTCTTTGCGCGGCTCCCCAATATGTCATCACACAATATCATCTTTGAGGGAGACCTAAACTGCTCATTATCTGCTATGGACCACAGTTCACACAAAAGTACACTTAGTCCAAACTCAGCATGCGTCATTCAGAGCTTTCTTGATAATTATGGGCTGGCTGATGTATGGAGATTTCATAATCCTGCTTCACGTCAATACTCTTTTTTTTTCTAATGTCCATAAAACATATATTTGTATAGAAAAACGTCTCCCTTTAGTTACAGAATGTGATTATAAGACTCTGGTGATTTCTCCTCTTGTTTTTTCAATGTGTATTCCTGATGCCTGCTCCAACTATCAGCCATGGAGATTTAACTCAGTGTTGTTAGCAGATGAAGAGTTTGTCAGTTACAAAAGGTCTCAAAGACATTTTTTTTTCTATCAATCAGACCCCAGAGATGTCATCATCAGTCATTTGGGAATCTCTAAAAGCATCTGAGAGGCCAAATAATTTCATTTTGTGCCAAACAAAGTGCAACACTGAAAGAACATCATCCATAAATATTGAGTAAGAACTGGACTCTCATACAGCGAGACTCAAATGCCTTTAAACATCAGCTTATCCTGCTGATCCAAGTCCAACACTGAGTTTGTAAAAACATGTTTGTCAATCATTTTGTTTGGTTTCTGAGGAAAAAGATTCAATAAGTTGCTGCTAATACACAACATTTCATCATATTTCCTCATAACCCTCTTTTGTCTGACCATTTGATCCCATTTGAATTTGCAATAAAGGATCCACAGAGTTTGGTGACAATAATGACAGTAGATGTTTGTGTGAAAGTGCTGGAAGCAAATGAGTGTGTGATGTTCTTTCAGTGTTGCACTTTGTAGACGCTCCCTGAGCACTGGTCTCACAGCCAGCTGCACATAGAGACCAGTGTTGTTAGTCCAGGTCAGAAGATGACTTGTTGGAATGAAAATGAGCTTGTAGTTTGTCTGCTTTAATAATGTGACTGGAAAAAGGTGTTGGACTTCAAATATGTCCATTTCTGTCACACTTCACCTTTAAAAGTGAAGCCATGTGGTTCCTGGAAGGAAAAACACGACTTTTTCAAGTCTTTGTCCTGTTTTTATGAGAAATGTTCGACTTTAATGTGAAACATTCAGAGTTTTTTCTCTTGTTGTGTTTGTTTGAAGCTGCTTCCTGTTGGCTTCAGCTGTTTGGAGTTTCCATTTTCTAAACTTCTACATTCTGAACCTTCTTCAGCTCTGAACAGATGATGAAACACTGAATGATTTCAAGCACTTTGTCTAATAAACTTACATCTTTCATTCTTTATACAGATTGTGGAGCTGTGGTTTGTCAAAGATCAGCTGTGATTATCTGGCAGCAGCACTGAAGTCCAACCCCTCCCATCTGAGACAGCTGGACCTGAGCTCCAACAACAAGCTGCAGGATCCAGGAGTGAAGCATCTGTGTGGTTTCCTGGAGAGTCCAGGATGTAAACTTGAAACTCTGAGGTCAGTCAGCATGTTTTAGTTGTGCTGAGATGAATATGATGTGAAAGTTGTGCTGACACTAAACTGCAGACATCAGGCTGATATTATACTGATCCACACTGAGGATCTTCATGGTAAAGTCTGTTTTCTTCTTCTCTGGTTTAGTCCATTGACTGCAGCAGAACAATGTTCACATTTCAAACAGTGATACTCAACGTATGGCCCGCGGCCCACACGCGGCCTGCCCACCTTTCCTGATTCAGAGAGAGGGGACCCTGATTAACTGTGTAGCTTCTTCCTCACAGTTCTAAGTATCAGACACAACAATGAATAATCCACAGCTGACTGTCTTTAGCAGGTCAAAGGTCACGGCACACAGCAGACAGTCAGAAATATTCTAACTCTGATCATTTATCAGTTGTGACACTGTGAGACTTGATCAGAGGTGTGATCATCACAGCAGAGGCCTTTGTGTCAAAGTCACTGAGGATCAAACAGAAACACATGAAGCAGATTTTCCTCTTCTGGCTTTTTATAGCAGATAACCTTCAAAATATTCTGCAGTCGATCAAAAACTGAAGCAAACCATGAAGCAACATGTGAACATGAGCTGATGCTGCTGAAGTGAAGCAAAGTTACAGAGGTTTGATTCCAGACACAGCTGAGAGTTTGTAATCTGTCATCATTTTAAAAAGTTTCCATGGAACAGCAGAAATGAGGCTTTACTGTCAGAGGCCGACAGCACTGAACACAACAGCAGACTGGTGGCTAATAAACAGTGAATGATGCAGAAACAGATGTTTGAAGCTGTTCTTGGAGTACACTGAGAGAGAGAGAGCTGTGCAGGCAGGAACAGCCAAAGTCAGAGAGAATTCATGAGCATATTGATCAAACGTGAAGCAGAGTTTGGATCTTCTTTTGCTGCTGCTTCACTCAGTTTTGGTTGGAGACAGATGAAACCTGCAGCTTCAGGATCTGTGAGCTGTCCACTTTCAGCCCCGACGGCGTGTCCGTGTACGTGCCGTCGAGTGAACGATCCACGCTCTGTGTTTCCATCTTTGTGTGTTTAGCTGCTCTCATTTACTGTTTTATCTGTTTGCTGCTTGTTGAAATAGTTTGTGAGCTTTAACCTGAGATTCTGGCAAAATACATTTATATTAAACATCGATTCAGGATTGAATGAATCAACATCGTTTTATTCAAATTAAAACCATTTAAATGGGAACATGAATTTTTTACAGCCGCCTCTAATGCTGGGTAATGTCAGCTGGTCCATGTGCAGCTGGCTGTGAGGCTCAGGGAGCGTCTACAAAGTGCAACACTGAAAGAACATCATCCATAAATATTGAGTAATAACTGGACTCTCATACAGCGAGACTCAAATGCCTTTAAACATCAGCTTATCCTGCTGATCCAAGTCCAACACTGAGTTTGTAAAAACATGTTTGTCAATCATTTTGTTTGGTTTCTGAGGAAAAAGATTCAATAAGTTGCTGCTAATACACAACATTTCATCATATTTCCTCATAACCCTCTTTTGTCTGACCATTTGATCCCATTTGAATTTGCAATAAAGGATCCACAGAGTTTGGTGACAATAATGACAGTAGATGTTTGTGTGAAAGTGCTGGAAGCAAATGAGTGTGTGATGTTCTTTCAGTGTTGCACTTTGTAGACGCTCCCTGAGCACTGGTCTCACAGCCAGCTGCACATAGAGACCAGTGTTGTTAGTCCAGGTCAGAAGATGACTTGTTGGAATGAAAATGAGCTTGTAGTTTGTCTGCTTTAATAATGTGACTGGAAAAAGGTGTTGGACTTCAAATATGTCCATTTCTGTCACACTTCACCTTTAAAAGTGAAGCCATGTGGTTCCTGGAAGGAAAAACACGACTTTTTCAAGTCTTTGTCCTGTTTTTATGAGAAATGTACGACTTTAATGTGAAATATTCAGAGTTTTTTCTCTTGTTGTGTTTGTTTGAAGCTGCTTCCTGTTGGCTTCAGCTGTTTGGAGTTTCCATTTTCTAAACTTCTACATTCTGAACCTTCTTCAGCTCTGAACAGATGATGAAACACTGAATGATTTCAAGCACTTTGTCTAATAAACTTACATCTTTCATTCTTTATACAGATTGAGGAGCTGTGGTTTGTCAGAGATCAGCTGTGATTATCTGGCAGCAGCACTGAAGTCCAACCCCTCCCATCTGAGAGAGCTGGACCTGAGTAATGACTCCTCTTGGTCTTCGACTAAGAACAAGCTGCAGGATTCAGGAGTGAAGCATCTGTGTGGTTTCCTGGAGAGTCCAGGATGTAAACTTGAAACTCTGAGGTCAGTCAGCATGTTTTAGTTGTGCTGAGATGAATATGATGTGAAAGTTGTGCTGACACTAAACTGCAGACATCAGGCTGATATTATACTGATCCACACTGAGGATCTTCATGGTAAAGTCTGTTTTCTTCTTCTCTTGTTTAGTCCATTGACTGCAGCAGAACAATGTTCACATTTCAAACAGTGATACTCAACGTATGGCCCGTGGCCCACACGCGGCCTGCCCACCTTTCCTGATTCAGAGAGAGGGGACCCTGATTAACTGTGTAGCTTCTTCCTCACAGTTCTAAGTATCAGACACAACAATGAATAATCCACAGCTGACTGTCTTTAGCAGGTCAAAGGTCACGGCACACAGCACTCTGTGAAACAGTTTAGAGCAGGAATTCTTGCACATTTACAAACTGACACTGCTGCACGGCATGCTGGGTAATGCTAGCTGCTCAGGTATGGGCGTGCTAACGGCTGTGAGGCTCCGTGGCTGCAGAACACTGAAGAAGAGAAAAGAGAGGTGGAGGATGAAGAAAAGAGACTGAGATGAAGCAGACGTTTAGCTCCAGAGAGGAGCTGTGTCTGTGTGGGCGTGGCTCAGGCAGCTCCGCCCACTCAGTTTGTTCCCTCCTGATTCATCTGCATGTGTTCTGCTTCACACTGCTCACCTCCACCAAAGACTTCACAAACATCTTCTTTCTTTGAGTCCAGTTTGTCCCACAAACACTTCCAAATCTCCTCCTCTGAGATTCTGCAGCTTCTTGCAGTGTGACTCAGCTGACTTCTGACAGACCACAGACTGGCACAGCATCCACATGTGTCTCCTTTCAAACAGGCTCTTGATGTTTCCTCCCACATCATTCTGGCCTCTCAGTCTCCTTTGTTCTCCAGCTCTGTAGCTCCAGCTGGTGAAGCTTCAGTTTTCCATGTTGGTAACAGTAAACTACAGCCTCTGCTGTCAGCTGGGTAACTAAACAGAGCTGCAGCACGTCTCTGCGGTGGTGCTACATCCATATGCAAACACACAACACAACCAAAGGATTCTCTCTGCATGTCTGTGGCTGATGCTGCTGGAACGAAGCTGTTTGAAACCTTGTTGTTCTGCACTTTGGGACCAGAAGAGGAAACTGAAGCTCTGTGCAGAGGGTCCAATGGAAGCAGCCAAGCGCTGTAAGTGTCTGCTGTACAGGGATGCTGGTTCAGCTGTGGCTCAGTTTCACAGTGTGACTCAATAAAAGCAGCAGGAAATCAAAGCTTGATGCTTTCATCAGTGTGGAAATAAGAAAGTTTCCTGTGACAGACGCTGGAGCTCTTTCACTCTCAGCTTCACAGTTTCAGCTTCAAACTTCTTCCAACATGTTTCTAACACGGCCACATTCCACCTTAATGGAGCTGATATCTTGTGCATCAGCACATTTTCTAAAGGCAGCGATCACATCTTTAGTTTTGGATGTTTAACTGCAGATTGTTTATGTGTTTATAGCACATTAATTACAGCAGCAGCGTTGACCACAGTGCTGTACAAGAATCCAAGATAACGATTAAAATAACTCCTAATATTAATATCACACATCAAATATCAAATAACTCTCATGCTGTATTAAAAGCCAGTGAATACAAATGTGTTTTCAGAGCAGATTTACAGAGACTGACAGCAGGAGCTGGGGCTGTTCGATAGAACGATGTATATATGATGACCATATGAAAACGTCTATCGTTTCATATCACGCTCTTTGTTTCCTGCTTATGTGTTTGTGTTTTCCAGATAAAGCTTTCAAAATAAATCTGAAGATCCTGTTGAGAGTTTTCAAAATAAACACAATACATTACTGCGGTCGCTCGTTTATCGAGTTACGTTCTAAAAATAAGTCTCAGAATGAAGTAGCAGCTTTATGTTTTACAAGTATTATAGAAGTTTTAAGGCAGTTAAACCCTCACTGCACACTTTCTACACTTTTCTCAGACAGGCATGGACATTTTCACACTTTTCTCTCTTGTTTAAACAAAGTTCAAACCTTCATAGAAAAATAAGTTCATTATTAAAGAGTGAAAGCAAAGTGTTTCTGAAACGTGTCAAATCAGCCTTTGCTGGCATTAAATGAGCTTCTGTGTGAGGAGCACTCGTCCATGGCCTGGGCTCCTCGCTGTCAGGTAAAGTTTCATAAAGCTTTTGAGTTTTTCTGCAGATAATGTTGGTGTCCAGCACGATGTTCTTTTTCCTGCGGTCACTGAGCCACAAAGCCAAAGCTGACTCCATCCTTACGATGTTCTTGTTGTGGACAGTTACAACCTTTTTGCCTCCTTGTTGAAACTATGATGGTCAGCATCTTCCTCTGCCTTTGGCTGCTACCACAGGTGCAAAACGTCTCGTCATCATTGTTGTTTGTTGGGGACAAAACGTACAAACATACAGTGCAGCACTGCAGAGTCACACTGCTGTAAATTTGAACACATTCTGTACTGTACAGGAGACACGGCACGAGATTGGCTGATGATGGTCTACAGCCAATCAGGACGCAGAACACAACGCGCTGTAAAAAACAAAAACATGCAAAATTGCACAAAAAAGATCAGCGAAACAGCGAGGCCGCCAAAGGTGAACTGTGTTACAGCGAGGGACCAGCGTATATGTGGTTGTTGGGACGATAAATGTCTTTGAGCTTGTGTCAGAAGACGAGCTGCAGCTTTCTGGACCAGCTGCAGTCTTGCCAGGCAGGTCCCACTAACTCCAACATATAAGGAGTTACAATAATCCAGCTGGGACGTCATGAAAACGTGGATCGCCCGTTCAAGGTTTTTAAAAGATATAAATGATCTCACCTTAGATAAAAGCCTCAGTTTGAAGAAAGACCGCTGTACAACTGAGCTCAGCTGTTTTTCAAAGGTCACATTGCCGTCAAATATAATCCCCAAATGTAATAATGCGATTTAATAAAAGAGCTGAACCAGTCTAATAGAGCGCCCTTGATGCCGCCATGCTCCAATGGTGAGATCAAGATGCTGTGGTCAAGGCAGCGGTCAGATCCAAAAGCACAGCTGAGTCTGAGTCTGGTAGTAGTGACGCTCGGCTATGACGGCGTGCGGGTTACCAGCTGGCTTTCTCAGGATAGGGCTCCTGTGTGAGCGGTCGACAATAACGTCTTTATCCATACCCAGCACTTCACGTAGTAGCACGGATCAGGTTTTTTAGTACAGGCTGTACAACAGCATGTTTAAAACAGGCTGTACAACACCTGAACTAAGACTGCTGTTAAAAATCGCTAAGATGTCGGAACCAACAACCTTTAACATCTTTTTAAACACGTGTTGGAACAACATCATTTGGAGAAGATGATGTCTTTATAGCATCACATCGTTCCTCCACACAGGCTCAAACTGTCACGGCTGGGAGCAGTCGTGTGGTGTATGAAAAAAGGATCCAAAATGCAGGTACTGGATGAGGTGCGAGTGAGTGTTTATTTACAGCAGTGAGAAGGTGACAAAACAGGAAGAGCAGAGCGGGGAGTAAACAAACCTAAACTGGGAAAACTAACGAACAAAACTTAAACCAAACACGCACGGGAGGAGGAGCAAAATGCACAAAGACAGATGGCAGAGAGACGCAGAATGAATACCGGGTAACAGAATAATGCAGACTGACATGGAATTAAAAAGACGACACGACAGAGAGCACAGGAAAACACAGGGCTTAAATACACGGGGAGTAATCAGGGAATGGGCCACAGGAGAGAGACACAGCTGGGAGCAATTAGGCTAACGAGACAGGGGAGAGGTAAAACTGAACACACTGACATGAGACATGAACTTTCAGAATAAAACAGGAAACTAACAGACACAGAGAACCAGACAGGACACTGAACTTGACAGGCAGACTCGTGAGCAGACACAATAACACCATGGACAGACAGAGAGAACACAAGCAGGCATGAAACAAAACCACTAACACATAGCAAACCTAAACAAAAGACAAAACAGAACTAGAAAAATTTGCATTTCCTGCGAAAATGCTGTGTGGATGCCTTAACGCTGAAGATGTCTGCTGAAAAAAGTTGAAAAAAACAAAAACAAAAAACATTGCCCTGAGCAGGATTCGAACCTGGCCCTTCTGGTCTAAAGGCGGCAATTCACCTCACTGCACCAAACTCATTCACACAAAGAAGAGGTGGAGAGAGTGACAATTGTGGTGAAATTAGCAGAAGCTGCTTAGAATTGTGCTGATAAGAGGTGAAAAAGCTAAACATTTGGCAGAAAAGAGGTGAATCAGAAGAATTTCTGCTGAAAAGAGGCAAAGAAGCAAAAAGATGAGCTGAAAAGAGGTGTAGAAGCAGAAGTACTTGCTGAAGATGGCTGTATGTGTAATGACACACAAGAAAGCAGAGCGCATGCAAGCAGGGAACATGTGTAGCAACTGTCACAGGTAGGATTCAAACCTCTGCCACCGGGTCTCACGGCAGATGCCCTACCCTCTGAGCCAAATGAGTTCTGGTCACAAGCAAAGATATGATGAGAGGGACAATGTGCACTGTGGAGCAGAAGCTCAAATTAGCAGAAAAGAGGTGAAGAGGAAGAACTTTGTTGTGAAATGAGGTAAAGAAACTGAAATTTGTGCTTAAAACAAGTGAAAAAGCTGAACTCTGAAATCCTGCTAAAACAGCAGAAGAGGCTGACATTTTTCAGCTACTCATTGAGCCAAACTGGTTCTCACGTAACTGAAAAAAGGTGGAAAAGCTTACAATTCTAATGAAAACAGCAGAAGAGGCTGAGATTTGTGCTGATAAGAGGTGAAAATGCTGAACCAATCAGAGGTACTGCTTCTGTCTGCTTCATCAGGCTGTGTACTTGTATGTATTTCTGCCATAGACTGTTAACAAGAATGTGAGGTCCATATTAGAAAAGCTGCTAAAATCATAAAACTTTGCAGAATTGTAATAAATTATCAATATGAATTACCGGTCTGTGATAGTGTATAAATTTGTACTCAAAAACTAGGTGGGATAGAAGCATAATTCTTGCACTGGGTGAATCAGCGGACTTTGGTGTACTTTGACTACGATTTACATAGCTCTTTGTATCTCCGTCGCGGAGACATGACGAGAGAAGAAATGGCTTAATTTTCGGAGTTTGAAAAATGAGAGGAGGACAGATTTCCACCCCTCAAACATGTTTTTGCAGAAACACTGTAATTTCGCTTAAATAGTATGAAATAGCAGTAATACTATGATTTGGCAGAAATACTACTTTTTAGCACAAATACTATTGTACAGAATGGTGTATGTCAGTTTAATGCTGGGTGGTGCTGCAATAGTAACTATCCTCGGTCAGAAGGAGAGGCTGACATCCAGGGATTAGATTACCACAGGTGGAGTTTATTGGCGGTCAGATGGATGGTACAGGGAGGCATGGCATACAGTAGGAGGATGTGGAGAGGTGATATGGTGTGGTTTCTATGATTAAGAACACTGGCAACAAATTCCTCCACTACAAATCAGTCTGATACCACTTCTTACAGGGTTCACGTTTACTAAGGCACTACCCAAAAGGCGCCACAAGAGGGCACTCCAACACAAGAGATGACCTATTTACACTGTAAACACCCCCTACTTCTACTTAGCCACTACATACTACAGTGATATTACAGTATACAAATTCACACAAATACTATGATTTGGCAGAAATACTATGACTTAGTAGTAATACTATAACATAACAGTTCAATGTTCTTGCACAAATACCACAATATGGCAGAAATACTATGTTTTAGCATAAATACTGTGATTTGGTATAAATACTACGATTTGGCACACATACTATATTCCGCAGATACACTATAACATAACAGATATTCTACGACTTAGTAGTAATACTATAACATAACAGAATTATTAATTGGGCACAAATACCACAATTTGGCAAAAATACTATGATTGGGTACAAATACTATGATTTGGCAATAATACTGCATTTTAACACAACTACTGAGATTTGATTGAAATACTATGATTTTGAAGAAATACTATTACTCCATACAAATACGATGCTTTGGGACAAATACTATGTTTGGGTTCCAATACTATGATGTGCAACAAATACTATGATTTGGCACAAGTACTATGATTTAGTACAAATACTATGATTTGGCAGAAATACTATGCCTTAGTAGTAATACTATAACATAAGAGATATACTATGGTTTTGCAGACAAACCAAGTTTTCTGCACAAATACCATGATTTGGAACAAATGCTATGATTTAGCAGAAATACTAAGATTGGGTACAAATACTATGATTTGGCAATAATACTGCGTTTTAACAACAACTACTGAGATTTGATTGAAATACTATGACTCCATACAAATACGATGCTTTGGCACAAATACTATGATTTGGCAGAAATACTATGACTTAGTAGTAATACTATAACATAACAGATTTCCTAAAAAAAACTATGAAATTGCAGTAATTCTATGACTTGGCAGAGATACTACGTTTTAGTACAAATACTATAACAACGCAGAAATACTATGACTTAGTAGTAATACTATAACATAACAGTTCAATGTTCTTGCACAAATGCCACAATATGGCAGAAATACTATGTTTTAGCACAAATACTGTGATTTGGTATAAATACTACGATTTGGCACAAATACTATATTCCGCAGATACACTATAACATAACAGATATTCTACAACTTAGTAGTAATACTATAACATAACAGAATTATTAATTGGGCACAAATACCACAATTTGGCAAAAATACTATGATTTGGCACAAATACAATGACATGGCAAAAATACTATGATTTGGCACAAGTACTATGATTTAGTACAAATACTATGATTTGGCAGAAATACTATGCCTTAGTAGTAATACTATAACATAAGGGATATACTATGGTTTTGCAGACATACTATGTTTTTGCACAAATACCATGATTTGGCACAAATGCTATGATTTAGCAGAAATACTATGAATGGGTACAAATACTATGATTTTGCAATAATACTGCGTTTTAACAACAACTACTGAGATTTGATTGAAATACTATGATTTAGAAGAAATACTATGACTCCATACAAATACGATGCTTTGGCACAAATACTATGATTTGGCACAAGTACTATCATTTAGTACAAATAATGTGATTGGGCAGAAGTACTATGTTTCAGTACAAATACTATGATTTGGCAGGAATACTCTGATTTAGCAGAAATACTATGTTTTAACATAAATACTATCTTTTGGCAGAAATTCCTGCTAAAAAGGACTATTTCTGCTTTTTAGCAGAAATACTGTAATTTGGCATAAATACTATAATTTGGTATAAATACTGTGATTTGGCACATATAATATATTCAGCACATATACTATAACATAACAGAAATATTATGATTTGGCCCCAAAACCATGATTTTGCACAAATACCATGATTTGGCAAATATACTATGATTTTTCAAAAAATACTATGATTTAGCAGAAGTACTAAGATGTAGTAGAAGTACTTTGCTTTAGCAGAAATACTATGATTGAGGAGTAATACCTAAACATAGGAGAAATATTGATACACAGACACACATACACAGACAGTAAAGGGAACAGGAGCTGTTGAGAGTCTGGGCTTGGTATATGTAGGTCAGTTAAATTAGCTGCACCTGCTGTAGTCAGCCCTTACACACACAGACACAGAGAGAGATGTGAGTTTTCTTCAGTGTATTTCTGACATTCAGGATTCCCCTCGAACAAATGGCCATAATTTCCTAACCGTAGAGGCTAGAACTGTCATTCAGACATTGTTTTGTTCAGAAGAGATGGGGGAATCTTCAGGTCTTCATAATTCAGAGATAAAATATAAATTATTAAAGATATATGACTTGTAATACACTGTAACTGAGTAGAGGCGAAGCAAAAACTGCCTTGACTTGCTCTCAAACAACCTTTGGTAACTCTAAATCTATATGGAGCATCAAAATCATTCTTTCACCGTAAGAAACAGCAGGCTTTGGTGAACAGTCATGGAAATTTTCAGGGCTCTGTGGAAATCCATCAAAAAGATATGATGAGAGAAAAAAGTGACTCATTTCCAGAATTTGAAATCTGATGAAATCTGAGCGAGGGACAAATTTCCTACCCTCAAACAAGTCTAACTCATCTCAGAACGGTAATAGGTGAGAAAATAATTCTTGAATTGTGAGCATCAGGAGTGTCTGAAGATATACCGGGACAAGCCTCATGTCTTAACTTCGCTTCGTTAAGGAGATATGACAATTTGAAAATGCCTCTCATTAGAGAAATCCAGCGGTGATTTTGAACAAACTCTCCATTGAGTTTATATGGAGAGTTTTCTGACTTTGTGTTACTCTGAGGAGATTTGCAAAATAACTATGAGTCCCACAACAATGATAGGGACATTTTCTGAAAGCCAGCAAAAATACCTACGTTTTGGTGTATAATCTGTGGGGCTTGAGTGGAAATTGAGCGAGTAGCAAGAAGTTGTTTGGACATGAAGAGAAAATTCAAACAGTTTCACTGTCCCCTCTGAGTTAATTGCATAGCAACCATAGCAACGCATGTATTTTCTGAAAAATCACAATTTTGCAACTGAAGACTTAAAGAGAGATAAGATGAAAACAGTAGAAGATCTGAAAAAGCTGAATCATACAGGAATAGCCCAATCATTTGAGAACGTTTTAAAGTTTGAATGGAGTTTCTAGGTGAAAGTATGAGGCAGTAGTTAAGTTTCAAAGACAAGAAAGTTTTAGCAGAATTGTGGAAGTTTCCCATTCATTTCAATGGGACAAATTAAAGGAAAAAAGTGTAATATTTTAAAAAGTATAATAGTAATAAACACCAAAAGTCATAGCCGGCATAAGCAGAAAGAGCAGAACAGTTTAGAGTTTGAACGGTGAAAATAGCACAAAAATTGTGGAAGTAGATCCAGGGCGAAAAGTGTACGGAAACACCCGGAATAATAAAGAATAAAGAGAAACAGGAACTCAATAGTGTGGATGCCTATTAAGGCATCCACACAATAACCGAGAACAAAGAATAATATTAGTGATGGGCAGATGAAGCTTCATGAAGCACTGAAGCTTTTCATCCAATTGCTTCACCCCAGCGCAAAGCTTCTTGAAGCTTCATTTGCTCTAGTAGGACACCTACTGGACGTAAAAATATTAGTTGGCATGAATTTGAAGAGTGTGGCCTTTTGCACACAGCCTGTAAATGTCAACAACAAAAGGAGTGTGTAAAGCATCTATATTGTAGTGATGGCAGTATACTGTGTATATTTATACTGGCAGTATGGAAAATGATTATTTGGAAATGCTTAAAATGGAAATGATCATTTACTGTGAGGTGAGGTGTGGTTGGGGTGTGGACAGTAGTTGTGCTTTTGTAACGTTGAGGTATGGACAGCTACACACTGAGGCTTTGAGCCTTAGTCCTGCCTGTTCACATTTTATTCTGTAAAAACTACATTTTCACTGCTTTTATGGCCTTTTTAGTGGGGAGAACATAGCTAGGATTTAATGATTTAACAAATCTTTTGAATCCTTTGTCCTCCACAATGCTAAATGGCTGGGAGTCCTCAATCACCATGGTAACCAGGTCTTCATCTATTTGAGATTGTTCTCCTGAGGAAAGACAATAAAGACAAAGCACAAATATAAATATCACACACGTAACTTATAACAGTTGTATAATATTGTTATATCATTTAGTAACATTACGGCATGCTATATTATCATGGCATTTGATGGCTCACCTGGTCTTGCTCCACAATCGGTGTTCCCCTTATTCTCATGCAAAGCTCTGTAGTGCCTATGCATGGATGAGGTGTTGTTGTTATATCCCAGCTCCCTGGCACATAGCAAACACTTCACCTTGTACAAAAGTCAAGACAGCTTAACATAAATTGTATTGCACCATCAGTATTATGAAAATACATCTTCTGTAGAAATTTGCATACCTTGTTGGGAGGAATAAGATCAAAATGTTCCCACACAGGGGAGGACATCCTCCTCTTCTTAGCTGGCTCCATTCTCTCCTGACTTTCTCTCCTCACTCTCATAAACCTCCAAACTGTCTCCAAACTCTCACTAACCGCAGCTCTCCATCAAACACCTACATTTTGAATGAAGTCTGAGGGGTTTGTATCGCTGTCATATCTCGCGGCAAAGTTCGAACCACTTCATGAACCAGTCACGTGGTACAGCCGGGCAGCGAGGCTTCGGACGTCATCATTTTCAGCTCCTCCCATATATGAAGCAAGCCTCTGTACGCGCATCGCGGAAACGCCCCCTCCATTACTCGACACAAGCTTCGAAGCCTCGATACAGAACGTCACATCACTAAATAATATAAAGAAACACAATACACCGAGTCCTCAGACTCAGGACCATGACACAAACTGATCAAAAACAGCTGAGCAGGTGAATATTTTAGCCCCGGTGCGATCTCGTGCGGCGAAGTTGATGGAGTAAAGGTTACAGTGAAAGAAGCTGAGGATGGGCTGTCAATGTGGAGCGATGAGGTGACCACCCTGCAGTCTACAGTAGAGAGTATGAAGGAGGAGCTGTCTGACCTGAAGGATAAATGTGATGAAGGCAGGAAGCGGAGAGCTAACATCCACATCATAGGGATCCCAGAGGGCCTGGACTCGAGCTCCTCCACGGCCGTATCCGTGCTACTACGTGAAGTGCTGGGTATGGATAAAGACGTTATTGTCGACCGCTCACACAGGAGCCCTATCCTGAGAAAGCCAGCTGGTAACCCGCACGCCGTCATAGCCGAGCGTCACTACTACCAGGATTGTGTGGCTACGCCGTGCCAGGGCCCAAGCCCCGCTTGAGTTTAACGGACAACCTATTGCAATATTACGACTGGGCGATATGACCCAAAGTTCATATCTCGATATTCTTTAGCTGGATGGCGATATACGATATATATCTCGATATTTTTAAAGCCAGAAAGTTCGAACAAAAAGAGAGTTCTTAGTCAAAGCTGTGTCCCAAATCTCACACAGGCACATTTATTAACATACAGCGTAGATGTACATGAAACAATTACTCAGGAATAAATGATCAGCATTTATTAAATAATAATGCTCCATAAATAAAAGAAAACAATGTTGTTTTTGTGCATAACAAAAAGCTCACAATCGTGCAGTCAAAATGTAAACAGACGCTGAGCATAATAACAAGCAGCTGCTCTGTTCCCAGGTTCTACTGCGTGACTGACAGCCTGGAGTTTGAAATCCTCTTTGTAACCGTGTCTCTTACAGGTGCCATTTATGGTCCTTATACACACTCAATACAGTAATATTACGCTGAAGCAGAGTACGTATCACTCCGCGAGGCTCCTCGTAGCTGTAATGCTCCAACAATCCATCAAGCGGTGCGGCCTCGTAGCTGAGCAAAGTCGTACCAAAACATCTTTTGAAAGGTTTCTGAGCGCCGTGTAGCACATAAAATCGGTTCGAGGTCAGTAAGCACAACCAGAATTCATCCATAAGCCGCACTGTCGATTTATGAGAAAATTACAGGATTTTAAGTGCAGAAAATATAGTTTATGGTTTTCCTTTGATCTTAGCAAATATCTACGCCTCTAATTGGGACGATCACAGATTTTTCACTAATGTCTTTGCGCGGCTCCCCAATATGTCATCACATAATATCATCTTTGAGGGAGACCTAAACTGCTCATTATCTGCTATGGACCACAGCTCACACAAAAGTACACTTAGTCCAAAGTCATCATGCGTCATTCAGAGCTTTCTTGATAATTATGGGCTGGCTGATGTATGGAGATTTCATAATCCTGCTTCACGTCAATACTCTTTTTTTCTAATGTCCATAAAACATATATTTGTATAGAAAAACGTCTCCCTTTAGTTACAGAATGTGATTCTAAGACTCTGGTGATTTCTCCTCTTGTTTTTTCAATGTGTATTCCTGATGCCTGCTCCAACTATCAGCCATGGAGATTCAACTCAGTGTTGTTAGCAGATGAGGAGTTTGTCAGTTACAAAAGGTCTCAAAGAGATTTTTTTCTATCAATCAGACCCCAGAGATGTCATCATCAGTCATTTGGGAATCTCTAAAAGCATCTGAGAGGCCAAATCATTTCATTTTGTGCCAAACAGAATAAAATAGGGACCGAGCGCCTCTCTCAGTTAGCTGATGAAATGACTAAACTACATGCTGTGTACAGCCACTCTCCTGAGCCTGTATTATATACACAGCGGTTACAATGACAAACTGAATACAATCTCATATCTACAAAACAGGCTGAGTCAAAGTTGCAGCTACGCTTATGAACATGGAGGAAAAACAGGCGAGTTATCAGCTCACCAGCTACGACTAAGAACAGCTAACCAACTATCCTTGAGATCTACAATGACCAGGGAATAAGGTCTACAGACAACCAAACTATCCTTGAGATCCACAATGATTTCAATAAGGTGTTTGATATTCCCTCCTTGGGAGAAGATGCGATCGCTAGTCTGGAGGAACCTGTCTCTAATGTTGGAATTGAAACGGCCGTACGGAGCACGCAGTCTGGAAAATCTGCTGCCCCGACGGGTATCCATCTGATTTTTTTCATAAAGTTTTCTGACCGACTGAATTCACTGTTAAAATCAACTTTTGAAGAATCCTTCCTCTCACAGTCGTTGCCTCCAACAATGCATCAAGCAGTGATGTGTTTAATTGTAAAACAGGAAAAAGACCATTTAGATTGTCGTTCATGTCGTTTAATATCTTTGTTCAACACAGACACCAAGATCCTGGCTCAAGTGTTGGCCCGTCGCTTACACAAGTATTTGTCCTCCATTATTTCACCAGACGGGCTTTATTAGGCACTCTTTTTTGAACATTAGAGCTCTATTAAATATCATTTATACCCATGTTAAAGGTGATACATTGGAAACTGTAATTTGGCTTGACACAGAAAAGGCGTTGGATCGGGTGAGATTGGATTTTTTTTTATACGCTTAAAAAATGTGTCTTTAATTTTGGATCTTGGATGAAAGTATTGTATTGCTCCCCTCTAACAGCCGTCCGGACTAACAATAATCTGCCCCCCAGGACAGGGATGCCCTCTGTCTCCTTTTTGCCATTGAACCGCTAGCTGTTGCTCTGAGACAATGTGTTGGTGTTGAGGGAAAACATCGAGGGGGTATCGAACATGAAGTCTCTCTTTATGCCGACGACAGGATTTTATTTATTTCCAACCCATCGAACAGCCTCCACAAACTTTTGGATAGACTTACAATAATAATAATAATACGTTTTATTTATAGGCGCCTTTAAGAGCCTCAAGGTCACCTTAATGCATACTTAAGGAATTTGGGACAATTTCTGGATATAAAGTGAATTTTGGGAAGAGCGAGGCAAAGTCTATCTGTACGACAACTGGGAGTTTTGTGTATTTTAGCCCCTTTTAAACCCAGCTATAAGAAGTTTAAGTACTCGGGCATCTGGGTGACAAGAAAACCACAAAGACTTGTATAAAACTATCTTCCTTTATTGTCGAAGCTTAAAGAGGATTTTGGAAAATGTGAGTTTTGCCTCTTTATATTTATGGTGGGGATGCAGAACAAGGAGCAAAGATGAATGTGATGCTGAATCAGCAGAAGACTTGGACTCATTTGATTCCAGCTTTGATATCATTGATTTCAATATGTCCATTTCTTTCACACTTCACCTTTAAAAGTGAAGCCATGTGGTTCCTGGAAGGAAAAACACGACTTTTTCAAGTCTTTGTCCTGTTTTTATGAGAAATGTACGACTTTAATGTGAAACATTCAGAGTTTTTTCTCTTGTTGTGTTTGTTTGAAGCTGCTTCCTGTTGGCTTCAGCTGTTTGGAGTTTCCATTTTCTAAACTTCTACATTCTGAACCTTCTTCAGCTCTGAACAGATGATGAAACACTGAATGATTTCAAGCACTTTCTCTAATAAACTTACATATTTCATTCTTTATACAGATTGAAGGGCTGTGGTTTGTCAGAGATCAGCTGTGATTATCTGGCAGCAGCACTGAAGTCCAACCCCTCCCATCTGAGAGAGCTGGACCTGAGCTCCAACAACAAGCTGCAGGATCCAGGAGTGAAGCATCTGTGTGGTTTCCTGGAGAGTCCAGGATGTAAACTTGAAACTCTGGGGTCAGTCAGCATGTTTTAGTTGTGCTGAGATGAATATGATGTGAAAGTTGTGCTGACACTAAACTGCAGACATCAGGCTGATATTATACTGATCCACACTGAGGATCTTCATGGTAAAGTCTGTTTTCTTCTTCTCTGGTTTAGTCCATTGACTGCAGCAGAACAATGTTCGCATTTCAAACAGTGATACTCAACGTATGGCCCGCGGCCCACACGCGGCCTGCCCACCTTTCCTGATTCAGAGAGAGGGGACCCTGATTAACTGTGTAGCTTCTTCCTCACAGTTCTAAGTATCAGACACAACAATGAATAATCCACAGCTGACTGTCTTTAGCAGGTCAAAGGTCACGGCACACAGCAGACAGTCAGAAATATTCTAACTCTGATCATTTATCAGTTGTAACACTGTGAGACTTGATCAGAGGTGTGATCATCACAGCAGAGGCCTTTGTGTCAAAGTCACTGAGGATCAAACAGAAACACATGAAGCAGATTTTCCTCTTCTGGCTTTTTATAGCAGATAACCTTCAAAATATTCTGCAGTCGATCAAAAACTGAAGCAAACCATGAAGCAACATGTGAACATGAGCTGATGCTGCTGAAGTGAAGCAAAGTTACAGAGGTTTGATTACAGACACAGCTGAGAGTTTGTAATCTGTCATCATTTTAAAAAGTTTCCATGGAACAGCAGAAATTAGGCTTTACTGTCAGAGGCCGACAGCACTGAACACAACAGCAGACTGGTGGCTAATAAACAGTGAATGATGCAGAAACAGATGTTTGAAGCTGTTCTTGGAGTACACTGATAGAGAGAGAGAGCTGTGCAGGCAGGAACAGCCAAAGTCAGAGAGAATTCATGAGCATATTGATCAAACGTGAAGCAGAGTTTGGATCTTCTTTTGCTGCTGCTTCACTCAGTTTTGGTTGGAGACAGATGAAACCTGCAGCTTCAGGATCTGTGAGCTGTCCACTTTCAGCCCCGACGGCGTGTCCGTGTACGTGCCGTCGAGTGAACGATCCACGCTCTGTGTTTCCATCTTTGTGTGTTTAGCTGCTCTCATTTACTGTTTTATCTGTTTGCTGCTTGTTGAAATAGTTTGTGAGCTTTAACCTGAGATTCTGGCAAAATACATTTATATTAAACATCGATTCAGGATTGAATGAATCAACATCGTTTTATTCAAATTAAAACCATTTAAACGGGAACATGAATTTTTTACAGCCGCCTCTAATGCTGGGTAATGTCAGCTGGTCCATGTGCAGCTGGCTGTGAGGCTCAGGGAGCGTCTACAAAGTGCAACACTGAAAGAACATCATCCATAAATATTGAGTAAGAACTGGACTCTCATACAGCGAGACTCAAATGCCTTTAAACATCAGCTTATCCTGCTGATCCAAGTCCAACACTGAGTTTGTAAAAACATGTTTGTCAATCATTTTGTTTGGTTTCTGAGGAAAATGATTCAATAACTTGCTGCTAATACACAACATTTCATCATATTTCCTCATAACCCTCTTTTGTCTGACCATTTGATCCCATTTGAATTTGCAATAAAGGATCCACAGAGTTTGGTGACAATAATGACAGTAGATGTTTGTGTGAAAGTGCTGGAAGCAAATGAGTGTGTGATGTTCTTTCAGTGTTGCACTTTGTAGACGCTCCCTGAGCACTGGTCTCACAGCCAGCTGCACATAGAGACCAGTGTTGTTAGTCCAGGTCAGAAGATGACTTGTTGGAATGAAAATGAGCTTGTAGTTTGTCTGCTTTAATAATGTGACTGGAAAAAGGTGTTGGACTTCAAATATGTCCATTTCTGTCACACTTCACCTTTAAAAGTGAAGCCATGTGGTTCCTGGAAGGAAAAACACGACTTTTTCAAGTCTTTGTCCTGTTTTTATGAGAAATGTACGACTTTAATGTTCTTTTTTCTATACTCAATTTTTATTATAATTTACAACATTGCAACTTGTACTTGTCAATGTTCACAAGTAGGACAGTTACAGGAACTGCAATGCAGAAATCTAGATTAAAATAAGAACTGCAATTAGGAAGCACAAAACAAAACCCAAGCAAAACAAAACCCAAGCAAGCAAACAAACAGACAACAACATAACAAAAAGAAAACAAAACAAAAACTTTATGTAATATTAAATAACTTGTGACAAACTTAGCCGTAAATGGACAAAACGAAACAGACCTATGCTAAATTATTGAAACAGTAAAGCATGTATGGGTCGCCAACGCTCAGTAAACAATTCTCTCTGAATCCGCAGAGCAGATGTTATTTCCTCCATCTGGTAAATTTCTCTTGCTTTATCAATCCACATATTATATGAAGGTGGGTCAAGATTCAGCCATTTAATAGTGATACACTTTAGTGCTGCTGTAAGATTCTTAAGAGATACGTTTTATTGTTTCCCGCAAAACCCTTTGGTAAGACTCCTAAAATGACTAACTGATGGTCTTTTGTTAATGGTTGTTGGAAAACTGTACTGAGAACTTTAAATATGTCATTCCAAAGTGAGCAGATTTTTGGGCATGACCAGAATATATGTGAGTGGGTTCCTAAAGAAGTACCACAATTTCGCCAGCAGGTGTCAGGATTTGTAGGCTTCATTTTGGCAATTATCTCTGGGGTTCTAAAATATCTCATGACCACCTTCCATTTAAATTCTCTCCACAGCCCAGAATTAGTCACCAGATGGGCTTCACCGAACACCTCTTCCCAGGTGTCCTCTGAGATTTGAGTGCCAGTCTCAGCTTCCCACCTTGCCTTAATATCCAAAGTTGCATTTGTATTGAAACTCATAAATGCGTTATAAAAATGACTGATTAATTTTGGGGAGGAATTACTTTGAAATGTTTTTAGAAATATTTCCTCAATGGCTGAGGGCTCCAAAACTTGCCTCCATTCTTTATGTTTTGTCAAAAAGCTTCTTAGCTGCAGAAATCTAAAAAAGTCAGAAGAAGGAAGCCGAAACTGACCTCAACTGTTCAAATGAGCTCAGGTGCCCATTCCTCACAACATGACAAAGTTGATGAAGCCCGCTATGTGACCATGCTCTGAAGCCAGAGTCTTCCACAATAGGAGAAAAACCCTGCAGGGAGGAGAGGCTTGATAACAATGAAATTTCTTTTGGAAGACCAAATGATTGTTTGATTCTACGCCAAATCTTTAGTGTGACCCTCGTCCGTTCCCCCATATGCACATTTTTAATTGAAATGTTAGAAAAAAGCAGGGATTCCAATGATCTTTCGCACATTGTCTTCTCAATGTTTAGCCACTGAGTTTCAGACAAATCCCGCACCCATACAGTCAGGGGTCTCATCTGAGCTGCCCAGAAATAATATTTCAGGTTTGGAACAGCCAATCCCCCCTGCAGGTTTGACAGTTTTAATGTTTGGAACTTGATCATCCCTCATGTGTATTTAGTCTCTGTGTCGCGTCATCTGTGTTCCCACCCTCCATATTTTCATGCCCAGTCTTTTGTATTCTTAGCCATAGCTTTCTGTGTCTTCATGATTTATTATAGTATTAGTTCCCCAGTTTAGTTCTCTTCACTGTGATTCTGCCTTGTTTGATGTCTTCAGCCGAAATAAAGGCTCGCTTTTCGTTCAAAACTCAGTTTCATGTCTGCGCCAGTGTCTGCGCCTGAGTCCTCCACACACTCTCCATACGGTCAGCTACTGCGACCGTGACACTAAACTACATGCTGTGTGCAGCCACTCTCCTGAGCCTGTATTATATACACAGCGGTTACAATGACAAACTGAATACAATCTCATATCTACAAAACAGGCTGAGTCAAAGTTGCAGCTACGCTTATGAACATGGAGAAAAAACAGGCGAGTTATCAGCTCACCAGCTACGACTAAGAACAGCTAACCAACTATCCTTGAGATCTACAATGACCAGGGAATAAGGTCTACAGACAACCAAACTATCCTTGAGATCTACATTGATTTCAATAAGGTGTTTGATATTCCCTCCTTGGGAGAAGATGCGATCGCTAGTCTGGAGGAACCTGTCTCTAATGTTGGAATTGAAACGGCCGTACGGAGCATGCAGTCTGGAAAATCTGCTGCCCCGACGGGTATCCATCTGATTTTTTCATAAAGTTTTCTGACCGACTGAATTCACTGTTAAAATCAACTTTTGAAGAATCCTTCCTCTCACAGTCGTTGCCTCCAACAATGCATCAAGCAGTGATGTGTTTAATTGTAAAACAGGAAAAAGACCATTTAGATTGTCGTTCATGTCGTTTAATATCTTTGTTCAACACAGACACCAAGATCCTGGCTCAAGTGTTGGCCCGTTGCTTACACAAGTATTTGTCCTCCATTATTTCACCAGACGGGCTTTATTAGGCACTCTTTTTTGAACATTAGAGCTCTATTAAATATCATTTATACCCATGTTAAAGGTGATACATTGGAAACTGTAATTTGGCTTGACGCAGAAAAGGCGTTGGATCAAGTGAGATGGGATTTTTTTTATACGCTTAAAAAATGCGGCTTTAATTTTGTATCTTGGATAAAAGTATTGTATTGCTCCCCTCTAACAGCCGTCCAGACTAACAATAATCTGCCCCCCAGGACAGGGATGCCCTCTGTCTCCTTTTTGCCATTGAACCGCTAGCTGTTGCTCTGAGACAATGTGTTGGTGTTGAGGGAAAACATCGAGGGGGTATCGAACATGAAGTCTCTCTTTATGCCGACGACATGATTTTATTTATTTCCAACCCATCGAACAGCCTCCGCAAACTTTTGGATAGACTTACAATAATAATAATAATAATACATTTTATTTATAGGCGCCTTTAAGAGCCTCAAGGTCACCTTAATGCATACTTAAGGAATTTGGGACAGTTTCTGGATATAAAGTGAATTTTGGGAAGAGCGAGGCAAAGTCTATCTGTACGACAACTGGGGAGTTTTGTGTATTTTAGCCCCTTTTAAACCCAGCTATAACAAGTTTAAGTACTCGGGCATCTGGGTGACAAGAAAACCACAAAGACTTGTATAAAACTATCTTCCTTTATTGTCGAAGCTTAAAGAGGATTTTGGAAAATGTGAGTTTTGCCTCTTTATATTTATGGTGGGAATGCAGAACAAGGAGCAAAGATGAATGTGATGCTGAATCAGCAGAAGACTTGGACTCATGTGATTACAGCTTTGATATCATTGATTTCAATATGTCCATTTCTGTCACACTTCACCTTTAAAAGTGAAGCCATGTGGTTCCTGGAAGGAAAAACACGACTTTTTCAAGTCTTTGTCCTGTTTTTATGAGAAATGTACGACTTTAATGTGAAACATTCAGAGTTTTTTCTCTTGTTGTGTTTGTTTGAAGCTGCTTCCTGTTGGCTTCAGCTGTTTGGAGTTTCCATTTTCTAAACTTCTACATTCTGAACCTTCTTCAGCTCTGAACAGATGATGAAACACTGAATGATTTCAAGCACTTTGTCTAATAAACTTACATCTTTCATTCTTTATACAGATTGAGGGGCTGTGGTTTGTCAGAGATCAGCTGTGATTATCTGGCAGCAGCACTGAAGTCCAACCCCTCCCATCTGAGAGAGCTGGACCTGTACTACAACAACAACCTGCAGGATCCAGGAGTGAAGCATCTGTGTGGTTTCCTGGAGAGTCCAGGATGTAAACTTGAAACTCTGAGGTCAGTCAGCATGTTTTAGTTGTGCTGAGATGAATATGATGTGAAAGTTGTGCTGACACTAAACTGCAGACATCAGGCTGATATTATACTGATCCACACTGAGGATCTTCATGGTAAAGTCTGTTTTCTTCTTCTCTGGTTTAGTCCATTGACTGCAGCAGAACAATGTTCACATTTCAAACAGTGATACTCAACGTATGGCCCGCGGCCCACACGCGGCCTGCCCACCTTTGCTGATTCAGAGAGAGGGGACCCTGATTAACTGTGTAGCTTCTTCCTCACAGTTCTAAGTATCAGACACAACAATGAATAATCCACAGCTGACTGCCTTTAGCAGGTCAAAGGTCACGGCACACAGCAGACAGTCAGAAATATTCTAACTCTGATCATTTATCAGTTGTAACACTGTGAGACTTGATCAGAGGTGTGATCATCACAGCAGAGGCCTTTGTGTCAAAGTCACTGAGGATCAAACAGAAACACATGAAGCAGATTTTCCTCTTCTGGCTTTTTATAGCAGATAACCTTCAAAATATTCTGCAGTCGATCAAAAACTGAAGCAAACCATGAAGCAACATGTGAACATGAGCTGATGCTGCTGAAGTGAAGCAAAGTTACAGAGGTTTGATTACAGACACAGCTGAGAGTTTGTAATCTGTCATCATTTTAAAAAGTTTCCATGGAACAGCAGAAATGAGGCTTTACTGTCAGAGGCCGACAGCACTGAACACAACAGCAGACTGGTGGCTAATAAACAGTGAATGATGCAGAAACAGATGTTTGAAGCTGTTCTTGGAGTACACTGAGAGAGAGAGAGCTGTGCAGGCAGGAACAGCCAAAGTCAGAGAGAATTCATGAGCATATTGATCAAACGTGAAGCAGAGTTTGGATCTTCTTTTGCTGCTGCTTCACTCAGTTTTGGTTGGAGACAGATGAAACCTGCAGCTTCAGGATCTGTGAGCTGTCCACTTTCAGCCCCGACGGCGTGTCCGTGTACGTGCCGTCGAGTGAACGATCCACGCTCTGTGTTTCCATCTTTGTGTGTTTAGCTGCTCTCATTTACTGTTTTATCTGTTTGCTGCTTGTTGAAATAGTTTGTGAGCTTGTTGGGGGAAAACTCTGTAAAAAACCCAGGAGAAATAAAGACACAATGAGACAAAGTTACTTTCTTTATCAAACGTGTACACGGGTGAGCTGCTAAGGACAACTCACACCATGCACAGTGGCTTGTTAATTTTTATAGGCACAGAGCACAGAGACAGTGAGAACAGGATAACAAATAATAAACAGATAAAATAAAACAACTCCATATATGGTGCTAGTCTCGTCAGCAGAGAGCTAGGGAAGATAAAACAATCTAAAACAATATGTCCCAGAAACAAGATGTGTTTGCTGGGAAAGTCTAAAAAGATAATTCTAAACTAATCTAACCATAGGCAGAGGGCAGACAAAAGGCATCTTTGTACATTTAAAAGAAGGTAAAGAAACATAGAATCATTTTTCCTGTAACATTCCCTCCTGTTTTAACTTATTTTAAATGTATACAGCAATTGTCTGTGAAGGTTATTTATTAAGCAATTTTTTAATTTTCAAAATGTCAGCATAGCAGAAATGGAAGTCATCTGGTCTAAAGAATAAAACAAAAGAAAATAATAAAAAGAAAAACATAGTAAATGAAAATCATAGTAAATGAAATAACAAGTGGAATAAACAAGAAAAAATAATAAAACTAAAACTACAAAAAATAAAAGATAAAAACCTTATATTTTAAAACGAAAACTACAAAAAATAAAAGGATGAAAACTTTATATTTAAAATGAAAAACTTTTTGTTTAAAACTCAAGACTTCAAAAAAATAAAAGCATGAAAACTTGCATAACCTACTAATGTTTTAATAATGCATGATCACTTGACAAGTCATTTTTAATCACCACGTCATTTATTAGCAGCTAGTACAAGTTCTCCTCTAACAGAATTGCAACGGGATGTTGTTCTTCTTCAGGCATGGCAACATAAGCAGTCATTGTAGTTGTTATCATCTGTGAAATCATTACTCTTAGACATGGCAACACACACAACATTAATATGAGCAGTGCTATCATGATGAGACCTAGAAGGAAAAATGGCTTTGCTACAGCAGCCAGCCATGAACCGCTGAACAGCCAGTCAAGCCAGCCTTGTGCTGTAGCTGCTCCAGGTGTGTGGTCAGTGACATATTTTTGCAGAGCGGTCAAATTCTGCAAAGCTTCATAAATGTCTCCTCCAGTTTCGTATCCATCAGGGATAAAAGTGCAACATGTTTCCCCGATCAGCTTGCAAACTCCTCCTTGTGATGCTGTTAGCAGGTCTAGTGTCAGTCTGTTCTGCAGCACCATCGTTCTGATGGCCTGCTGTTCTCCTGCTAAGGCGGTTCCCAGGGCCTTAGTTAAGTTGATGTGTCGTAGCAGAGCATATCGGTTGATTTCCACGTGATCCCGCACCTCGGCAACTCCAATGCCGGGGATCAAGCTCTGTAAGAATTTCACTCCTCCTCAGATGCGAAACTCTGGTTCCTTTACTGCTTGGTGCCGTCCGTGCACATCCTGTCTGGTAATGAGTCTTTGTTTGTAGTATCATTCGGTAGCTGTAGTTGGAGCGACAGTTGAGGCTCATCAGTGTCGCGTTACTGGCACAGGTTTCGTTGAGTGAACAGTCAATACACTTCCTCTCGTTCCTCGGTGGGCAGAAAGTGTATTTGCATAGCAGTCAGTTTTATTATTCAAGTGAGCTGTAGTGTTCATAAACTGCCACCAGAAATTAGTGGCATAGCCATGGGGAAACTTGGTGTACTTTCCTTTGTCATACAGTGTCTGCCTTTTCTTCATATAGCGTGACTTATTGTCCCTCACGGAAGCAAAGGTGAGGAGCCCGGCCATGGTCAGGGCCGCTGCAGTTGTTAAGAGCCACCACCTCATGACGACGGAACACACCCTCCTGTCGCGAGTAGACCCCCCGGCCAGGAAAGCTGACCCCTCCACCGGGCGAGATCACAACAAGTGGGCAAGCCTGCCGTCAGCTGTGTTTAGATGGCTTCACTGACTCGCCTGCAGTGACTCTGATGGATCCAGGATGGTCGTTCCGCAATTTTGCAAGCGGTCGGTGTAGTGAGGAGGACTTGGTATGGCCCCTCCCACCTGGGTGTGCTCCAGTTTTTCCTTTGGAGCACCTTGATCAGAACCCAGTCACCGGGCTTTAGTCTGCAAGACACTTGATAGACATCATTACATTCTTCGTCATTTACAATCATCTCTTTATTTTCCTACAACTTAGACATACATTTTGCTACTGAAATTGTATCTGCCTTTTTCACTGGGTAGATTTCTGGCCACTTTGAGAATACATCTATAACCACTAGGGTGTATTTTTACCCTTGGCATTCATTTAGCTCAATAAAGTCCATATGGATTGTGTGGTCTCAGGTTTCCCTGAGCATTATATTTTTGACACGTCATGCACGTTCTGACAAATTGTTTTGCTGAGGTTTCAAAATTTACAGTGTAGAATTTACAGTGTAGAATTTACAGTGTAGAAATGAGGGTTGACAATACTGGTCAGTCCCCCCGTTGACAAATGCGTACAGCCATGAGTCACTAATGCCGCCATTTTGTGGAGGAATTTTGGCAACACTGGCTTGCCATAACACATCATTAAGTCGTTTGTCAGAACTGCACCGTGTTTTAGCCATTTTGCCTGCTCTGCTGTGCTTGCTGCTTTTTGTTCATTTTTCAACACATCCAGTGGAATCTGATGTGTGTTTACTGCCATCAATGTGATGTTTGCCTGTTGTGCCGCCTATTTTGCTGCTCTGTCAGCAAAATTGTTGCCTGTAGTAATGAAAGAGTCAGTAGGCGTTGTAAGAGGTTGGCATGCTGGTTTGCCAGTTGGTGTAATCATTCCTCTGTTATGCCAAATTTTTTGCAAAATGATGCACAGCAGAGAAAACATACTGGCTGTCTGTATGTATGTTTATTAGTTTGTCTTTGTGTATTTAGCTTTCGCGTATCACAGCTATCAGCTCAGCGCTCTGTGCAGAACATGAAGAAGAGAGTGGTTTTGCTTCTATTATTTTACTATCTGTGGTTACTGCGTAACCTACACAACTTCGGCCTGTGCTGTAAGGTCAAATGCTGTTCTCCTAGCTTCCACACTTGCTGATCATAAGGTGGATCTGGGCCTGGAGTTTGTTTAAATCTCAGAATGTTGTGATACTCGGTCAGTTTCTGGCACTCAGGTGTAATACCAGAAAAGAATGGCATGACTGCTATCTTAAGTTTTGTCAGAGCGTCTCTACCTAGCAAATTTACTGGACACGACGGGTCATATATGCATTTAATAAAGCACCTGCGGCCACTTGCTGTGTGTACTAGTTCTAAAAGGGCAGTTAATTGTTGTACAGTTGTGTGGCCTGAAACTGACTTTACAACTAATTTGTCCTCTACTCCTACAATCTCGTGGGAAGTGACCTTCCTCTCCACGGTTCTAGCAGGCGTTGTCTCTATGTTATCTGCTGTTTCTGCGTGGCTGTCTGCGGCCTTGGTGTTTGTGACTTTGCTCGCCTCTCTGTTCCTGATAGCCACCTGTGAATTAGTGTTTTAGTCTGTTGTCAACAGTCAGCCTTATTTTTAAGTTACAGAATGCTTCTCCCTTTTTTTGTTTTTTTTTTTTGTTTGGGAGAATAGATGCAACTCTACATTTTCACTTAAGGCAGTTTTAGATAATTTCTAGTTCTTCAAACAATGCATGGATCTCACACATTTCAAACTTTCAAGTTACAGTTGTTTCCCATTTATACAAATATATATATTTAACTTTGCATTGCTCACAGCTCATAGCTCACAGCTCTAAACCTAGGCATTTTTCAATCATATGCCTAATCACTATGTGTCATTGTGACTCTCAAGTATTGTCACAAGTTCGTTTAAAATCGTTTCCAAAACCAACAAAATAATCAAACAAAAACAAAAAACATAAACGTGTCAGGACACAAAAGAAAAAGAAAAATGCTGCCACCCGAACAAGGCAGAAGTCTCCATATGTTGGCTTTTAATAGCATGCAGCTTGTAACATGGTAGACTAATGTGCCTGTGTTAATTCAGCTCCATATTATTGTGTGAAGTTGCACTGGGTTGGGAGTGGTTTTGTGGTTGTCACATTTTTGGTGAGCCAATGGCTGGAATGGGGTTGGACTAATTAGAGGCAGGTGTACTTGATTGCACTGATACACTGGTCTACATATAGCCCACACTACAAACACTGCTGTGTTGTTTTGTCTCTCTGTGCAGTCCAGGGCCTATTATATGCCACAGCCTAAAGGCAGCAGAGTTCCAGAGGCTTGAGTGACCACTGACTATATGCTTGCAGGGTGGTGGGTCTCCAAGGACAACTTCTAACCCTGTTAAAGGCAACATGTGGGGTGCAACTTGGCCGTGTGGCATAGCTGGCTCTGGCCTTGGGACTGTGTGTTTTTATACAATTCATAAGTGGGACACTGGACTGTTTTATCTTTTATCTCTTGATATATTTTTTGTCAATAAATTATCTTTTAGAATTTTATTGACTGACATCTTTTTGCCCATGACTGAAACGGTTGGTCAGACCTACAGTCTTTCTTTGGGTGTGTTACAGCAGCTTCTGCTCTAAAAGAAACAAATAAATAAAAAGAAAAAGAACATGTGGAACATGCTCATCAGCTTAGCAGTGTCTACATATTTAATTCAGCTTCTCAATCCTGTAGTTTTAGCTGTTGTCTACAGGGTTTTGCTTATTGGTTGTTATTATAGGTGTGCTCTATATCTCAGCAATGTGTCATTCTAGGATGATAGGTTTCAAGCTGGTCAAGTGCCTCTATGCACTTCATTAGTTTAGTTATTCTCCGTATTGTCTTCATCTCACATGTCATTACACTGAGTTTCAGCAAACCTTAAGCTTGATGCAGACTACTGCTTAACAATTATCCACCTCACATCATAACCGATTAAGGTGCCTCTTCATATTAATATTATGTCATTGTTAATATTATCCTCTTTGTCTTATATAACAGCAATAGCATATTATAATATTTTATCAGTGTGTACCACTATACTACTACTGAGCCAATTTGTTAGTTAGGATCATCTTATTCAGCAAACAGATAATTTAGAATTCATCCAATCTGCGGTCACATTTGTTCTCTCTGTTGCATGGCGGACCAGGCAGTTCTATTATAATATATTATTTATATTTTATTTTGTATCCATCAAGGGCTTCAGATGACCTGCAGAATCATCCTTTTCCCAAGGTGGAGACAGTTACCTTTTCACACACTGTCCTTGGCTGAACAATGACACAGCCTTAATATACCTTATTTATTTTATTAAAATATTTTCGTGTGAATTATTTGCTTTATATTCATTTTATACATGCTGGGCATGGTCATCATGCCAACTGTGTTTCATTGTTAATATCACTTTACAGGTTGTTATCCTTGCTATTATTAATTTCAAATACTCTAAAGATAATTTCTACTGTAATTTTCCCTTTGTTCATCTTTATTTCGTACTTTTTATATTTATATCTACTCAGTGGGGTCTGTTTTCAACCCTTTTAAACTACTTCAAACTACTGTGATCTCTAGTTTTCACCTAATAAGGGATTATTATGTTCTTCCTGATATGGGTGGTGCTGCAGATGCGGCTGCAGGAGTGAGTGATGGTTTACTAAAAGGATTGTGGGGACTGCACAGTGTCTCGTCTTCTGGTTTTACTAAACTGGCAGTTGAGTTCTGTTCTTCTGACTGTTTATATTTTGTTTTCTTAAATCTCTCAGTTTACAGACACTGTTTTTGTCCGGCGTCTGGACTTTTCTTTTCTCACCACTGCTCGTCAGCAGGAGTGAGTTTTAATTTCACTTGCTTGATTACCCATCTTATTTATGTATTTACTTATTTTTGTTTAAGTAATATATACACGATACAGCTGCTATCACCTTCGCTGGTATTAGAGACGAGAGTGGTTGCTCACACGCCCTTCTACTTTCGGACTATTTCCAAAAGCGGTGCGAACTTTACGAGACGGAACTCGACCGTTCTCTCAACTCACCAGCACGTCAGTGAACAGCAGTAAAAGAAAAACACAGTAGGAGCAGCTCAGTCTCTTATTGGACCGTGAAAATTCAGCTTGCTCCGTTAGTTACAACAATACACACACATACATTCACATTCACACTTATTCGCGCGATCGGAACCCTTATCATAAGGGGAGCTGCCAGTCTTTCTGTAGACGAGCTACTTATTCCCTTGACCCAGCTGGGGGAGCTACCCAGAGCTCCAAACCTAACCCACAAGAGTGGGGAGCTTCCAGTCGACGAGCTCCAAGCTACCAGCCGACGAGCTACTTTAAACCCACAGAGGTGGGGAGCTTCCAGTCGCGACGAGCTACTTTCGCTATTTTAAATTCCCTGAATTTAAAATACGCTTTTACGCAAGATTGTGTCAGTGTGTCTGTATCTACCTGGTCAGTGTCGCCGGGTCTGGTCCACCTCGATCGGGCCCCACCACCGTGGGTCGCTTTCTAAGACGTTGGCCAAGACCCGAATTTAACGCTCTTGGTCTTTTTCCACACACCTGGTGTGTGGGCTGTCGACAGGCGAACAACGTGGACTGGTCACGGAGATGGGACACGATGGAGGCGATCCGGCTGTCGAAGGACCAAGAAATGTTGGGGGAAAACTCTGTAAAAAACCCAGGAGAAATAAAGACACAATGAGACAAAGTTACTTTCTTTATCAAACGTGTACACGGGTGAGCTGCTAAGAACAACTCACACCATGCACAGTGGCTTGGTAATTTTTATAGGCACAGAGCACAGAGACAGTGAGAACAGGATAACAAATAATAAACAGATAAAATAAAACAACTCCATATATGGTGCTAGTCTCGTCAGCAGAGAGCTAGGGAAGATAAAACAATCTAAAACAATATGTCCCAGAAACAAGATGTGTTTGCTGGGAAAGTCTAAAAAGATAATTCTAAACTAATCTAACCATAGGCAGAGGGCAGACAAAAGGCATCTTTGTACATTTAAAAGAAGGTAAAGAAACATAGAATCATTTTTCCTGTAACAGAGCTTTAACCTGAGATTCTGGCAAAATACATTTATATTAAACATCGATTCAGGATTGAATGAATCAACATCGTTTTATTCAAATTAAAACCATTTAAATGGGAACATGAATTTTTTACAGCCGCCTCTAATGCTGGGTAATGTCAGCTGGTCCATGTGCAGCTGGCTGTGAGGCTCAGGGAGCGTCTACAAAGTGCAACACTGAAAGAACATCATCCATAAATATTGAGTAAGAACTGGACTCTCATACAGCGAGACTCAAATGCCTTTAAACATCAGCTTATCCTGCTGATCCAAGTCCAACACTGAGTTTGTAAAAACATGTTTGTCAATCATTTTGTTTGGTTTCTGAGGGAAAAGATTCAATAAGTTGCTGCTAATACACAACATTTCATCATATTTCCTCATAACCCTCTTTTGTCTGACCATTTGATCCCATTTGAATTTGCAATAAAGGATCCACAGAGTTTGGTGACAATAATGACAGTAGATGTTTGTGTGAAAGTGCTGGAAGCAAATGAGTGTGTGATGTTCTTTCAGTGTTGCACTTTGTAGACGCTCCCTGAGCACTGGTCTCACAGCCAGCTGCACATAGAGACCAGTGTTGTTAGTCCAGGTCAGAAGATGACTTGTTGGAATGAAAATGAGCTTGTAGTTTGTCTGCTTTAATAATGTGACTGGAAAAAGGTGTTGGACTTCAAATATGTCCATTTTTGTCACACTTCACCTTTAAAAGTGAAGCCATGTGGTTCCTGGAAGGAAAAACACGACTTTTTCAAGTCTTTGTCCTGTTTTTATGAGAAATGTACGACTTTAATGTGAAATATTCAGAGTTTTTTCTCTTGTTGTGTTTGTTTGAAGCTGCTTCCTGTTGGCTTCAGCTGTTTGGAGTTTCCATTTTCTAAACTTCTACATTCTGAACCTTCTTCAGCTCTGAACAGATGATGAAACACTGAATGATTTCAAGCTCTTTGTCTAATAAACTTACATCTTTCATTCTTTATACAGATTGGAGAGCTGTGGTTTGTCAAAGATCAGCTGTGATTATCTGGCAGCAGCACTGAAGTCCAACCCCTCCCATCTGAGACAGCTGGACCTGAGCTCCAACAACAAGCTGCAGGATCCAGGAGTGAAGCATCTGTGTGGTTTCCTGGAGAGTCCAGGATGTAAACTTGAAACTCTGAGGTCAGTCAGCATGTTTTAGTTGTGCTGAGATGAATATGATGTGAAAGTTGTGCTGACACTAAACTGCAGACATCAGGCTGATATTATACTGATCCACACTGAGGATCTTCATGGTAAAGTCTGTTTTCTTCTTCTCTGGTTTAGTCCATTGACTGCAGCAGAACAATGTTCACATTTCAAACAGTGATACTCAACGTATGGCCCGCGGCCCACACGCGGCCTGCCCACCTTTCCTGATTCAGAGAGAGGGCGACCCTGATTAACTGTGTAGCTTCTTCCTCACAGTTCTAAGTATCAGACACAACAATGAATAATCCACAGCTGACTGTCTTTAGCAGGTCAAAGGTCACGGCACACAGCAGACAGTCAGAAATATTCTAACTCTGATCATTTATCAGTTGTGACACTGTGAGACTTGATCAGAGGTGTGATCATCACAGCAGAGGCCTTTGTGTCAAAGTCACTGAGGATCAAACAGAAACACATGAAGCAGATTTTCCTCTTCTGGCTTTTTATAGCAGATAACCTTCAAAATATTCTGCAGTCGATCAAAAACTGAAGCAAACCATGAAGCAACATGTGAACATGAGCTGATGCTGCTGAAGTGAAGCAAAGTTACAGAGGTTTGATTACAGACACAGCTGAGAGTTTGTAATCTGTCATCATTTTAAAAAGTTTCCATGGAACAGCAGAAATGAGGCTTTACTGTCAGAGGCCGACAGCACTGAACACAACAGCAGACTGGTGGCTAATAAACAGTGAATGATGCAGAAACAGATGTTTGAAGCTGTTCTTGGAGTACACTGAGAGAGAGAGAGCTGTGCAGGCAGGAACAGCCAAAGTCAGAGAGAATTCATGAGCATATTGATCAAACGTGAAGCAGAGTTTGGATCTTCTTTTGCTGCTGCTTCACTCAGTTTTGGTTGGAGACAGATGAAACCTGCAGCTTCAGGATCTGTGAGCTGTCCACTTTCAGCCCCGACGGCGTGTCCGTGTACGTGCCGTCGAGTGAACGATCCACGCTCTGTGTTTCCATCTTTGTGTGTTTAGCTGCTCTCATTTACTGTTTTAGCTGTTTGCTGCTTGTTGAAATAGTTTGTGAGCTTTAACCTGAGATTCTGGCAAAATACATTTATATTAAACATCGATTCAGGATTGAATGAACCAACATCGTTTTATTCAAATTAAAACCATTTAAATGGGAACATGAATTTTTTACAGCCGCCTCTAATGCTGGGTAATGTCAGCTGGTCCATGTGCAGCTGGCTGTGAGGCTCAGGGAGCGTCTACAAAGTGCAACACTGAAAGAACATCATCCATAAATATTGAGTAAGAACTGGACTCTCATACAGCGAGACTCAAATGCCTTTAAACATCAGCTTATCCTGCTGATCCAAGTCCAACACTGAGTTTGTAAAAACATGTTTGTCAATCATTTTGTTTGGTTTCTGAGGAAAATGATTCAATAACTTGCTGCTAATACACAACATTTCATCATATTTCCTCATAACCCTCTTTTGTCTGACCATTTGATCCCATTTGAATTTGCAATAAAGGATCCACAGAGTTTGGTGACAATAATGACAGTAGATGTTTGTGTGAAAGTGCTGGAAGCAAATGAGTGTGTGATGTTCTTTCAGTGTTGCACTTTGTAGACGCTCCCTGAGCACTGGTCTCACAGCCAGCTGCACATAGAGACCAGTGTTGTTAGTCCAGGTCAGAAGATGACTTGTTGGAATGAAAATGAGCTTGTAGTTTGTCTGCTTTAATAATGTGACTGGAAAAAGGTGTTGGACTTCAAATATGTCCATTTCTGTCACACTTCACCTTTAAAAGTGAAGCCATGTGGTTCCTGGAAGGAAAAACACGACTTTTTCAAGTCTTTGTCCTGTTTTTATGAGAAATGTACGACTTTAATGTGAAACATTCAGAGTTTTTTCTCTTGTTGTGTTTGTTTGAAGCTGCTTCCTGTTGGCTTCAGCTGTTTGGAGTTTCCATTTTCTAAACTTCTACATTCTGAACCTTCTTCAGCTCTGAACAGATGATGAAACACTGAATGATTTCAAGCACTTTGTCTAATAAACTTACATCTTTCATTCTTTATACAGATTGCAGAGCTGTGGTTTGTCAAAGATCAGCTGTGATTATCTGGCAGCAGCACTGAAGTCCAACCCCTCCCATCTGAGACAGCTGGAGCTGTACAACTACAACCTGAAGGATCCAGATGTGAAGCAGCTGTCTGATCTTCAGCAGAGTCCAGACTACAGACTGGAGACTCTGAGGTCAGTAGAGTGATGGAGTGAGTGGGTGGTGCTGTCAGCAGTGTTGTACTAAACACAGTCAGTATGAAACAAAGATCCAGTGTTTCCTGTAAAGCTGCAGCTTCTCAGTGAAGCTGTGAGAGGAGAACGGTGACAGGCTTCAGGATTGGACACAAACACTTCCTGTTTCTCACCCTTATGGTCACCATAGTAACGGCTGACACGCTCTGATCAAACACTGTCAACAGCCAATCAGCTCTCTGAACAAAGCAGCACGCAGACCAATGACTGCATTGATTTCCAAGTTTAAAGCAGTGAAGAACACAGTCTGTAGGTGAGGAAGAATTTAGTGAGAGCAGATGTTTGGATGGAATTCCTCCAGTTAACAGCTGGAACCGTCCATCTGGATTGTTGGGCTTGTTGTTGGGGTTCCTACAGAGCTCAGAGTGGACACACCAAGGTTCTTCTAATGAATGAAAGTCCAAACTCAAACTAGGAGGGAAAAACATTTTCAGCAACTTCAATAAAAATCCAAAGATTAGAAAAAGTGAAGCAACAATGAGTCCTAGTACAGTCCCAGCACTGACGTCCCTGCTGCTCTTTATACTGGATGTGCTGCATCACTGACTGACAGCTGATGAAGAGTCTCTGGAAACACTCGTTTATCTCCTCTGCTCTTCCTCCTTCTCTCTGCAGGTGGAGGTTATGATGGTAAACAGGACGGTGTGTGTGCTGAGAGAGGAGCAGCTGTGTCCTGATGATCCAGAGAGGTTGAAGCAGCAGCAGCTTGTGTGTAGAGACGCTCTGACTGGGCCATGTTACTGGGAGGTGGAGAGGAGAGCTTCATCCAGCAGTGACTGACAGAGGAATGAAGTGCAGATGACTGTCAGTGCTGCAGAGTGAACTGCTCTGAGAACAGCTCCACTGTCAGACACAATGTAGAGTCCAGCATCAGCCCTGTGTGTCCCTCTGGATCTGACAGAGGATCATCAGTGTATCTGGACTGCTCTGCTGCTGCTCTGTCCTTCTACAGTCTCTGCACAGTCTCTGTCTCACTCTGGAAAGATTTTACAACTTGTTGTAATTACAGAACGTTAATATAATATTCAAACATGTGATCTTCTCTTTATTTCTGAATCTTTACCAAATAAAGAAAAACCAAACAAACAAACAGAAGCTGTCGTGTCCTTTTTCACCACATCTGTGAATCTTTTCTGTGTTTTTCCTCTTTTCCTCCTTCCTGCAGCTCCATCTTCATCATTCTGTGTCCAGTATATGTGAACACGTCCAAAGCATCTGAGCCTCATGTTACCCGTTTGTGTGAGTTACGCCTGTCGTTGTGTTGTGGTGTATAAATAAGGGGCAGGAGACAGCGCTGGATCTCTGAGTTCTTTACTCTCAATTTCTGCAACATCTGCAATATATAGAAATGCAAACCTGTGAGCTGTGTGTGTTGTGCGTCTGCTCGGCCACCTCTCCTCCGGCCGTGCTGGAAGCAGCTGTGCGTTTGACAGTTTTATCGACTCGACAATAATCGAACAAATTAAATGTTCAAAAATATCAACTTAAGCACTTCAAAGTCAACAAAAAGCTTAAAACAATGAAATAATATTTCACTGAAAAAACAACAGCTCATAAGAACGATACACAAAATAATACAGAAACAAACAAATAAAAGTTATTAACCAGGATCCATGTTTTTGTCACAAACACTGAATCAGCTGATTCACTCTTTATGTTTCTGAGTTTGTTTTGTGATTATAGTTCTGGTTTCTGTTTCTGTGTCTTCACTGTGTCCCACGTCTCCTTACTTTGGACTCTGTGTTATATTTCCTGTTTTACTTTGACAGTCCTGTGTTACTGTTTCCTGTCTCGTGTGTGTAATTGGTCCCAGCTGTGTTTCCCTCCTGTCTCCCGTTCCCTGATTACTAAACTGCGTCCACGCCGCCGGCGCTCCTCTCCACAGCTGGATTCCAGGATTTCAGAGCATCCAGCTGTGGTGAGTGATGGAGACACTTTCTCTGCTCCCTCAGTAATCAGGACAGTTTATTGAACATCAGAGGACATAAAGGACTGTTTTTCACCTGCCCGTTCTGAACCTGGACATTAAAGACTGCTGGCTTCAAGGACATTAATCCCAGTGTCAGCCAGCCAATAACAGCCTGTGTTTTTCAGCTCTTTAGGAGTCAGAAATGAGAAAGACACAGACTGCTAACCGCTCCCTGCAGGAAATAAGCTCCGCCTCTTCCTGTCCTGTATATGAGTGATTCTGACATGAGACACAATGAGTTTCCTGTTTATTGTGACTTAAAGCGAGCAGCAAAGACACTAAACTGTGTGTTTCCAGCTGAAGCTGCTTTTTGTGTTGCTCCCACAATCCTGTCTAAAACAGTCAGTGAGGAAAACTCAGTTTATGCTTCCAAGCTCATTGTGAGAGGGCACATTGTGTTCCTGCAAGTGCTGATTTTGTCTGCATCCCTGAGTTTAGTGAGCTGCCTCCAAGGACTTGTGAAACCCAGTGTGTTAAGGCTGCATCTCCCAGATGTTTCCACCTTTCCAGCAGAGACGATAAATGTTCCCACAAAGGCTCAAAGACGGTTTGATTTTCTGAGTGTTGGCCTCAAGAGATTGCTCAGTGAGCACCTGAGTGTTTCTGGGACATCGGACACTAACTGGACACTAACTGGCTGTTCCAGACCAGAAACAGTCTTTGCATGCATGCAAAGACTGTTTCTGGTTGTAGAGACCTGGCTGTTCCAGGGATTGTAACCTCCCCAGAGGCTGAGCTGCTGACCTCAGCTGACTCTGGAGCCTTGAAGGTAACTAAGTTTGCACCGCTCGGGTGAGCCATCTCAGCTGCAACAGCCTCCACAGAGAGCTCACGCAAGCTTACCCAGCCTGCTGAGGATTTTATGCTGCTGCAGCCCAAAAGGCATCCTGAGCTGGCTGACAGCCACCCACAGCTTCAGCTGCCTCAGCCAGGGGTCTCCACACCTGCTGGCCCTGCATCTGCTCTGACTGGGGGCTCCGGAGAGCCGCGCCAGCCATCCATCTCTGCTGGGGCTTCTGTTTGAGAATGTAGGAGTGTAAACTTCAAATATCTGCTCGGTTTGTCAAGATATCACATATTTGCAAAAGTGCTCTGACGTTTTTGGAGACGTCTGTTACCCACCATCTGGATAGCTAACCGGGAGGTCGAGGGTCATTAGAGCCGGCGAGAACAGCGGACTCCCGGCACATCGTTTTTGGACCCCCACGGCCTTTGGCTGTTCAGGTTTAAACATGATATATAAGTCACTTAGATCACGTAAAAATGTTATCGTTTGGCTTTTTTCAGTGTTTTTTGTTTGGTTTGGCTGAAGTTACAGTTTTCACACAGCTGAATAAACGTCAAACAGAAAAGTGATTAAACAGAAGTGTGAGGCGGTCGAGAGTTTACTCCAGTGTCCTGTTAGATTTTAGACAGCAAGGAGCAGACGGCTGAGTTTATTAAACTCCACCCAGACAGCGGTGACGCGGATCTGAAGGCCAGACCGTCACAGCCGCTCACTTCCCGCCTACCCGACCTTTGGAGGACCCGGCCCACGTAGACCTTGAAGGCCGGGTCCTCAGGAGGATGCAGCCTGTGAGTTTGGACACGCCATGACACATGATGTTCTACAGCTGATGTGTTTAAATGAGCTCTACAGGTGATCAGACTTATTAACGTTACCAGCATAATAAACTGTCCTGTCACTGAAGGTGTCTGCCCAACAAGGACGTGGTGCTGAATGCATCCAGACCCCTGCTGACTGTCTTTGCAGCTTCGGTCAAAGGTACAGTGTCCACTGTGACCCTGAGAGCAGGACACAGCCAGAGGTGAGTCAGCAGTTACAAACTAAATGCTGCTGACATGAATCAAACTGCTGGATAACCCACTGCTCATGAAAATGGCACCTTTCTGTTGCTTTTTGAGATTACTGAGAATATTTGAATTGTGACTCAGATGGCAGATCCAGGCTCTCAGCCTCCAGCTGAAACTTCCAGTCCTCCCCCAGCCAGAAGCTCTGATGCTGGGCTGAGAGACTTTGATCCTTCCCTGGATCCAGAAATCCAGGAGGGAGAAGGAGAACAGGACCTCCTTCCTGATCTGGAGAGGCCTGAGGGAAAGAAAGATGGAGCAGACAGAGCTTTGAACAAATCCAAACCTCCTGAGCTTCACCTCCACAAAGGTGCAGACACTGATGCGCAGATTCACATGTGACACCTGCAGCGTCCAGCTTGTGCCGCTGACATTATCTCCACTCTGATACAAGCCTCATTCACTCGCTCACACACGTTCATACAATCACCTTTTCCTCACAGTCACACACATGAATGTAATGAGGGGAACTCGGGTTCACTGTCGTTCCTCAGGATACTTTGATATGCAGACTGGAGGCTCTGTGGATGAAACACCGACTGTCTGAACCACTCTGAAGTCTTCATGATGGACTTCATCCTGATTAACACTACAATACTTGTTAGAGGCCTTTTATATGTAATAATATTCTTTTCCATTAAAGCTCTGAACATTCTCACTCTTTGTTGACCAGGTGTGACAGGTGAAGGACACCGGCGAATAGGAGGACAGAAGCTGAGAGCCATTAGTCACATGACTTCAGCTGCTGCTGCCTCACCAACCACTGGCCCCTCGGTGAGTCTAGAGTTACAGCAGTGACCACAGGAAGTGCACACGTGTGATCTAAAGCTACATGTGGGCCTGTGACCATCAGTCTTCTCACTGTGGTAGACGGGTTTGTGAGTCCCTGTGATGCTGGGAGTGTCCAGGACAGTCGCTCCTGATCGGGTCTCTCATGGAAAGCTGGTCCCAGGAATTCCTGGAAAATTCCTCCACAAAAGAGAACTGGGAACATAAGTGCAGAGTGACAGAGGTGCTCAGCAACCCTGCTGTTATATGGGAATAGAACCAGAATAGTCGGCAACCACTTGAGTTAAGTTAGCCAAAGAGATGCGACTCAGACTGACTTCATCATGTTGGCAACGTGTCTGCATTGATAAACTCCAGTTATTGACAAATCAGAGAATAATTCCAGTCGTTCAGAGACAGATTGTGATTGTTTGGAGGATGTAATCGTTTCCCTTCAGGGAGCGTGTTGGACGCTCAGTGTCCGGGTGATTAGCTGGCTGATGCAACTACTTAGAATCAGTTTGTGAATATGAAGAAAATCAGTGCAGTCACTGGACAAACTCTGATTCTTCCTAGTTTCACTCTTGTTTCAGTCCAGTGTGACTGAGGTGGTAAAAAATGATCTGACTTTTAGCCACACAGCTGTCTGCTAGAGAAAAAGCCTTTGTGCACAACTTTCTTAAAGGCAAACGGCACCATGTTCACTGCAGCTGCAGCAAACGCAGCAAAGAGTGAAAGTTGGACTGAGAATGTTGTGACTGTTTCATGAGAAAGAGCAGGAAAACAAGCATCACACACCCAGACACAGTGCTGGGATTAGAATTAGACTTTAGAGCCAAATGTAGGACAAAAGCTTTAATATGAAAGAGGAAAACCCAACAACAGCCAGAGCATGAAGCTCAAATCTATACCAATCACCAAGAAAGCTGACAGGCCTGTGACACGTCAGAGACGCCGTTCAAATCATAAAGAAGTTGGTTTATTGACAAAATGTAAAAAACCAAAAGAATCAAGTCAACCTTCAGTTTCGAGCGAGTAGACCAATCAGGCACAGCAGCAGCTCTAGAATAAGCAACAATTTGATGTATTACAAACAACCTTTCATATACACACATACATATGGCTCATATGCTGTTTAAAAAGGGCTCAAAGACCCAACAGATTACACAAAGTACAAAAACACTTTCATTCAGACAACAGTCAGCTGTGCACGAGACAGAGAGCCGACTACAGTTAGTAACATGGACTCACTTTGTTTCAGACACGACACAAAGTAACACAAAGCCACAAAGAGCAGAAACATCAAAAAGGAGGCAGAGCAGCAGCAACTCTCCATGAGCTGTGAGGCTAACAGCCACCCACACTTCCTGTGATGCATAATGAAAACAACATTAACCTGAAGGATGATAACAACAGAAAGAAGTCTAAGCTAACGTTACACAGCGTTCACACAGCGCTGACTGTACAGGCCTCACACAGCTACGACCTGCATCCACAACACCTGATTCTACTGAACACAAACAAGTTAATGATATATGAGCAATCCAGGGAAGGCTTCCAGGAAGGTGAGGATCCAAAGACAGCTCTACAACAGCATCAGTCAGCAACAATGTTACTAATCACTGACTCTTTCATCCTTTTATACTCAATCAAAAAGTGCTGTGTTCACATTTGTTTCTGCTGAAATCCAGAGACTGAAAATGCGTCTTTTTAAAGTTTGAATAAACTGACTGAACTTCTCACGAGTCCAACCGTGAGGAACACTTCCCCCCATGACACATCACAGGACAACGTCTCAGTGGAGGGGGGACAGTAGCTCAGTTTAGGCAGTCACACTCAGAATCGATGCCCCCAGTCAGGGTCAAACGTGGTCCTCAGAAACCTGCAGATGTTTGGGCCAAGCTCTCACTGGTCTCTGCGTCTGTAGACTGAGCTGATGTTTCTCCAGGTGTCTGGTAAAAGGACGATGCTGCTGTCCAATGAGGCGAGGAGAGAAGTAGCCAAACAGGCGAGAGCCGTGAAGGAGGAACGGCGGGCAGCTCTGGATGCCCGACATAAATACCTGATGAGCAGGCTGGCCGACGCCGGCAGCCTGGAGGAGGCGGCGGTGGAAGACGCCATCGTCTCTGATGACAGAGTAAGTTCAGAGACGTGATCCTTCCTCAGAGTTGAACCTTTGAGTCATTAATGTCTGATTCTTCCAGTTCAGTGTGATCCATGAATTCTTTGCTGCAAACGGATCCAAGAAGCTGATTTTCTTCTATCAGGATGTCAAACAGGTAACTTTGATCACATTTCAATGACTGACACATGAAGGTCTAACCGCTCTTCATAATCTGCTGTCCTGTTTGTTGCAGCGTACTTTGTATTCATATCTTTTAATATCTGCCTTTCTCCCAGAGTCTGTCCTCCCGTCAGTCTTCCTTTGTGGACGCATCAAACTCAGCTGTGGCTCAGAGGAAACTCTTCCTCACTACGGGGAACTCTGAGGTTGGCTTCAGCTTTTTATGTTTAGTTCATGTGAGAATCACAGAAAAATGCTGATATGAGTGGAAGCTTCTGCTGGGAAATTGGCAAAGAGCAGATTATTGAACAGCGAGGCAGACAGTTCATTTCAGTGATGCCAGTTTATTAGAAACGAGGACTGTGGGGCTGCTGGAAGTCAGGACGGCCGTTCTCTGGATAAACCTGACAGCTGAGGTGGAGAGCAGGATTTATCCACAGACGGCTTCTTCCAAGCAAATGTCCTGAACACATCTGAGCTGAGGGTTACACAGTGTGTCCTGTGTGATCTCTGCTTTATGGTGGTTGAATCTCACAAATGTGACCATCAGACCTGACGACTTATTTGTGATGTTTTAATTAAAAATATCCTGGGTGAGGTGTTTGGGGCCTGTCCCATGAGGAGGAGTCTCCAGGGCAGACCCAGGACACACTAGAGAGGTTATATCTCTCAGCAGGCCTGGGAATGCCTCAGTATTGTCCTGGATATGCTGGAGGAAGTGGTTGTTTAGGGAGGTCTGGGATTCTCTGCTTAGACTGCTGCACCTGTGACCCGGGACCAGATAAACAGGAAATGGATGTTTGAAATTCAAAGAAATCCTCTTTTAATAATGAGGAAAAAAGACAGCAGGAGATCCATCGCAACTAACAAAACACTTCAAACACATCAATGCATCAACTTTAATCAACTTCATTTGGTTCAAATGAAGGAATCTAACAAAGCACTCACTAAAATGAAACACCAGTTAGTTTCCCGAGCTCAACAGGTCGAACACCTGAGTTTGGTTTGCGGTGCAGTTTTTATTTCTTCTAGATAACTTGGGTTATTTGCACAGGAAGGTTTTTTAAATGTATTTCTTAAGTACGATCTTATATGGGGGTTGATTTTATAGCATAAGAGAATAATGTAATAACTCTAATAGAGTATAAAACATTTGCAGAATGAAGTACAAGGTGAAGAAAAGTCAGAACGTCCCTGTTTGAAAATACAGTCTCAGAAGGTCAGAGATGGACAAATTCAGCTACAGAAACATGTGGCCATTTTTTTAAAGCCATAGAGCATATTACAGACGACACAAAGAGCAAACACTGTAAACTTCTAACCACAGACCTCACACAGCTCACACACGTCAGAGTGAAGCTGTCATTTCCTGAAGCTTCCACACAAGAGAACTGGCAACAAGGTGGAGTCCTCATGGATCACTAGCAGAGAAATGTGGGTGGGTGCCAGACCACATGGACTCGACTCACTTTATTTCATACAAAGGAGCAGACTAATGCTGTCATCCTTAAAGACTAACTAGAAACAAGCAGTGCGCTCGCATCGACTCGACTTGTTTTGCAAGTTTGAAGTGAGATGGTACTTTGGAGTCAGCCTCCCGAGATGATGGCTGGCTGGTTTTTGAGAAAAATCTCATATTTATACAATGAGTAGCAGACTTTCCTGACTTGCAGAGGTCAACGTCCTCCTCAGTCATGCGCCATGAGTGGCACAGATACTATTCATCAAATAACTAACATGGCCTTGATTGTTACTCCAGAGACTTATCTGCGATGTAGCTTTATAGCATTTTCATTAGCAATCGTATGATTTGTGTTACAATGACCTTTGTGGACGGGCCCGGACCCCCAGGCCTCGTCCGTGACGCCGACGGTGAGCGCAACGTTTTTGTTTTCTTGCGCTTAAAATAACCTGATCAGCGTTCTGTGGACGGTTTGTTTACATTTCTCACATCTATGATTGTTCACACGGGTTGGACACGAGCAGAGAGGGCTTTCAAGATGAAAAAGCCAACGTGAAACTTTAACGGACGACAAAGTTTTTCAATCAAATCTCCGTCACACCCTTCCTTGACCTCATCACGTTATCCACCTTAGTCAAGGAACAGTGGTTCGGGAAAATATGCATTTGTTTTTTGGACCAGTTTAAAACGTATCTCAACTAGTGATGTGCGGATCGATACTGAAATATCGTCATTGTGTCCGGCCCCTTGGCGTGCACACTCACAACAATGGCTGAGCGTAAACAGAGTCATGTGCAGACGTATTTTACCTCCACGAACAGCTGAGACGTGGTTTGCCATACATGTGGCAAGAATGTGAGGTGTTGTGGTAACACCGCTGACCTGGTCAAACACCTCAGAGTGAATCATATCACAGAATATGACGAGCGTATGTTGAGGGGAACTGAAGAGGAGGAGAGGGAGAGGTGCTGCCAGGGCGAGACAGACGTCTCTCACGGAGTCCTTTAATGCTGCAGGCAGGCAACAAATAGCCACAACTTCAGGTTTTTCATTTCTATATGATAATTCTGCATCATTAAGTGATAAGAACAAGTAATCTGATGTCCTGTGATCATTACGACGCTATAATTTGAGATAAAATAAAAGATAGAGTAAAAAATAAGTTTTTGTACAGAGTATCGTATCAGATCAGTATCGTCGATACCACCCTGAATTTTACTTGGTATCGGATCAGAAAGGAAATCAGTGGAAATCAAATCCTGCTTCTACAGGTGTCCAGTTCATTCACTCTGACCCCTCCAGATAAGCGTTGCCAGTTCTCACTGTGCTGTAGATCACATTTTCTTGTGTTTGGGGTTATAACGGTTACTTTTGAGGTCTGTGTTATAAAGCAAGTTAATCCTGAATTTAACTGGAGAAGACAAATTCCCACTGCGTGGTGTAGTGCACAGCCAGGCATTCTTTACATTAGTTCGTTTGACAAAACCAAAAAGCCGAAAGTATTTACTTGGAGTTTGGTTTGATGAAATAAGTGCCAGAATCAGTGAATACAAATGATTCCAATGACATGAAAACTGGTCGAAGGACAAATCCCTCAAGAAAAGCACGACTAGCACATTAAGTTTGTTTGTAATCATCATCATCTCTAACACCATGCGCACAACAGTGATTTTGTTACAGAACACTAAGATAGTAAAATCTGGGAAATGATGATATTTCTTTCCAAAACTTCCTGTCTGGAAGACATTAAAGCTGCTGTGCCACCTGCAGCTTCTTTCAATCTATGTTATGTGAATATATCTTTTTTTTTGGGGGGTTTGAACATCCATTCAAACTCACTCTCTGCCTAGCAAGTCTCATTCCCTCATTTCCTTGGGGTCCAGCTTCACATACGTGGCACTGAGCCTTTTCCTTTGTCACCTCTTTCTGCTACATGCCTAGCCTCCCAGTTTCTTGGTCTATTTTCTTCATTTCGCTAACTACACTTCTTTTTCTTTGTAAATCTCTTCCTTCAAATACTTTCAAAATCACTTTTCTTTTTTCCCTTTCTTCTGTGCAGAGAAGACGTCAAACCCCTTCTTGGCAGTTTATCTCAATAAAGCTGTACTATCCCAGCCATCTGGTAAGTCTTCCCTACTACCCAGAGCCTGTTTATACTCCTGCATGTCTCTGCCTTCACTCACTTCCTCTTCTTGATGTCCAAACTCATCCTTCAAACTACCATTTGATGCTGCATAGCTGCATTCTCCCTGACACCTCCTTGTCTCCTGTCTTTTTGATTTCACCTTCTGCATAATATTTAGTTGCCCTGTGTGCAGCTTCCTCCACTTTCATATATTTCTACAAGTTCCTCCCTGTTCTTGAAGTATGTGTGCACCACGGCCATTTCCACTTGGAAAATCTGCCCCACATCTGTCTTTCTAGATTTCTCTCCTAAACACCACACCTACCCAACACCTCATAACCTCTGTTCCCTTCACCTAAATGTCCATTGAAGTCTGTGTCAATCACCACTGTAGTATGTGGTCTCTTGCACACAAAATGTGTCTACCCTCCACCTCCATAATATGAGTCCGCCAGCCCTCCCATTGCCAGTCATAGTCCATAACAAGTCAAAAACATAAACAGCTCGAACGTATTATTTATTTAAAAGAGAGAGAGAGAGAGAGAGCTCAGTTGTCCTTGCTCTAGCATCAAGAGTCAGTGACTGGCTGTTCACTGCAGGCTCAGCAGTCCAATGGCCGATCAGCAACAAAACAAATAAAAAATAAGACACGTTCTTGATTATGACAACAAACCACATCCAAAAAAATATGACAGCAACACTTTAAGTTTTGTGTGCATTCATCATGTGCAACTCTGCAGAAAGTCTCATGTCAAGGATGTGTGGACAGGGGGGCTATTAAAAAGTTCCAGTATACAGAATAGAAAACCATCAAATGAATGAAATAAAATCTGTTGTCACAGTGGTTTTTGAAGGAACAATTACTTCACAGATGGACAGCCTCATTATATTTTAGTTAAATCTGATGATACACACTTCACGTCACCCTAGTTACATGTTTTTATTTGCCATGTGTATGTTATCCAAGGGAGGAAGAAAATGAAAAAGAAAACTTTTGATGTGTCCAGACATTTCTTCACATCAGCTGCCAGCAACCAGTTTCAGCATGTACAACTGTTGCAGTAAGTGTGCTCATGCAGACCAACTATGCTGGTCCACTGTTCTTAATGGTGCTGCATGTTGAGAAAGAAGTGAAACAAATGTTTTGTTTAACAAGTCCACTAGTGTTAGAATAACTTGGCATTTCCAATCTGTTTCTGCTGTAGTTCAATGAAAGGTTTCAGTTACTTAAGTTTGAGAAAAACCAAAAAAAACGTTGGTCAGCTTCCCTCAGGGTCACTCCACGGTTGATGACATGGTCCACTATTGTAGCTCTGATGTCATCAGCAATTCTATTTCTTACTCTTCTTACCCGTCCTCTCCCCCCTCCTCGTCCTCCTCTTGCTCCTCCTTGTCCTTGTCGTCCTACTTCTTCACCTCCACGTCCTCTTCCTCGGCCTCCTCTCACTCTTCCTGCTCCCTCCATTGTACTCCACACACAGAGCTTACCTGTATCATAGTGCTTAGGCTGATTGCAAAGTGAACTAATTATCTAAAAAAGCTTTCACATGTGGCAGTGTGCCAGACAGTTGACAAAATAGTGTAAATAATGGCCATAAATGTGTATAGTTTTGCTAGGAGTGCGTTGATCATTTGGAAATTGAGTGCAAAGCAGTGAGTTGTGTTTACAGTTCTGCAAAAAGAGTGCTGTGCAGTGGATTGTAGCTACAGGTTTGCAAAGTGTGTGTTACAAAATGGCAAACTGAGTGCAAAGCAGTGTTTGTGCTTTTAGTTTTGCACACTCAGTGAGTGGTTTTGCTATAAGTATCAATAGTTTTAGGAATTGTGCTGTAAGAATCACAGTTAGGGTTTAAGCATTCAGAAAAACCTGTAATAAACGCACACGCATGCGTCTTCAGCATTACTGGGTTTCTGCAGCTCCTGGTTTCCTGTTTAATACATTCACACAAGCAATCAAACGCTATGAATCGTTCCACAATGTTTGCAGTCACTTTTCTTATCCCTCCTGACTCAAGAGCATAAAGCGATCTACGTTAGCTCTGGGAATTCTGACGGTCGTTCAGTAAATCTTTGTTTAATCTCTTTATTTGCTTTTTGGAGAAGTGAAGGTACAAAAACCTCGTCAATCAAATTTGCTTCGGTGGACAGAAAACAGCCGTTGTAGACTGTTTGGGGTTACCTTTTATAAGTATTGAATTTTCAAAAGTGAAGTCAGTTCTTCTGACCAGGTTCAGACCAGGATGAACACAAGTATGATACTGGACCCACTAGAGAACTGGTCCCAGCTGTGGGTTCACCTCCTCCTGCTGAACTCATAGGACAGACTCTAATGTAGCATCACGTTCATCGGTCACTCCTGACCTCCTGTGAAGCATGACGGATGTGTAATTAATGACTTCAGTATTTGGGGGCATTATTGCTCTAAAAATCATATTAATAGTATTATTATTATTGTGCTTTAGGCTGCACTGATAACGCAGAGGTCTCTTCTTCCTCTGGGCTGTTTAAAGGGCCAGTTTGTCCAAAGCTGTGTATATACCAGCTGCTGTCAGGCTTCAGATGTCTGCATTAGTCCACAGTCCACTGTTTGTAAGCCATTGCTTTACTGCAAAAGTTCCCATCTACTGTAAAGAAATGGAGATAAGCAGGCACATAATATGAAAAGGCATGCTGTAGCTGACTTTGTCTTTTCTGATCCATCGGTTTGTGTGGCTCTTTCCACAGGAGGGACCTAACCCACACTTTATTTACTTATATGATAAGTTTAGTGGAGTGGAGTGCAAAATACACAGTGTTTACTTTTAATTTAACAACATGAAGCTGCATCAAGTTTCCATGGTGACTGCTCAAGAAATTCTGCATTCATAAATAAACATCAGACTGTCAAAAGAGCTCATCTGTGCGAGACCACCGAGCTGAGAGCATTTTCAGGTCCAGATCCCCCGTACGCCATCGTTGGAGAGCAGTTGACGTTTTTCTTCCTGACTTTGATTTGAACACGTTTAAATGGAAAAGAGTCAAGGAATCTATAAGCCTATCAGGGTATGTGACGCTTTTGCTTTTACTGCATTTCAGTAATTTGAAGAATTTGATGTCGTTTTAAAAGTTGACAAACTGAGAATCATTTTAAGTAACAATGACTAAATTGCTATTTCTTTGACAGGTGTTGTTCAACACACCGATTTATGAAACAGCTGTAAAGATCTGCTGGTATCTTCCGGGCTACAAGGCTCAGGTTAGACCCAGATTCATGCAAACCAAAGCTGACAGAAAATATCAGATCATTTCTGAGGACCTGAGAGTGGTGGTGATTAAATGTCTCCTTTACTTTTAGGTTGCGATAATGACGGAGTTTCTCAGACTTCAGCAGGAAGATCTAATTCCACCGAACCTCACTGCTGAAGATCTGAGAGATCTTTTGGTGGAGAAGAGCAGGGAGACGCTCAGAGAGCAGTGAGTTACTGTCACACCTGAAAGTCTGTTTGTGATGACGTGTAAGTGCTGAGAGAAAACCTCTGCTTTGCTTTCTTTTGAAGGCTGTGGGAGTTTGAGTTAGAGGATTTTGACGAAGAGGAAGCCAAACCTCTTCTAAGGCTGGTAAGACGAGAAAACCCACAAGACTTTTTTTTCATTACGTGCACATAACCTTTACACATAAGCGCACTGTAAATGTGTTTTCTGTTTCAGGTGTGGGCGGTGAACGTCAGCAATAAAATGAGGGACGTTGAATTTGAAGCCAGGTTGCTTCTTCAGTTCCCAGAGGCCGTACCTCCTAAATTTCAGTGAGTCACATGTAACATACAGTTATTAACCCTGTAAGACCCAACCCATCAAAAAACAGCCAGAAAATTCAGATTCTTTGGAACTGAGATGTTTATCAACCCTTTAAACAAAAGCCACACATGAGTTCTTTGCTATGTCATGTTGTGTATGATTTACTTTTATTGTGTATTTATTTTTTGTATCACATTTGATACACTGGGTGTTTTTGGCAACTTTTTGTTAACGACAATGTTAACTTTAGACTAAAAAAGAGTTTTGTCCACAACATTTAGAAATTATAGCAAGTATTGATCATGTTGATGAGATCGAGGTCTCAGAAACTCATGTATGCTACAAAGGTGGTTACAGGGTTAACAGTCCAGCTACAGTGTTTCAATATTTAAATGATGCTTTGAATATGTTTAACAGATAACTCTTATCATGTTTTTCTACAGAGCACCTAAACTCCTCAGCGCGGTGAAGGATTACGTTGAAATCCTGAAAAAGAAGCAGCAGGAACAGCCTAACAGCAAACTGCTCACCGCGCAGGAGGTAGTGGTCGAGGTAGTTCCCCGCGTTCTCCAGGGCTTCTGGGAGCTTCCTCCTCGTCCCCTCCTAAACATGGCCTCCCAGAGTCTAAGTATCCTCTCCACCAGTGTCACCAAGGCCACTTTAGATCGTGTCTCCAAGAGCCTCACGGCGATGGAAACACAGGCCGTCTTCACCCGCTCTATCCGAGACGATCTGGTCGACAGCATCCTGACGGAGATTAGACAGAAATTTCCTGAAGAAATTCTGTCTATCCAAGTTGCAAACTTTGCACCCCTGTTGCTGAAGACCATTGCTGATGTAGCAAGGATCCGGATATGTGAAATCTTTGAGCCCCCTTCAAGTCCTGATGTGAAGAGCACAAATGGTGAGCGCTCCTCTGACGGCCTTTCAGTGGCAAATGTTCCACCAGCCGAAGAAGCTCTGTCAGAAAGTGTTGCAGAGCCCGACGTTCCCTGTGAGGAACTTCTTTCTGAAAGGGCATCCAGTCTGAGTACTCGAGACCTTACGATCGAAGGAGCTCTGTCAGAAAGTGTTGCAGAGCCCGACGTTCCCTGTGAGGAACTTCTTTCTGAGAGGGCATCCAGTCTGAGTACTCAAGACCTTACGATCGAAGGAGCTCTGTCAGAAAGTGTTGCAGAGCCCGACGTTCCCTGTGAGGAACTTCTTTCTGAAAGGGCATCCAGTCTGAGTACTCGAGACCTTACGATCGAAGGAGCTCTGTCAGAAAGTGTTGCAGAGCCCGACGTTCCCTGTGAGGAACTTCTTTCTGAAAGGGCATCCAGTCTGAGTACTCGAGACCTTACGATCGAAGGAGCTCTGTCAGAAAGTGTTGCAGAGCCCGACGCTCCCTGTGAGGAACCCTATGGCGAGTCCAAATCCTGTGTTGAAGGTGAAGATCATATGATCAACGGATCTTGTTCTGAAATTGGGCCGGTTCCTGATGTTCCCTTTGAGGAACCTTTTCCAGAACCTGAAGCCAGCATGAAGTCCGAAGACCGTCAGATCAAGAAGAAGAAAAAGGGCTTCTTCAAAAGACTGAGAAGTCTGTTCTGCTGCTGTTGCAGACCAAAAGTCACCGACTGACACTGAAGCTGTGACCCAGTGTTGGTGTTGCAGTAACTCTAAATATGTAAATATGTTCCTTAATGATTGTTCTTCATGTTTTTGGGGGTTTCTTTAGTTTTCAGTGGGCTGGGTGTTTTTTCTCCTCCGTGTTCTTTACTTGATTCTTGTTCATAGTTCCTGATTTGTTTTCCTAGTTCTTGTTTCTTAGTTTGTAGTTTCTTGAGTCCACCTGAGTTTCCAGCAATAAAAGCTGCCGATTCAAGTTTCATTCCACGTAAGAGTCCTGTGTTTGGGTCCTACTACCTGCCTGTCACAGCACACCATGACAGAAACTTTATAAACTCATTCATATTTCTACACGAGTCTCCAGCTATGTTAAAGATTTTTTTTCTTTCAAACATTTGTAAGAATCTCTTATGGTCCAGTAAGTGTAGTGCAGTAACATATTGATGGTATTATTTTTAATAATTATTTATTATTTTTAATGCACTTTGAACTGAAACTGGTATATAAAATGTACTTCCTGTAGAAAATGCAGTGTGAATGCTAATAGCTGAATAGCTTGAGTTGAATTTTTATAATTGCTGAAATCTTTGGTGAAAAACATGTTACAGTTTTTGCCCGTTGCTTGAACACATTTTGCAAAACGTCGCTCATTGTGCCAAAACTCTAAACACAAGTAAACATGACACATCAAAATATACCATTCACATCTGTGCCAAACTGAAACTCTGCTGTCAAAACCTAACATTCCTCTGTCAAGATGTAACTCTGTTGACAAAATGACACATACTTGCATCACATGCAGATCAGATCAGGGGGACACACTAGTCTACTTCATATAAAACACTGCAGTCTTTCATTGTCATTGTTTATTCTGAAGGCACATTTTCAGAAGACACAAACAACCAAAAAAAGCAAATAGGCCTACTCAATATTGTCCACTGCAGCACCATCAATTCAGATAAAGCAAAACACAAACATAATACAGTAATAGAAAAAACACTATACTGTACACACAAAAAATCATGACAATTGTGCATACGTGGGCTCATGGATCCCGCCGTCTGTTGGGGTCTGGCCACAGGACCTCATCGACATCGCAAGCAGTGTCTTCTCCCGCTGGGCACCGGGGAAAATATCCTCTTGCATGTCGAAACCATCCATGGATTGCTGTCACCTGAATGTAAATAGAAATATATGTGGTGGCCCCTAGAGACAAAACACGTACAAACTCCAAAGCACATTTCTAGCTTGAACTGAACTTCAAAAACAGAGCTACCTAGAACAGCGGTCCCCAACCCCCGGGCCTCGGACTGGTACCGGTCCGTGAGTCGTTTGGTACCGGGCCGCGAGAGTTGAGGCTCAGGTGTGAAATGTCTGGTTTTCAGGGTTTTTATCGCTTTTCAGCGTTATTTTGTTATCGTTTTTATCATTAACTCGGTTTTCCTGGGTCTTTTCACGTGTGTTATGAATAAATCTTCTTTTTCGGTACTAGTTTTATTTTGTTGTATTTATCCGCGACACCTTAAAGGCCGGTCCGTGAAAATATTGTCGGGCATAAACCGGTCGGTGGTGCAAAAAAGGTTGGAGACCGCTGACCTAGATCACGTAAATGACACAATTGAAAGCATGAAAGCATATGTGTATTGTTTGTGTATTTATGCACAAGCATTCATATATATTCAAATCATTAAAAAACAAAAGTTCATTTGCCTGTTACTACCACACACCAAATCTGGTCGTTGGTACTTGGTGAACTGAGAGACACAACAGCAGAGGTCACTATTAATGCTATAAAAGAGGCCTTTGCAAGACATGCAGTTGCCGAGACTGTGGTATCGGACAACAGGCCGCAAGTTTCATCAGAACAGTTCAAGCACTTTGCTAAAGAGTACCAGTTCACACATGAAACGAGCAGCCCCAGGTACCCCCAAGCCAACGGGGAGGCAGAACGCGCTGATCGTACCATTAAAGACTTGAGAGGACTGTGACTACAGCAGAGCACTGCTAGCGTGCAGGGCCACCCCACTGGAACATGGGCTCTCACCGGCACAGTTGCTCATGGGGAGACACCTGCGTACCTCTCTGCCACAAGCTGCTGCGAAGCTGGTGCCAAAGTGGCCCGACCTACAGGCTTTTCGCGAGAAGGATGAGGAAGGGAGGCGTGAGCAGGCAAAACACTACAACCGCAGACATAGAGTCAGGACAGAAGGTGTGGATTACTACTGAAGGAACCACTGGAGCAGTAGTTGGACCTGCCAGTGCTCCCAGATCTTATGTGGTAGAGACAGACAGGTTTTCTAAGGAGAAATAGGAGCCACCTCACACCAACAGGGACTGTTACCAGATCTGGTCGAGCGGTGAGACCTCGTGTAAGATTGGATGTGTAATTAGTGTGAATGCTTGAAAAGCATTCACAGTATTGTTCTTCTAATCTTTATTATTATTAGTGTGAATGCTTGAAAAGCATTCACAGTATTGTTATTCGAATCTTTATTAGTGTGAATGCTTGAAAAGCATTCACAGTATTGTTATTCGAATCTTTATTATTATTATATATTCCGTACGTTTTTTGGCATCTAACTCCTTCAAAACCGTTCAACTTAGAAAAACCATTCAAACACCGTTAGATTCCTATTCTTTTGGACATGACTGCTTCTATTTTTCATATTTTTAACATTTATATTTTTAATTTTATTCAACTTTATTCAACAAAAATTTCCCATGTATTTCAATGGGGAGACCCTTCAAATTCTCATTCAACTTACTCATTTTTAAACTCTTACTACTTCCACATACATTGACATAGAGCCACCATTCAAACTTTAAAACGAAGACAAGACATTCAACTATTCAACTTGTATTTATCTTTTCAATATCTATTATACTTTTTCTTCAGTTCCAGTTTAAGTTTCATGATGTTTTTTCAGCCGTTTCAGAGTTTATAATGGGTGTGTATGGGACGGAATGTTGGGGCTAGAGTGAGGCAGCTCAACTGCTAGAGTGAGAGGAGCAAAAAAATTAATCTTAAAATATTTTTTAAAACTGCTGCTGTGTCCACAGCGTTTGCTCTACAGCCACCATTTTACCCTCAAAATGTAGCCATCGCTGTCCTCTTTCATCCAATGTGTTTACTATTGTCCTAGGTGTTATGGTTCTTTCATAAATGTCACCAATGCACAGCCTCCTCCCTCCAACTCTTCCATAGACTCTAATGTTAAAATGGCTCAGAAGGTTCTTTTGAAAATCAGAAGAGCATGGTGTCTTTCCACTGTCACCACGTCCATATAATAAACTCCACAGGCATGAAAACTGAGAATTCAGTAGACTAGACATTGCTGTCGCTCACGGTGAAAGAATTTCGTCAATACGACTTGTACTTTTCATATGGGAACGATTTGTTTCGGCCTGACTTTTCTGTTCATTTTAAGCAGCAAAAGTGAGGTGCATGTCTGTGTCCGTGTGTATGGAGCCATTGGGTGCGGTCACTATAGCAACCAGGCTCACACCTGCCTGCTTAACGAGCTCTCTCTCTCACTCTGCCAAGATTCATCTGAAACACTTCTCTTTCAACTGCTGCTGTGTCCACAGTGTTACAGCCATCATTTTTCCCTCAAAACGTCGCCATCGTTGTTCTCTTTCCAACATCTTGTCTTTCAAAGCTCAGAGATGTAAACTTTTTAAACTGTGTGGATCCAAGTGGAGGGATCACATTTTAGTCATTCAGTGATTCAAAGAATATGACCTTTTAATATTCTTTCAGATGTTTTCTGACTCTAAATGTTCTTTTCTCATTTCTTAGGTTTTTCTAATTTACAATTAAAACATTTTCAGCTTTTTTCCAACTTCTTCTTCTGTGTAACCTTCAGCTTTTAGCAGTTCAGCACCTTTGTTTTCAGGTTAAATTCGTTTTTTTTTTTTGTTGTTTTTTTTAAATCTCATTCAATATTTTTAACTCAAAATTCAGCAATTAATTCATTTCAGTGCATACATTCAGATTCAAGCATTCACACTGCAGTTTCTTCAGAAAATGCACTTTCTAGTTAGTGTGAATGCTTGAAAAGCATTCACAGTATTGTTCTTCTAATCTTTATTATTAGTGTGAATGCTTGAAAAGCATTCACAGTATTGTTCTTCTAATCTTTATTATTAGTGTGAATGCTTGAAAAGCATTCACAGTATTGTTCTTCTAATCTTTATTAGTGTGAATGCTTGAAAAGCATTCACAGTATTGTTCTTCTAATCTTTATTATTAGTGTGAATGCTTGAAAAGCATTCACAGTATTGTTCTTCTAATCTTTATTATTATATTTTCTTATTCCGTACGTTTTTTGAAAGCCTACTCCTTCAAAACCGTTCAACTTAGAAAAACCATTCAAACATCGTTAGATTCCTATTATTTTGGACATGACTGCTTCTATTTTTCTCATTTTTAACATTTATATTTTTAATTTTATTCAACTTTATTCAACAAAAATTTCCCATGTATTTCAATGGGGAGACCCTTCAAATTCTCATTCAACTTACTCATTTTTAAACTCTTACTACTTCCACATACATTGACATAGAGCCACCATTCAAACTTTAAAACGAAGACAAGACATTCAACTATTCAACTTGTATTTATCTTTTCAATATCTATTATACTTTTTCTTCAGTTCCAGTTTAAGTTTCATGATGTTTTTTCACCCGTTTCAGAGTTTATAATGGGTGTGTATGGGACGGAATGTTGGGGCTAGAGTGAGGCAGCTCAACTGCTAGAGTGAGAGGAGCAAAAAAATTAATCTTAAAATCTTTTTTAAAACTGCTGCTGTGTCCGCAGCGTTTGCTCTACAGGTATGATTTTACCCTCAAAACGTAGCCATGGCTGTCCTCTTTCATCCAATGTGTTTACTATTGTCCTAGGTGTTATGGTTCTTTCATAAATGTCACCAATGCACAGCCTCCTCCCTCCAACTCTTCCATAGACTCTAATGTTAAAATGGCTCAGAAGGTTCGTTTGAAAATCAGAAGAGCATGGTGTCTTTCCACTGTCACCACGTCCATATAACACTGGAATTCCCAGCTTCTACCGTTCTACCTTTAAAAGCCGGAGAGCAGTCAAGTCAAGAAGGCTTCTACCTGAGACCCCCGCGGAGTCATCATTTTGCGTTTCTACCTTTAAAAGCCGGAGAGCAGTCAAATGCTGGAAGTGGAAGCTAAATTGGCTAGTCATTCATATGTATATTGGGTCGTTACCTAGGAATTCTGGAGGGAGGGGATTGGGGGAGAAATCAACACACATGAGTCTAGGTCCTTTGTTGCTGACATTTATTGATAAAAACAGTAGTTTCATTTCATGTTATTTCCTTTTTCATTTCAAGCAAGGAAGTGGATGTAGTTAGTAAGTAAGATATTTCAGACATTATTCTGACACAGAGGAGGAGATACTGGAATTATAATTAGTATCTATGCATGCATTTGTGATTTTGTTTGACCTTCCCATTGCTCACAATTTGAATTTGTTCACACTGCAGATGAGTGTCTCAGTCCCCAAACAAGCTCTCTTTTTCGGTGGAGAAGCAGTCTCCTCATCCGCAGTGAGTGTGGAGAAATCAACACACATGAGTCTAGGTCCTTTGTTGCTGACATTTATTGATAAAAACAGTAGTTTCATTTCATGTTATTTCCTTTTTCATTTCAAGCAAGGAAGTGGATGTAGTTAGTAAGTAAGATATTTCAGACATTATTCTGACACAGAGGAGGAGATACTGGAATTATAATTAGTATCTATGCATGCATTTGTGATTTTGTTTGACCTTCCCATTGCTTACAGTACAAAAAACCAACCATTTGTACACATATGTACTAATAATAATAAAAAGTGAGTGCAACACTGCAACCCATCACCCCGTCGTTCAGTGGTCGTTGATCAGTGGTCCATTGTGGCACCATTCAGAGCACTGGTACAATAGTACCAGCAAGATATGGGAAGACATTGCAAATGTACTTGGATTTTAGGTTGCAAGCCACCCAAAACTTGATCCCAAACTTGTCAGGTTTACTTGCAATATACTGCAGGAAACCCGTCACCCCGTCGTTCTGTGGTCCATTGTGGCACCACTGATCAACGACCACTGAACGACGGGGTGACGGGTTGCATTGTTATGTGGTCACACCCCCGTCGTTGATCAGTGGTCCATTGTGGCACCATTCAGAGCACTGGTACAATAGTACCAGCAAGATATGGGAAGACATTGCAAATGTACTTGGATTTTAGGTTGCAAGCCACCCAAAACTTGATCCCAAACTTGTCAGGTTTACTTGCAATATACTGCAGGAAACCCGTCACCCCGTCGTTCTGTGGTCCATTGTGGCACCACTGATCAACGACCACTGAACGACGGGGGTGTGACCCCGCTGATCAGTGTGACCTGACCCCACTGATCAATTGTGATCAAGGGTATATATATGATACAATCTCACTGCACTTAGCCTAACCCTTCATTGCCCTGAAGAATCCTGTGGTGTACGGACCTCCTCTCCAAGGAAAGAAAATGCAGAGAAGACTCACCACCCAGCAGGCGTTGGAAATGATCCTGGCGGAAGTCGACCCTTGTGACTCGGATGGAGAAGACCTAGAAGTTCAGCCGGATTCGGACTCAGAGCTGTCTGATCAGTCTTCCGGTTAGTTTCATTTCATGTTATTTCCTTTTTCATTTCAAGCAAGGAAGTGGATGTAGTTAGTAAGTAAGATATTTCAGACATTATTCTGACACAGAGGAGGAGATACTGGAATTATAATTAGTATCTATGCATGCATTTGTGATTTTGTTTGACCTTCCCATTGCTCACAATTTGAATTTGTTCACACTGCAGATGAGGAGACTGCTTCTCCACCGAAAAAGAGAGCTTGTTTGGGGACTGAGACAGCGAAAGATGGCACAGTGTGGCGTGAAGAACATGTGGGGACCCGTCTCCCTTTCACCCCTATAGAACCGTACGCTGCAGATGGAGAGCCAACGGCTAAGGCCAGGAGAAGTATCTTGAGTCGCCTTCAGAGCTTCCTGTGTTTCATCACTCTTGACATGCTTCGTAGCATTCAAGAATGGACTATTCAACATGCACAGCAAACGGAGCATGTTTGTTGGTTCATGGACCTCCCTGAACTAATGGCATTTATTGCTATTGTCATCTTGCGGGGGGTTTACAGGGTTCCATCTGTAAATGACTGCTGGTCAGCAAACCTGGGAAACCCACAGATAATTGGAACTATGGCACGAAACCGCTTCCAAGACATCATGCAACACCTACGCTTTGATGACAAGTCCACCCGCTGTGATCGAGCAAAGACTGATAAGTTCGCAGCAATTTCCAGTGTGTGGGGATCATTTGTCACCAACTGCATCACGTGCTACAACCCTGGTCTACATATCACCATCAATGAACAGCTTTTCCCATCAAAAACTCGGTGCAGTTTCCTGCAGTATATTGCCAGTAAACCGGACAAGTTTGGGATCAAGTTTTGGGTGGCTTGCGACCTAAAATCCAAGTACATTTGCAATGTCTTCCCATATCTTGGCAAGGACCCCAATCGTCCCACTGGGGAGAGACTTTCCGAAAATGTAGTTATGAGGCTGATGGAACCATTCCTGGACAAGGGCAGAAATGTTACCACTGACAATTTTTTCACATCGCTTTCACTTGCGCAAAAACTTCTTAGACGGAAAACCACCATCCTCGGCACAGTCAACAAGATTCGCAGGGAAATTCCTCAATCCACTAGACAGACAGATCGCAATGAATTCACCACTCAGGTATGTTGCAGGTCTTTTGTGGTTCTATGTTTATGTGTTTCATTGTGTGTAAAAGGGCTATGGAATTAACAATTTATCTTATTTCTTAGGTGTTTTCAACCTCTGCTGCCACGCTGACGGCGTATGCGGCCAAACGGAAGAAGACAGTATATATTCTTAGCAGCATGCACAGCGTGGTTCAGACCGAAAACACTACCAAAAGGAAGCCAAACACTGTCACCCTTTACAACAAGACAAAGTGTGGCGTGGATGTGATGGACCAGATGGTTCGGGAGTACACTGTCCGCAAAGGAACACGGCGCTGGCCAGTTGCCGTGTTTTATAACATGATTGACATGGCAGCACTGAATGCACATGTGCTGTATCAAGAATGCACCGGGACGAAGGAAAGACGGGTGGACTTCCTGGTAGCCCTTGCAACCGAATTGGCTCACTCTCATGTAGCTGCGAAGAAGGAAAGAAAAGAACAGTTGCTTCGGACACAACCCTCCACACCGAGCCCTGGAAAAAGGGCCACGTGTCAGGTCAAACACAGATGCAAAAAAAATCAGGCCACTGTGCGATGTGTTCACTGCTACAGGTACACATGTGGTAAATGCAGGCGACAGATACCGTGGCAGTGCCAGGATTGTGAGTGATTGCTGAAAATGTTGTAATGTACTCACTCAATTTTTGTTATTATTTGTAAACATGTGTACAAACGGTTGGTTTTTTTTCTATTTTCATCAATAAATGTCAGCAACAAAGGACCTACATGTGTGTTGAGTTCTCCCTAAGATGGCATACTGAAACACTCCAAGTGTTTGCAAGTAAACCTGACAAGTTTGGGATCAAGTTTTGGGTGGCTTGCAACCTAAAATCCAAGTACATTTGCAATGTCTTCCCATATCTTGCTGGTACTATTGTACCAGTGCTCTGAATGGTGCCACAATGGACCACTGATCAACGACCACTGAACGACGGGGTGACGGGTTGCAGTGTTGCACTCACTTTTTATTATTATTAGTACATATGTGTACAAATGGTTGGTTTTTTGTACTGTAAGCAATGGGAAGGTCAAACAAAATCACAAATGCATGCATAGATACTAATTATAATTCCAGTATCTCCTCCTCTGTGTCAGAATAATGTCTGAAATATCTTACTTACTAACTACATCCACTTCCTTGCTTGAAATGAAAAAGGAAATAACATGAAATGAAACTACTGTTTTTATCAATAAATGTCAGCAACAAAGGACCTAGACTCATGTGTGTTGATTTCTCCACACTCACTGCGGATGAGGAGACTGCTTCTCCACCGAAAAAGAGAGCTTGTTTGGGGACTGAGACACTCATCTGCAGTGTGAACAAATTCAAATTGTGAGCAATGGGAAGGTCAAACAAAATCACAAATGCATGCATAGATACTAATTATAATTCCAGTATCTCCTCCTCTGTGTCAGAATAATGTCTGAAATATCTTACTTACTAACTACATCCACTTCCTTGCTTGAAATGAAAAAGGAAATAACATGAAATGAAACTACTGTTTTTATCAATAAATGTCAGCAACAAAGGACCTAGACTCATGTGTGTTGATTTCTCCCCCAATCCCCTCCCTCCAGAATTCCTAGGTAACGACCCAATATACATATGAATGACTAGCCAATTTAGCTTCCACTTCCAGCATTTGACTGCTCTCCGGCTTTTAAAGGTAGAAACGCAAAATGATGACTCCGCGGGGGTCTAAGGTACTACCCCGAAATGACTGCTCTCCGGGGGTGTAAGTGTTAATAAACTCCACAGGCATGAAAACTGAGAATTCAGTAGACTAGAAGCTGCTGTCGCTCACGGTGAAAGAATTTCGTCAATACGACTTGTACTTTTCATATGGGAACGATTTGTTTGGGCCTGACTTTTCTGTTCATTTTAAGGAGCAAAAGTGAGGCGCATGTCTGTGTACGTGTGTATGGAGCCATTGGGTGCAGTCACTATAGCAACCAGGCTCACACCTGCCTGCTTAACGAGCTCTGCCTGCCACTGTGCCAAGATTCATCTTAAACACTTCTCTTTCAACTGCTGCTGTGTCCACAGTGTTAAAGCCATCATTTTACCCTCAAAACGTCGCCATCGTTGTTCTTTTTCCAACATCTTGTCTTTCAAAGCTCAGACATTTAAACTTTTTAAACTGTGTGGATCAAAGTGGAGGGATCACATTTTCTTCATTCAGTGATTCAAAGAATATGACCTTTTAATATTCTTTCAGATGTTTTCTGACTCTAAATGTTCTTTTCTCATTTCTTAGGGTTTTCTAATTTACATTTAAAACATTTTCAGCTTTTTTCCAACTTCTGCTTCTGTGTAACCTTCAGCTTTTAGCAGTTCAGCACCTTTGTTTTCAGGTTAAATTTGTTTTTTTTTTTTTGTTTTTTTTTTATTTCATTCAATATTTTTAACTCAAAATTCAGCAATTAATTCATTTCAGTGCATACATTCAGATTCAAGCATTCACACTGCAGTTTCTTCAGAAAATGCACTTTCTAGTTAGTGTGAATGCTTGAAAAGCATTCACAGTATTGTTCTTCAAATCTTTATTATTATTCCATATTCCGTACGTTTTTTGGCATCTAACTCCTTCAAAACCGTTCAACTTAGAAAAACCATTCAAACATCGTTAGATTCCTATTATTTTGGACATGACTGCTTCTATTTTTCTCATTTTTAACATTTATATTTTTAATTTTATTCAACTTTATTCAACAAAAATTTCCCATGTATTTCAATGGGGAGACCCTTCAAATTCTCATTCAACTTACTCATTTTTAAACTCTTACTACTTCCACATACATTGACATAGAGCCACCATTCAAACTTTAAAACGAAGACAAGACATTCAACTATTCAACTTGTATTTATCTTTTCAATATCTATTATACTTTTTCTTCAGTTCCAGTTTAAGTTTCATGATGTTTTTTCACCCGTTTCAGAGTTTATAATGGGTGTGTATGGGACGGAATGTTGGGGCTAGAGTGAGGCAGCTCAACTGCTAGAGTGAGAGGAGCAAAAAAATTAATCTTAAAATCTTTTTTAAAACTGCTGCTGTGTCCGCAGCGTTTGCTCTACAGGTATGATTTTACCCTCAAAACGTAGCCATCACTGTCCTCTTTCATCCAATGTGTTTACTATTGTACTAGGTGTTATGGTTCTTTCATAAATGTCACCAATGCACAGCCTCCTCCCTCCAACTCTTCCATAGACTCTAATGTTAAAATGGCTCAGAAGGTTCGTTTGAAAATCAGAAGAGCATGGTGTCTTTCCACTGTCACCACGTCCATATAATAAACTCCACAGACATGAAAACTGAGAATTTGGTAGACTAGACATTGCTGTCGCTCACAGTGAAAGAATTTTGTCAATACGACTTTTACTTTTCATTTGGGAACGATTTGTTTCGGCCTGACTTTTCTGTTCATTTTAAGCAGCAAAAGGGAGGCGCATGTCTGTGTCCGTGTGTATGGAGCCATTGGGTGCGGTCACTATAGCAACCAGGCTCACACCTGCCTGCTTAACGAGCTCTCTCTGCCACTCTGCCAAGATTCATCTTAAACACTTCTCTTTCAACTGCTGCTGTGTCCACAGTGTTAAAGCCATCATTTTACCCTCAAATTGTCGCCATTATTGTTCTCTTTCCAACATCTTGTCTTTCAAAGCTCAGAGATGTAAACTTTTTAAACTGTGTGGGTCCAAGTGGAGGGATCACATTTTAGTCATTCAGTGATTCAAAGAATATGACCTTTTAATATTCTTTCAGATGTTTTCTGACTCTAAATGTTCTTTTCTCATTTCTTAGGTTTTTCTAATTTACAATTAAAACATTTTCAGCTTTTTTCCAACTTCTTCTTCTGTGTAACCTTCAGCTTTTAGCAGTTCAGCACTTTTGTTTTCAGGTTAAATTCGGACTTTTTTTTTATCTCATTCAATATTTTTAACTCAAAATTCAGCAATTAATTCATTTCAGTGCATACATTCAGATTCAAGCATTCACACTGCAGTTTCTTCAGAAAATGCACTTTCTAGTTATTATTATATATTCCGTACGTTTTTTGGCATCTAACTCCTTCAAAACCGTTCAACTTAGAAAAACCATTCAAACACCGTTAGATTCCTATTCTTTTGGACATGACTGCTTCTATTTTTCATATTTTTAACATTTATATTTTTAATTTTATTCAACTTTATTCAACAAAAATTTCCCATGTATTTCAATGGGGAGACCCTTCAAATTGTCATTCAACTTACTCATTTTTAAACTCTTACTACTTCCACATACATTGACATAGAGCCACCATTCAAACTTTAAAACGAAGACAAGACATTCAACTATTCAACTTGTATTTATCTTTTCAATATCTATTATACTTTTTCTTCAGTTCCAGTTTAAGTTTCATGATGTTTTTTCACCCGTTTCAGAGTTTATAATGGGTGTGTATGGGACGGAATGTTGGGGCTAGAGTGAGGCAGCTCAACTGCTAGAGTGAGAGGAGCAAAAAAATTAATCTTAAAATCTTTTTTAAAACTGCTGCTGTGTCCGCAGCGTTTGCTCTACAGGTATGATTTTACCCTCAAAACGTAGCCATCGCTGTCCTCTTTCATCCAATGTGTTTACTATTGTCCTAGGTGTTATGGTTCTTTCGTAAATGTCACCAATGCACAGCCTCCTCCCTCCAACTCTTCCATAGACTCTAATGTTAAAATGGCTCAGAAGGTTCGTTTGAAAATCAGAAGAGCATGGTGTCTTTACACTGTCACCACGTCCATATAATAAGCTCCACAGGCATGAAAACTGAGAATTAGGTAGACTAGACATGGCTGTCGCTCACGGTGAAAGAATTTTGTCAGTACGACATGTACTTTTCATTTGGGAACGATTTGTTTCGGCCTGACTTTTCTGTTCATTTTAAGCAGCAAAAGTGAGGTGCATGTCTGTGTCGTGTGTATGGAGCCATTGGGTGCGGTCACTATAGCAACCAGGCTCACACCTGCCTGCTTAATGAGCTCTCTCTCACTCTGTGCCAAGATTCATCTTAAACACTTCTCTTTCAACTGCTGCTGTGTCCACAGTGTTAAAGCCATCATTTTACCCTCAAAACGTCACCATCATTGTTCTCTTCCCAACACTGTGTCTTTCAAAGCTCAGACATTTAAACTTTTTAAACTGTGTGGATCAAAGTGGAGGGATAACATTTGAGTCATTCAGTGATTCAAAGAATATGACCTTTTAATATTCCTTCAGATGTTTTCTTTTTTGTTTTTAGTCTAAATTACTTTTCTCATTTCTTAGATTTTTCTCATTTACATTTAAAACATTTTCAGCTATTTTCCAACTTCTTCTGTGTGGTTTTCAGCTTTTAGCAGTTCAGCACTTTTTTTTTCCGGGTACAAATTTCTGTATTTTTCATCTCATTCAACATTTTTAACTTAAAATTCAGCAATTAATTCATTTCAGTGCATACATTCAGATTCAAGCATTCACACTGCAGTTTCTTCAGAAAATGCACTTTCTAGTTATTATTATTATTAGTGTGAATGCTTGAAAAGCATTCACAGTATTGTTCTTCGAATCTTTATTATTATTCCATATTCCGTACGTTTTTTGGCATCTAACTCCTTCAAAACCGTTCAACTTAGAAAAACCATTCAAACACCTTCAGATTCCTCTTCTTTTGGACAAGACTGCTTCTATTTTTCTCATTTTTAACATTTATATTTTTAATTTTATTCAACTTTATTCAACAAAAATTTATAATGTATTTCAATGGGGAGACCCTTCAAATTCTCATTCAAATTCCTCCTCTTTAAACTGTATCTACTTCCACATACATTGACATAGAGCCACCATTCAAACTTTAAAACGAAGACAAGACATTCAACTATTCAACTTGTATTTATCTTTTCAATATCTATTATACTTTTTCTTCAGTTCCAGTTTAAGTTTCATGATGTTTTTTCACCCGTTTCAGAGTTTATAATGGGTGTGTATGGGACGGAATGTTGGGGCTAGAGTGAGGCAGCTCAACTGCTAGAGTGAGAGGAGCAAAAAAATTAATCTTAAAATCTTTTTTAAAACTGCTGCTGTGTCCGCAGCGTTTGCTCTACAGGTATGATTTTACCCTCAAAACGTAGCCATGGCTGTCCTCTTTCATCCAATGTGTTTACTATTGTCCTAGGTGTTATGGTTCTTTCGTAAATGTCACCAATGCACAGCCTCCTCCCTCCAACTCTTCCATAGACTCTAATGTTAAAATGGCTCAGAAGGTTCGTTTGAAAATCAGAAGAGCATGGTGTCTTTCCACTGTCACCACGTCCATATAATAAACTCCACAGGCATGAAAACTGAGAATTCAGTAGACTAGACATTGCTGTCACTCACGGTGAAAGAATTTTGTCAATACGACTTTTACTTTTCATTTGGGAACAATTTGTTTCGGCCTGACTTTTCTGTTCATTTTAAGCAGCAAAAGTGAGGCGCATGTCTGTGTACGTGTGTATGGAGCCATTGGGTGCGGTCACTATAGCAACCAGGCTCACACCTGCCTGCTTAACGAGCTCTGCCTGCCACTGTACCAAGATTCATCTTAAGCACTTCTCTTTCAACTGCTGCTGTGTCCAGAGTGTTACAGCCATCATTTTACCCTCAAATTGTCGCCATTATTGTTCTCTTTCCAACACCGTATCTTTCAAAGCTCAGGCATTTAAACTTTTTAAACTGTGTGGATCAAAGTGGAGGGATCACATTTGAGTCATTCAGTGATTCAAAGAATATGACCTTTTAATATTCATTCAGATGTTTTCTGACTCTAAATGTTCTTTTCTCATTTCTTAGGTTTTTCTAATTTACATTTAAAACATTTTCAGTTTTTTTCCAACTCCTTCTTCTGTGTAACCTTCAGCTTTTAGCAGTTCAGCACCTTTGTTTTCAGGTTAAATTCGTTTTTTGTTTTTTTTTTTTAAATCTCATTCAATATTTGTAACTCAAAATTCAGCAATTAATTCAATTCAGTGCATACATTCAGATTCAAGCATTCACACTGCAGTTTCTTCAGAAAATGCACTTTCTAGTTATATTTTATTATTATCTATTCCGTACGTTTTTTGAAAGCCTACTCCTTCAAAACCGTTCAACTTAGAAAAACCATTCAAACATCGTTAGATTCCTATTATTTTGGACATGATTGCTTCTATTTTTCTCATTTTTAACATTTATATTTTTAATTTTATTCAACTTTATTCAACAAAAATTTCCCATGTATTTCAATGGGGAGACCCTTCAAATTCTCATTCAACTTACTCATTTTTAAACTCTTACTACTTCCACATACATTGACATAGAGCCACCATTCAAACTTTAAAACGAAGACAAGACATTCAACTATTCAACTTGTATTTATCTTTTCAATATCTATTATACTTTTTCTTCAGTTCCAGTTTAAGTTTCATGATGTTTTTTCACCCGTTTCAAAATTTATAATGGGTGTGTATGGGACGGAATGTTGGGGCTAGAGTGAGACAGCTCAACTGCTAGAGTGAGAGGAGCAAAAAAATTAATCTTAAAATATTTTTTAAAACTGCTGCTGTGTCCGCAGTGTTTGCTCTACAGGTATGATTTTACCCTCAAAACGTAGCCATGGCTGTCCTCTTTCATCCAATGTGTTTACTATTGTACTAGGTGTTACGGTTCTTTCATAAATGTCACCAATGCACAGCCTCCTCCCTCCAACTCTTCCATAGACTCTAATGTTAAAATGGCTCAGAAGGTTCGTTTGAAAATCAGAAGAGCATGGTGTCTTTACACTGTCACCACGTCCATATAATAAACTCCACAGGCATGAAAACTGAGAATTTGGTAGACTAGACATGGCTGTCGCTCACGGTGAAAGAATTTTGTCAGTACGACTTTTACTTTTCATTTGGGAACGATTTGTTTCGGCCTGACTTTTCTGTTCATTTTAAGCAGCAAAAGTGAGGCGCATGTCTGTGTACGTGTGTATGGAGCCATTGGGTGCGGTCACTATAGCAACCAGGCTCACACCTGCCTGCTTAACGAGCTCTGCCTGCCACTGTACCAAGATTCATCTTAAGCACTTCTCTTTCAACTGCTGCTGTGTCCACAGTGTTTGCTCTAAAGCCATCATTTTACCCTCAAATTGTCGCCATTATTGTTCTCCTTCCAACATCTTGTCTTTCAAAGCTCAGAGATGTAAACTTTTTAAACTGTGTGGGTCCAAGTGGAGGGATCACATTTTCTTCATTCAGTGATTCAAAGAATATGACCTTTTAATATTCTTTCAGATGTTTTCTGACTCTAAATGTTCTTTTCTCATTTCTTAGGGTTTTCTAATTTACAATTAAAACATTTTCAGCTTTTTTCCAACTTCTTCTTCTGTGTAACCTTCAGCTTTTAGCAGTTCAGCACTGTTGTTTTCAGGTTAAATTCGGGTTTTTTTTTTTTATCTCATTCAAGATTTTTAACTTAAATTCAGTAATTAATTCATTTCAGTGCATACATTCAGATTCAAGCATTCACACTGCAGTTTCTTCAGAAAATGCACTTTCTAGTTATTAGTGTGAATGCTTGAAAAGCATTCACAGTATTGTTCTTCTAATCTTTATTATTAGTGTGAATGCTTGAAAAGCATTCACAGTATTGTTCTTCTAATCTTTATTATTATTATATTTTATTATTTTTCCGTACGTTTTTTGAAAGCCTACTCCTTCAAAACCGTTCAACTTAGAAAAACCATTCAAACATCGTTAGATTCCTATTATTTTGGACATGACTGCTTCTAATTTTCTCATTTTTAACATTTATATTTTTAATTTTATTCAACTTTATTCAACAAAAATTTATAATGTATTTCAATGGGGAGACCCTTCAAATTCTCATTCAACTTACTCATTTTTAAACTCTTACTACTTCCACATACATTGACATAGAGCCACCATTCAAACTTTAAAACGAAGACAAGACATTCAACTATTCAACTTGTATTTATCTTTTCAATATCTATTATACTTTTTCTTCAGTTCCAGTTTAAGTTTCATGATGTTTTTTCACCCGTTTCAGAGTTTATAATGGGTGTGTATGGGACGGAATGTTGGGGCTAGAGTGAGGCAGCTCAACTGCTAGAGTGAGAGGAGCAAAAAAATTAATCTTAAAATCTTTTTTAAAACTGCTGCTGTGTCTGCAGCGTTTGCTCTACAGGTATGATTTTACCCTCAAAACGTAGCCATCGCTGTCCTCTTTCATCCAATGTGTTTACTATTGTACTAGGTGTTATGGTTCTTTCATAAATGTCACCAATGCACAGCCTCCTCCCTCCAACTCTTCCATAGACTCTAATGTTAAAATGGCTCAGAAGGTTCGTTTGAAAATCAGAAGAGCATGGTGTCTTTCCACTGTCACCACGTCCATATAATAAGCTCCACAGGCATGAAAACTGAGAATTAGGTAGACTAGACATTGCTGTCGCTCACGGTGAAAGAATTTTGTCAATACGACTTTTACTTTTCATTTGGGAGCGATTTGTTTCGGCCTGACTTTTCTGTTCATTTTAAGCAGCAAAAGTGAGGCGCATGTCTGTGTACGTGTGTATGGAGCCATTGGGTGCGGTCACTATAGCAACCAGGCTCACACCTGCCTGCTTAACGAGCTCTCTCTCTCACTCTGCCAAGATTCATCTTAAACACTTCTCTTTCAACTGCTGCTGTGTCCACAGTGTTACAGCCATCATTTTACCCTCAAAACGTTGTTCTCTTTCCAACATCTTGTCTTTCAAAGCTCAGAGATGTAAACTTTTTAAACTGTGTGGATCCAAGTGGAGGGATCACATTTTAGTCATTCAGTGATTCAAAGAATATGACCTTTTAATATTCATTCAGATGTTTTCTGACTCTAAATGTTCCTTTCTCATTTCTTAGGGTTTTCTAATTTACAATTAAAACATTTTCAGTTTTTTTCCAACTCCTCCTTCTGTGTAACCTTCAGCTTTTAGCAGTTCAGCACCTTTGTTTTCAGGTTAAATTCGGGTTTTTTTTGTTGTTTTTTTTTAATCTCATTCAATATTTTTAACTCAAAATTCAGCAATTAATTCATTTCAGTGCATACATTCAGATTCAAGCATTCACACTGCAGTTTCTTCAGAAAATGCACTTTCTAGTTAGTGTGAATGCTTGAAAAGCATTCACAGTATTGTTATTCGAATCTTTATTATTATTATATATTCCGTACGTTTTTTGGCATCTAACTCCTTCAAAACCGTTCAACTTAGAAAAACCATTCAAACACCGTTAGATTCCTATTCTTTTGGACATGACTGCTTCTATTTTTCATATTTTTAACATTTATATTTTTAATTTTATTCAACTTTATTCAACAAAAATTTCCCATGTATTTCAATGGGGAGACCCTTCAAATTGTCATTCAACTTACTCATTTTTAAACTCTTACTACTTCCACATACATTGACATAGAGCCACCATTCAAACTTTAAAACGAAGACAAGACATTCAACTATTCAACTTGTATTTATCTTTTCAATATCTATTATACTTTTTCTTCAGTTCCAGTTTAAGTTTCATGATGTTTTTTCACCCGTTTCAGAGTTTATAATGGGTGTGTATGGGACGGAATGTTGGGGCTAGAGTGAGGCAGCTCAACTGCTAGAGTGAGAGGAGCAAAAAAATTAATCTTAAAATCTTTTTTAAAACTGCTGCTGTGTCCGCAGCGTTTGCTCTACAGGTATGATTTTACCCTCAAAACGTAGCCATCGCTGTCCTCTTTCATCCAATGTGTTTACTATTGTCCTAGGTGTTATGGTTCTTTCGTAAATGTCACCAATGCACAGCCTCCTCCCTCCAACTCTTCCATAGACTCTAATGTTAAAATGGCTCAGAAGGTTCGTTTGAAAATCAGAAGAGCATGGTGTCTTTACACTGTCACCACGTCCATATAATAAGCTCCACAGGCATGAAAACTGAGAATTAGGTAGACTAGACATGGCTGTCGCTCACGGTGAAAGAATTTTGTCAGTACGACATGTACTTTTCATTTGGGAACGATTTGTTTCGGCCTGACTTTTCTGTTCATTTTAAGCAGCAAAAGTGAGGTGCATGTCTGTGTCGTGTGTATGGAGCCATTGGGTGCGGTCACTATAGCAACCAGGCTCACACCTGCCTGCTTAATGAGCTCTCTCTCACTCTGTGCCAAGATTCATCTTAAACACTTCTCTTTCAACTGCTGCTGTGTCCACAGTGTTAAAGCCATCATTTTACCCTCAAAACGTCACCATCATTGTTCTCTTCCCAACACTGTGTCTTTCAAAGCTCAGACATTTAAACTTTTTAAACTGTGTGGATCAAAGTGGAGGGATAACATTTGAGTCATTCAGTGATTCAAAGAATATGACCTTTTAATATTCCTTCAGATGTTTTCTTTTTTGTTTTTAGTCTAAATTACTTTTCTCATTTCTTAGATTTTTCTCATTTACATTTAAAACATTTTCAGCTATTTTCCAACTTCTTCTGTGTGGTTTTCAGCTTTTAGCAGTTCAGCACTTTTTTTTTCCGGGTACAAATTTCTGTATTTTTCATCTCATTCAACATTTTTAACTTAAAATTCAGCAATTAATTCATTTCAGTGCATACATTCAGATTCAAGCATTCACACTGCAGTTTCTTCAGAAAATGCACTTTCTAGTTATTATTATTATTATATTTTATTTTTCCGTACGTTTTTTGAAAGCCTACTCCTTCAAAACCGTTCAACTTAGAAAAACCATTCAAACATCGTTAGATTCCTATTATTTTGGACATGACTGTTTCTATTTTTCTAATTTTTAACATTTATATTTTTAATTTTATTCAACTTTATTCAACAAAAATTTCCCATGTATTTCAATGGGGAGACCCTTCAAATTCTCATTCAACTTACTCATTTTTAAACTCTTACTACTTCCACATACATTGACATAGAGCCACCATTCAAACTTTAAAACGAAGACAAGACATTCAACTATTCAACTTGTATTTATCTTTTCAATATCTATTATACTTTTTCTTCAGTTCCAGTTTAAGTTTCATGATGTTTTTTCAGCCGTTTCAGAGTTTATAATGGGTGTGTATGGGACGGAATGTTGGGGCTAGAGTGAGACAGCTCAACTGCTAGAGTGAGAGGAGCAAAAAAATTTATCTTAAAATCTTTTTTAAAACTGCTGCTGTGTCCACAGCGTTTGCTCTACAGCCATCATTTTACCCTCAAAACGTAGCCATGGCTGTCCTCTTTCATCCAATGTGTTTACTATTGTCCTAGGTGTTACGGTTCTTTCATAAATGTCACCAATGCACAGCCTCCTCCTTCCAACTCTTCCATAGACTCTAATGTTAAAATGGCTCAGAAGGTTCGTTTGAAAATCAGAAGAGCATGGTGTCTTTCCACTGTCACCACGTCCATATAATAAACTCCACAGGCATGAAAACTGAGAATTTGGTAGACTAGACATTGCTGCCACTCACGGTGAAAGAATTTTGTCAATACAACTTGTACTTTTCTTTTGGGAACGATTTGTTTCGGCCTGACTTTTCTGTTCATTTTAAGCAGCAAAAGTGAGGTGCATGTCTGTGTCGTGTGTATGGAGCCATTGGGTGCAGTCACTATAGCAACCAGGCTCACACCTGCCTGCTTAACGAGCTCTCTCTCAGTCTGCCAAGATTCATCTTAAACACTTCTCTTTCAACTGCTGCTGTGTCCACAGTGTTTGCTTTACAGCCATCATTTTACCCTCAAAACGTAGCCATTGTTGTTCTCTTTCCAACACCGTGTCTTTCAAAACATTGAGATGTAAACTTTTTGAACTGTGTAGATCCAAGTAGATAGATAACCTCCTAACTGACCCATAGAAATACATTGTTTTCAGTCAGGAGTTTGTCTCAACAGCAGAAAAGACCCCACCTTTTAAATTACTCCTGTGACCACATTTTTGACAGCGGGAACATAAAGAACATGCTGTTGTGTAGAAAAATTCCTCTGGATCTCCATGGTTTAAAAGCTGGCTTGACAGGAATTACAATTTTGGATTTAGAAGCAGTTTTTCCAACAGATGCCATTAAGCAGATTTGAAAGGGGTCACAGAATAATAGTGTCATTGTCCAGAGTCTGTGACTCCTTGTTTATATTTAAGTTTATTATTATTATGGGATTTTGTGCTCCTTTTTCACATTTCATGTTCCTATGTTCTGTGTTCCCTAGTCTGTGTTAAGTTTGTGTGGGTTTTGTTCTGTCGGTGTGTTTCCTGTTTTACGTTGAAGGTCCGTGTCCAATCTCAGTGTGTTCAGATTACATGTCAGACAATCATGTCTGATTACTCCCAGCTGTGCCCTCCTTCTGTGTCTCATTCCCTCGTTATCCCTCTGTGTATTTAAGCCTTGTGTTTGCGGCTGGTTCATCTGTGTATCGCCCTCCGTTGCCCTGTGTGGCTTCCCTATGTTTTCTACATCTCCCTGCATCTCTGTTTCATGTTTGTTTTTGCTTAGCCTTTTCCAGTTTAGGTTACTCTTAGGTGTTTTTTGTACACCACGTTCCTGTTTGTTTTGCCTTCGTGTTAATAAAGCTCGCTCTCTACTTAAGCAGTCTGCATCTTGGCTCCGTTAATAATTCAGACAAATAGTATGTCAGTAGTTAGTGTAGGCCAACTGAATAGAGCATTCTGATTGCCCTGCTAAATGCAAGCTGATTGTGTATTGGTGGACTTGTCTTCTGCACACAGGTTTTTCCAGATCTGGAGTCAGTTGATGACTTTAAAATAATCTTTTCTGACTGGATAATTAAAGCTCACAGCATCTACCTGTCTGTAGTTAATTTCCCCACCTTTTAACTAACGTTTAACTAATCTAATCTCATTTAATGTTTCTGTTTATAGTCTGTATAGTTTATCTCCCCACGAATACACTCAAAGTAGTCTTAAAATAAAACCCACAAAACAGTTCAAGATTTAATACTTTTTATTTGCTCATTTAATGCCAGTTGCCCTGTTTTTCTGTATGTCACTCATTCGCTTATACTTGGGCAAAAAGTACCAATTTGTACACTAGTATAGTGTATTTTTTCCCTCTATCTCTCTATGTCTGTCACACACACAGACCAACACACAGACATGTATATGCTCATTAATGCTGTTCAAACTGATGCTCAAATTTCCAAGCACCACCTGAACGCCTCATCTGTTTTTAACCCATCACTGGACCAACTGTCATCATTCCGCTTTGCTCTCTGCTGTGGTAAGTACAATACAATCAGTACTGCAGTGTTTTATTTTTATGATGGTAAAAATACGTTTGACATTTAAACTCACATATCAAGTCCAACAGAGTTCAAAGAATAAAGAAAAAAAAAAAAAAAAGAATAACCTTCGCTATCATTTATACAGGTTTATGATGTTTTGCTGTTAGCAGCAGTGCTAACGCTAGCTTCAATGCTAATGCTAACGCCAGCTATAGTGCTAACACTAGCCTTAGCAATTGTTAACTGACAAAAAGAATATTCCTGTGATATCCCTGTGATATTTATTGGCGGTCACTGAGACAAAAGTAACAAATGAGCTTCATTATTGCCATTGTGGCTCAGTTTTAACAGTAAGAATGCTAACGCTAGCTGCAATGCTAACGCTAGCTGAAATGCTAACGCTAGCTTCAATGCTAATGCTAATGCCAGCTATAGTGCTAACACTAGCCTTAGCAATTGTTAACTGACAAAAAGAATATTCCTGTGATATCCCTGTGATATTTATTGGCGGTCACTGAGTCAAAAGTAACAAATGAGCTTCATTATTGCCATTGTGGCTCAGTTTTAACAGTAAGAATGCTAACGCTAGCTGCAATGCTAACGCTAGCTGCAATGCTAACGCTAGCTACAGTGCTAACATTAACTGAAGTGCTAATGCTAGCTGGAATGCTAAGGCTAGTAACAGTCTAACAGTCTTACATAAGTGGCAATACTTCAGGTAATTAGTTTGAATTATAAAATGGCTGCTGTGTCTTTTAGTGTGCTGTATTATTCTATAACCTGCTAATTATAAGTTCAGTGTATCATGTCGTGTGGGCTTTGTATTTCTGTTAGTCTGATAACACTGTACAGACAACTAACATATTATTTCTCCTCTTACACTTTCAGGAACTTGACTGACATCTGTGCTTTGCCTGGTAGGTGTGCACATACTGTAAGAGAAGCAGACCAAAATAAAAAATCTGAATAATATAAACTGTAAAGTGATGGGTTCAAAGTTTTTGCTAGACCTTTTAAACACAATTTTATAACAAATACACACAAGTGCAGCTTAACAATTGGGCTAAAATATTTTTTTTCGTATATTTTTGTAGTCACACTACATGTGATTAGTTAATGATTCACTCAATCATATTTGTATTTAAAAATATTATTGCTGAATTTAATTAAATATTTATTATTTTAAAAAGTGCCCAATTATGCAACTTTTTGCACATGGCAGCCGACAACAGTTTAGCTTGAATATTTGTTTTGTCCTTTTTCAGTAGTCACAATTAGTTCATACAATTACCATGTGATATTATTTTAATAAAATTATTATATTTTTCTTGTTTTTTTGTTCACAGTGTGTAGAAGAAGAAGAACAAGGACCAGATCTCCAGTCTTCTCTCTCACATCCCAACCCCCCAACCCCTCTGTCCTCTGTCTTGCTCCACCTGTTGTCTCTGCCTTCTTTCCATCTGTATTTCACTCTGTGGTTTGTGAGAAATTTTGCCAAACCAAGAATCTTATTGCGGTTTGATTTCAAAGCCGTGTCTCTCCTGCTCTGTCTGTTCTCTCTGCTAAATTTTCTCTCTACCTGTTTTTCACTCTTGGCTTGCTGCTGAAAAACGCCAAGCCAACAAAACAATAAAGAGTGCATATTTTGCCTCAACCTATGAACAAACTGAACAAACAAAGAAAAATCTGCGGTTTGATTTCCAAGCCGTGTCTCTCCTGCTCTGCCTGTTCTCTCTTCTAAATTTTCTCTCTACCTGTTTTTCACTCTTGGCTTGCTGCTGAAAAACGCCAAGCCATTAAAGCAATAAGGAGTGCATATATTGCCTCTACCTGAGAACAAACAAAGAAAACTCTAATTCACGGTTTGATTGTGATTTCCCAGCCGTGTCTCTCCTGCTCTGCCTGTTCTCTCTTCTAAATTTTCTCTCTACCTGTTTTTCACTTTGCGCTTGCTGCTAAGTTGTGCCAAGCTAATAAAGAGAGTGCATAATATTCTCTTGACTGAAGAACAAACTGTCAAACGAAAGACAACTGTTTCTGACAAATAAAAACTGAAATATAAAGACAAAGAGAACATCTCCTGGTGTGTGCCACTCTTATTTTATAAACATATTTTCTAAAGCCTAAGAAACACAGGTGTGTGAAAATGCCAAGGAAGCAGAAAAAGTCACAAGCTGCAAAACAACGCTGGAAGAAGTTCCATGAGTTTCACAGTGTACCAATATGTGAACAGGCTGAGTTTGATTTTCCTCAGAGCTCTGCAGAAGACAGTGTGTCTACAAAGACCAATGCTGATGGTGTCAAACAGGCAGGTCAACATGTTCCTGCACATGTAAAACAGGTATCTTATGCTGATGCTGTAAAGAGTGGACTGCAGCATGAATTTAATGAACAACATGAGGTGTCATGTGACCCACAGGTGGGTTATGCTGATTTTTTGAAAAGAGGCTGTCACAGTGATGTGGCAGGACCATCTCATGCAGAAAGAATGAACCTTGAAAATCAGCCATCTGTTACACAGGTCTGTGCATCTCACAGCCAGGCTCATCCCAAGTATGGAGACTCCAGAAACAAGCAGTGCACATGTAACTCACTCACATTTCTTGCATTCCTTCATGAGAATGAAAACATGACTACAGCTGACCTTAATCTGGTCTTGGATAAAGGTGATGTGATGTACAAAGAGGCCAAGAAAAGATTTCCTAAAAATATTCATTTGGCAACCGATGAGCTGCCAGACAAAGTTGATGCTCGCAGGTCTATGTATCATGTCAACATGACACAGCCTTCCCGGTATGGGACATTTGAAGAACCTCCAGAGGAAGCAGTAGATACCTTTCTCAGCTTAGAAGCAGGACTGAGCTGCCTGTTGTCAGATGTGCAGTATGCCTTACTGATTATGAGTGGATTGTGTATAGCAGTGTTCAGATCCACATCAAGCAAATATGGTTTCTTTGATCCACACTCCAGAACACCCAGTGGTCTTCCTCTACTACTACAGTCACGTAATCGTGGTACAGCAGTGATGCTGAAATTCACACTCCTCAGTGACATGATTAAGAGGATCCAAGATTCTTATGAAATGATGGAGATATCACCTTCTTGTAACTATGAGCTGAAGCCTGTGCAGTTCTACAGTATGAGCACAGTCAACCTGAGTGATACTATCACAGACACAGTCTGCAGACCAACAGCTGCCACTGCTGTGGCACCTACTCACTCTGATGCAACTGTTGATGAAGCAAACCCCTCTTCTCCAAGGAGAAACACAACCACTGATCTGACTGAGAACATCTTTTGTCAAATGGTGAAACAAAAAGAAGACCAAATGACTCAGTTCACATCATATGAAGATCAGAATGAACCTCCTAATATACCCACTGAACAACTATGCAGTGAATTAAGTTTCCTTCCATCAAGTGATGCTTTTTCATGTCAATCAAATGCTGCCATAACAAATGTTGCTGCCTGTGACCTTTCTGATATAGTTTTACAAAAACTGAAAAAAGTTAATAAACAACAAAGGAACAAAATGAAAAGAAGATTAATGGCATCAGAGAAACCCAGAAATAAGAGAAAAGAAAACCAAAAAAGGAAAGAACAACAAAAGTATGCTTCAAATAAAAATTACAAAGAAAAGAAAAAATCTTGCACAAGCGAGGCATATAAAAACAATCCTGAAGTCAGACAGAAAAGACAACAGTATATGAAAAGACGTTACTGTGAAAATGATGAATTCAGAAAGAAACAAAAACAATATGTTAAAAAACGTTTTTCTGAGAATGCTACAGTTAGAAAGAAACAACAACAATATATTAAAAGACGCTACTGTGAGAACGATGAATTCAGAAAGAAACAACAACAATATATTAAAAGACGCTACTGTGAGAACGATGAATTCAGAAAGAAACAACAACAATATATTAAAAGACGCTACTGTGAGAACGATGAATTCAGAAAGAAACAACAACAATATATTAAAAGACGCTACTGTGAGAACGATGAATTCAGAAAGAAACAACAACAATATATTAAAAGACGCTACTGTGACAATGCTGAATTTAGACAAAAACAAAAAAACTATATAACTAAAAGGTATCAAGAAAACCCTGAATTCAGAGAGAGACAGAGATCTCGAGTGACTCAGCGTTATGCACGTGACAATGCATTCAGAGTAAGACACAGACAACTAATGAAACAACTAATGCGAGACAGGTATCAAAGTAATCTTGCATTCAGGATTATGCACAACATGAGATGTGCAATGAAAATAAAAAGGAAATACAGATGGGTGAACAGACAAACCCAAGAGAGTGACAACAGTGTGATCAACGAGGCCATATCTGTGTTCAAATCACAAATCAAAGCTGGACCATCATACCCATGTACTGTATGCTTCAAGGCTTCATTTCCAAACCAAGTGCGACCCTGCACAAGGTCAAAGTATTTCAAAAACCCACATGTAGTTGCAACATGTTTGACAGGAAAGTTTGTTCATGTTTGTGATGAAAACTGCAGAAATGAGCAGTGCAAAGTGCCTGATGAGAGAAAGAGAGAGTGGATATGTCACACCTGCCACGATCATCTTAAAAATGGATCCATGCCAGCACTTGCTGTTGCCAATAAGTTGGATCTTGCTGATATTCCAGCTGAACTTTCTGATCTCAACATACTGGAGAGACATCTCATAGCCAAGTGCATACCATTTGCCAAGATCATTCCTCTTCCCAAAGGCAGACAAAGAGCAATTAGAGGAAATGTGGTCTGTGTCCCATCAGAGGTACAGGAAACTGTTGAAACACTACCTCGATTGAGAATTAATTCTCAGGTCATGAGAGTAAAACTGAAGAGACGCTTGTCTTACAAAGGTCATCAGCTGTTTCAGACTGTAAGCTGGTCTAAACTTGTGCAAGCACTGCATAAACTCAAGCAGATTCATCCACAGTATAAGGATGTGAGCATCAGAGATGATGCTGAGCTGTGTGATCCAACTCTTCCTGATGAAGATGATGAGGATGATGATGATGATGAAAACATGAATGAGGACGATTATGATGAGGCTGATTTAATGGAAATTGACAGCTGTGAGAAAAATGCACTGAGTGAAGCACAAAATATAAATGAACAGGACATTGACATGTTACCCTGTGATGGTGAACAATCGCATGAACAGATGAGAGATGATTCAGAGCAAGCAGATGGACTGACTAATGGTGGTTTTGCACTCGAGTCCTGTTTGCAGCCCCCTGATGTGGCTGAGGAGATATTATGTTTCAGTGAAGGAATCTACTCTGTTGCTCCTGCAGAGAGAAACAATCCAATAAGTTTTTTCAAAACACCTAAACTGGAGGCCATGGCCTTCCCTGTGCAGTTTCCTACAGGCCAAAACACACTTGATGAAAGAAGGCTGATCAAAGTATCCCCCAGTGGGTATTTCAAATCAAGACTTTTCTGCATTGATGATCGTTTTGCCAAAGACACAAACTATTTATTCTTTGCACAGTTTGTGACTGAAATACACTTGGCTACATCCAGCATGACAGTACAGTTAAGGAAGGCAAAGCCTCTGACCAGAGATGGTAGAAAAATAACCTCAGGCATGTTACAAGATAAACATGAGGTGGAGAAACTGGTGCGAAATAAAGATGCAGTGAGATTCATGCAGCCTCTGAGAGGAACCCCAGCCTATTGGGAGAAAACAACAAGAGATCTTTTTGCCATGATCAGACAGTTGGGAACTCCCACGTTCTTTTGCACATTTTCAGCTGCTGAAATGCGCTGGCCTGAAGTGATCGAGGCAATAACAAGGCAGCAAGGTGAACAAGTGAATTTTGAAGGACTCGACTGGTCAGCAAAGTGTGACATCCTGAGAAGCAATCCTGTCACAACAATGCGCATGTTTGACAAGAGAGTTGAAGCATTATTCAGAGATTTACTCTTATCTCCCGCAGAGCCACTTGGCAAAGTCATTGACTACTTTTACAGAGTTGAGTTTCAGCACAGAGGAAGCCCACACATACACTGCCTCCTGTGGGTAGAAGGTGCTCCTGTGTTTGAGGAGGATGATGAGCAAACTGTTCTTGATTTTATAAACAAATACATCACAGCTCAGCTGCCTGATCCACATAAACAACCTGAACTGTACAAAAAAGTAACAGAAGTGCAAAAACACAGTAAGAACCACACAAAGACGTGCTTTAGGAGTTTAAGCTCCGGGTGCCGTTTTGGTTTTCCCAAACCACCCTGCAATGAGACAATGATCACAAGACCCAGTGAGGATGATGCACTGGAAGTAGAAACGGCAAAGAACAAGCTCAGACCACTGAACCAGCTGCTGAATGAACCTGAAACTGCTTCCATGAGTTTAGAGCAGCTCTTGGAAAGATGCAAGTTGACACATGCAGAATATGAGAGATACCTGAATAAAATGAACATGAGGAGTACGATCATACTAAAGCGTGATCCAAAAGACTCTTGGATAAACGGCTATAATCCACATCTGCTTGAAGCCTGGAACAGTAATATCGACATAAGCTTTGTTTTAGATGCTTTTGGTGCTGCAAATTATTTAATGAAATATATATCAAAAAAAGAGGGCGGGCTATCTGAGTACCTGAAAACTGTCATTGAGAACTCCCATAAGGACAGTGTAAATGAGTGCGATGAAATGAGAGCCGTCATGCAGGCATATTCAAAGAAGCGAGAGATCAGTGCACAGGAGTGTGTTGCTCGTGCATGTGGTCTTCACATGAAGCAATGCTCACGTGCTGTAATATTCATTCCAACTGATGATAATCCTGTGAAAATGAGTCGTCCCCTGTCAGTTCTGGACAACACAACACCTGAGTCTTCCAATGTTTGGATGACATCTTTGAATGACAAATACAAAGCCAGACCTGAAACACCAGAGTATGAGGAGATGTGCATGGCAGACTTTGCTGCTACTTGCAGGATTGTCTATGGCCAACAGAAAAAAGGTAAAGATGTTTTGCCCCTTCTCAATGAGATGGGGTTTGTGCAAAGGCGCAAAAACAATAAGCCTGCTATCATCAGATTTCACCGCTGCTCACAAGAAAAACATCCAGAGCAATATTACGGAAGACTGCTTAAACTGTACCTTCCTCATCGTTCAGACCACGAACTGAAAACACCATCGTTGCCAACCTATCAGGCTTTCTATGGTGCTGGCTGTGTACAGCTGCCAGGTACTGACCGTCTTGAGTACGTGCAACACATTGTCAAAAGAAACAGAGAAAAATATGAGAAAAACAGTGAGGAGATCGAGAGCGCTGTTGAGGAATATGAGCAGAACAGAGGTGTGACTGACGAATGGTGTAATCTGGCACCTGAATCAGATCTCGTAAGGTTGCCACTTGTTGAACAAGAAAGAGAGCGAGACAATGAAAATGAACAGGAAGATGTGCCCGACTACAGCCGTCAGGCTGATGCTTCAACAGAAGTCAGAGCCATCAGGGAACCCCCTGCTATTGATCCCACATTGTTACGTCAGATGTTTCAGAATCTGAACAAGAAGCAAGCCTGCATATTTTATGCAGTTAGAGACTGGTGCATTAAAAGAGTCTGTGCTCTAAATCCAGAGCAGTTTTTCTTTTATATTAATGGTGGTGCTGGAACAGGAAAATCACATCTTATCAAATGCATCTACTCAGAAGCATCTAAGATACTGAGCAAAGTGCCCAGATATGCAGACGACGTTGACATATCAAAACCCACTGTCCTGTTAACTGCTTTCACTGGGACTGCAGCATTTAACATTTCTGGAACAACACTGCATTCTCTTCTCAAGCTGCCTAGAAGCTTAAAACCTCCCATTCAGGGACTTGGCAATCAGCTGGATGAAGTCAGATCAGAACTTTTGAATGCTGAAATAATCGTCATTGACGAAGTGTCTATGGTGTCAAGACATCTGTTTGCATATGTAGATGCAAGACTCAAACAGATCAAAGGGACTCGGAGACCCTTTGGAGGCATGTCAGTCATTGCTGTCGGAGACTTCTATCAGCTACCCCCAGTGCGACAGTCTAAACCTCTCTGTGTGCACGACCCGTCCGAGATCGACCTGTGGCGGGAGCATTTTCAGATGATCACTCTGACTGAGATTATGCGTCAGAAAGATGATGTTGTCTTTGCAGAGATGCTGAACAGAATTCGTGTGAAAGGAAAGTTGGATGAGCTTTGCGAAGCAGATAGAAATTTGTTGTCACAGGCCATAACTGAACCAGCCCTTTGTCCAACTGATGCGTTGCACATTTTTGCAACTAATAAAGAAGTGGATGCACACAACTCTGCAACACTGGCTCTGCTCCACACTCATATCATTGACATCCATGCAGATGATTATAGAAAAGATCCTAGAACTGGCAGAATGGCACTTCAAGACAGACCATTGAAAGGAGGTAAAAACGAGTTACCAGACACACTGAAAGTTGCAGAAGGAGCTCGTGTCATGCTCACCAGAAACATTGACATACAAAATGGTTTGGTTAATGGAGCTTTTGGAATACTACTTAGAGTAGTTCACTCTGAAAACGACCAACACATCATCAAGCTTGGACTTAAAATGGATAATGAGACATCTGGAAAGAATAACCGCACACCAGCAGACGACATGGTGTACATTGAGAGAGCAGAGGAGAATCTGAAGCAGAAAGGAGTGGTACGAAGACAGTTCCCAGTGAAGCTGGCCTTTGCATGTACAATACATAAGGTACAGGGTATGACAACTACATCAGCTGTTGTCTCTCTTAAGAGCATTTTTGAGCCCGGCATGGCCTACGTAGCTGTCAGTAGAGTGACGTCTCTCAGTGGACTGTATCTTCTTGATATGGAGGAGAAAAAAATATTCACCAACCCAGAAATCACTGCAGCGCTTGAGAACATGAGACAAGCCAACCTTGATGACATGATGCCTCTTCTACACGTGAGGCAAACACTGAGCAGGTCAGAGGTTTTCACCATTGTTCATCATAATACAGAGGGACTGCCAGCTCACATTAATGACATCAAAAGTCACCATGAATTGTGTCTAGCAGATGTTTTGTGCCTAACAGAAACACACCTGCGGGGCTCTTTTGTCGCAGAGAGTCTCCACTTGGAAAATTACAATTTGTTCAAACGCAACAGACACCTGTCCTACACAAACTTTCCCCAGATGGCAAACAGAAGTGGTGGTGGAGTTGCTGTTTATGTGAAAAGTGACATTCAAGTGCATGAAAAACAGTACATCCATAATGTAACTGACCTTGAATTTCTGGCTTTAAAGGTTGAAGCACCAGTCAGTGCTCTGATTGCAGTTGTATACAGACCTCCAGACTACACTCTGAGGCCATTCCTGAAAAACCTGGTAAGCCTATTAGACTCATTGGAGATCATGGACTGTCATCCCATCATAGTTTGTGGTGATTTTAATGAGAATGTTTTATCCAGTGCAAACAAACCAATCCTGGAGCTGTTTGAGTCTAGGGGATACGCACAGGTCATCACTGCCCCTACCACAGAGAAGAACACACTGCTTGACCTAATTTTCATTTCTCAGTCAGATCGATGTCTCCATTCTGGAGTCATGAAGACCTACCATAGTTACCATGACCCAGTATACTGTGTATTGTCCTGTGATGATTCATGATCTAGATCTTTGAATACAGTAAGTAATATCTATATTTTTGAATGACTTAAGAAAGTAGAGCGATATTTAAAAGTTGACGCTCTGCATTGCAGTATAATGGTTGAATTGTTTACATAAAATACAATTACATGAATTAAGTAATGATATCAGTAAAAGATGACAATTTTATTTATCACAGAAAATCTAAAATTCACTAACAGTAACCTATAAATGTCAGAAAAATCAAATATAGCAGTTTAAAATGAATAGTGTAGGCATATCCTCTCTGCAGCCAGGCTTCAACATCCTGCCAGGCTGCCCCAGTCTCACTGTGGCTGGGAGGGAGGGAGGGTGGACCAGAGGATTGCCTACACAACACATAAATGTTCAACAGCTTCTTCATTGTTTCTGAGAGAACAATAATGACTAAAGGTTGCTTTTTAAAAAAACAAACAAACAAACAAACAAACCTAATTACAGCAATAATGACAGTTAAGCCACTTTATGTGTGCCTCTATTTTGAAATACTATTTACAAAAATGTTATTATTTTGGTTTGTTATAAACTTTAAACTTTTTCAAAAGTATACGATTATATTTTTGGACAAATCTTTCGATGAAACATACATTTTTATGAGCTTTTATCATGTTTCGGCCAGTGCAATCATCAGGGTGGGTCTGGGTTGATAACTGCACATTTCTGGCCAGAAATGTTTCAGCAGTGTTACATAAGTAGTACATATGTAACACTTGCTTTCTGTTACCAGCTGATACCCTACATTTGTATAGACATTGGATGGTGTGAGGTTGGGGAGTTGAGTGGGGGGGGGGTTACGGTGGGAGCTGAGGGGGGGGGGTGTTAGGTTTCCTTTTTTCTTTTTCTTTTTTAAGAGAGACACAGTCCTCCTGTGTCTTCTCCAAGCTTCACATGTAAGATCCAACAGTGTGAAGCACATAGCAGCTAGAAACTGTAATGCCACAGATCAGAGAGGCTTCATCATCACCATCTTCATCGCCGTACGATCAGAGCGTGAGACTTCACATCTGGAGCACAGGAGACATTCTGTGATAAGTCCTCCTTCTAGCTTGTCCCACAAGCAGTCGGTGAGATTTACTCACAACAAAAAGGGTTAATGACATAATTTCCATGAAAACATGTATTCATTCTTTGTAAAGTGTTTAAATTGTGTTTTCACTTGACCTTAGGAGTGTTAGAGTGTATTGTAATGTCTGTACTCAGGTGTTTCCCTCTGTGATCCATCCCCATCAGAGCTGAGACACTCAGGACTGAACAGACTGCACAGTTTCTGTGACTGAGCCTCCAAAACACCTTCTTTGAAACCACTCATGATAGAAGGGCTTCATATTTGCAGCAGCACTACTACAGGTATTCAGTTTATTACAGGATGTGTTTGTTTCTTAGGACCAGCTCTGAAAGCACACTACCTAACATATACACCTTTCTGTTTATTACAAACCAACTACTCTGGATCATACGGCCAGTTGGCAGGAATGTTGCTGCAGGAAAACATCCCTGGAGATCACCATCATTGTCAGACTGACTGTGCCTCCTCTGTGCAGTGTCAAGATCCTCTCTAAATGAGTGTGTAAGTTAACATTTTCATTATTTTATTCCCTTTGACAAGACAAGTATCACTGATATTTACATTTACAACTACATATGTTCCCGTTTTCTGCTCTTCTTTTAAAGTCCTCAGCTATCCTGCTTCTGTGCTGCTTGCCACACATCAAACACTGGCCGGATGACAGGGAGGATCCACTCTGAAGTCACTGGACGTGATGAGGATCATATGGGACTTTATAGTTTCACAGAAACATTGTGCTCTGTGATTACAGGTTTTAAATGGATACAATGACTGCCTCTCTCTGATCAACAGGCTAAAGGATTGTTTTCATTGTTAGTGCTCTGTACAATGTATGCTTATTTAATATTTCATCACAGAGCAAACCTTTATTTATTTAACATTTTTTTTATTTTGTTTTAATGTTGAATTAACTGTGGGGATTTTTTTAAGTGGGCACTTGGGATGTCATATGACCAGAAATGTGGTAACTGGAATTCAACAGTATGGAAGAAAAAATCTGCTGAGAACGAAACACATACAAAAACCCCCAAGAAAATTCAAATTCATTCCATGTAATCCAATCTAAAACATTTTAAACTGCTGAACAGCAACACAAACAGTGTTAAAAAACAGTGTTAACAGAATGATTATGATGATTTTGTACCAAAGTTTCAGGTCACATGGCACACCTAGTGTGTAGTGTGGGGTATCAGCTGGTAAGTATAGGTTTTTTCATATTTGTGTCCTTAGAGTTTAGATAGATAAAGCCTTGTGTATAATAATTAGTCATAACCACAACTCAAAGTCAGGGACTAACTAAATTTGGGACTTTGTGTCTGAGCCCAGGTTAAAACAATGTGTAAAAAAGCATTTAGTGGCATGGCTGAACAATGCTGTATTGATACTTATTTATCCATGTTCACAAAAAGGACTAATGTGTTTATTTGATTATTTGCATGTGTTAAACTGTGTCACCACCTTAGGCTTTCATTTGAGTTTACTCACAAATCTCTATACAGTTCTCTTTTACCACTGTGTGGACTCTGTTTACATTAAAACATAAAAAAGAATGAGTAATAAAAAGATGTGTAGACAGATCAGAAGATTAAGTAGACCGATAGAAACAGCTGTTCAGCCATGTTCTAAGAAACCAACACAATTTAAAGGTTCAGGATTGTGGTTTTAAAAGTTGAATTTTCATGTATTTCATATGTTGCTCATTATTTTTTATTTAGTTATTTAATTTAGTTATTTTTCTTTATTCTACCAGTCCTTTTCAGAAAGAAGCTGTAAAATATGACTTAAGATTTTTATGTTATTTTCTATGACATACAAAACAAATTGATGTATGTAATACTATTAAACATGATATACACATGTGTATGTGTCTGAAAAACATTATGCTGTATATTAAAGTTTGTATTTTCTGCAGAATGTTTGTTCATCTTTTAAGTTCATTTCAATTAGAAGAATATGAACTTTTAATATTCATTCAGAGGTTTTCTGACTCTAAATTTTCTTTTGTCATTACTCATCTTTTTATTATTTACATTTTAAACATGCTTAGCTTTTTCCAACTTCTTCTGTGTGAACATCAGCTTTCAAAAGTTCTGCACTTTTATTTTCAGGTTAAAAATTCTGTATTTTCCAGCTCATTCAGATTTTTAACTTAACATTCAGCAATTAATTCATTTCAGTGCATACATTCAGATTCAAGCATTCACACTGCAGTTTCTTCAGAAAATGCACTTTCTAGTTATTATTATATATTCCGTACGTTTTTTGGCATCTCACTCCTTCAAAACCGTTCAACTTAGAAAATCCATTCAAACACCATTAGATTCCTCTTCTTTAGGACATGAATGCTTCTATTTTTCTCATTTTTAACATTTATATTTTTAATTTTATTCAAATTTATTCAACAAAAATTTATAATGTATTTCAATGGGGAGACCCTTCAAATTCTCATTCAACTTACTCATTTTTAAACTCTTACTACTTCCACATACGTTGACATAGAGCCACCATTCAAACTTTAAAACGAAGACAAGACATTCAACTATTCAACTTGTATTTATCTTTTCAATATCTATTATACTTTTTCTTCAGTTCCAGTTTAAGTTTCATGATGTTTTTTCACCCGTTTCAGAGTTTATAATGGGTGTGTATGGGACGGAATGTTGGGGCTAGAGTGAGGCAGCTCAACTGCTAGAGTGAGAGGAGCAAAAAAATTAATCTTAAAATCTTTTTTAAAACTGCTGCTGTGTCCACAGCGTTTGCTCTACAGGTATGATTTTACCCTCAAAACGTAGCCATCGCTGTCCTCTTTCATCCAATGTGTTTACTATTGTACTAGGTGTTATGGTTCTTTCATAAATGTCACCAATGCACAGCCTCCTCCCTCCAACTCTTCCATAGACTCTAATGTTAAAATGGCTCAGAAGGTTCGTTTGAAAATCAGAAGAGCATGGTGTCTTTCCACTGTCACCACGTCCATATAATAAACTCCACAGGCATGAAAACTGAGAATTCAGTAGACTAGAAGCTGCTGTCGCTCACGGTGAAAGAATTTCGTCAATACGACTTGTACTTTTCATATGGGAACGATTTGTTTCGGCCTGACTTTTCTGTTCATTTTAAGCAGCAAAAGTGAGGTGCATGTCTGTGTGCGTGTGTATGGAGCCATTGGGTGCAGTCACTATAGCAACCAGGCTCACACCTGCCTGCTTAACGAGCTCTCTCTCTCACTCTGCCAAGATTCATCTTAAACACTTCTCTTTCAACTGCTGCTGTGTCCACAGTGTTACAGCCATCATTTTACCCTCAAATTGTCGCCATTATTGTTCTCTTTCCAACACCGTATCTTTCAAAGCTCAGGCATTTAAACTTTTTAAACTGTGTGGATCAAAGTGGAGGGATCACATTTGAGTCATTCAGTGATTCAAAGAATATGACCTTTTAATATTCATTCAGATGTTTTCTGACTCTAAATGTTCTTTTATCATTTCTTAGGGTTTTCTAATTTACATTTAAAACATTTTCAGTTTTTTTCCAACTCCTTCTTCTGTGTAACCTTCAGCTTTTAGCAGTTCAGCACCTTTGTTTTCAGGTTAAATTCGTTGTTTTTTTTTGTTTTTTTTTAATCTCATTCAATATTTGTAACTCAAAATTCAGCAATTAATTCAATTCAGTGCATACATTCAGATTCAAGCATTCACACTGCAGTTTCTTCAGAAAATGCACTTTCTAGTTCTCTGAAGTTATCCATTCAGGCCCTATTCAAAGCTGGCTTAGGCTGTTAGAGATGTTTACAATTATGTGTTTCGTTTAAATGTAAGTGAACAAGTGAGAGATGTGTATCATTTTAACGTTTGATAATGCTCTGCATTCCTGTTCTTGTGAGCTGAGTGAGTCATTGTGAAGTATGTCTTTAGCTAAAAGGAGGTGTAGCAGGAGACTACTGTACCCATAAGGCTGTGTGTGTGTGTGTGTGTGTGTGTGGGGGGGGGGGGGGGGTATGATCTAAATTATAATATTGCTGACTGTCTGAGGCAAAATTTCCCCAAATCGAATCGAATCGAATCATGGATTGAATCGATTCGGGCAAGGGCGTCGATTTGGCATGGACGGAGGGGACATGTCCCCACCAATATCCAGCGATTATTGAATTGTCCTCACCAATAATTTGATCTCTTCGAGTAAAGAAAAGCAAACCTGATAGAAAGAAGAAAAAAAAATATCTGTCAACGTCTCATTCACCCAGCGGTGCCGAAAGAGTTAAATTACGTCCTGTACTGGAGTCCTACCTCATGTGACAAATATGGCCAATGTGATTGGCTGAACCTTTCAGGGAGCTCTGTTGAGTTTTAGCAGCGGCAAGCCTGCGCTCCCAGGAGGAGAGGAGGACGGCAGCAAAGAGGAAGAACCTGGATATAAGAAAGTATTTTTCAGAGAAACCTGTAAGTCACTTAAAGCCAAGTTCACTCATAATGTCACGGTCTGGCTGGCAGACCGTGGGGGTGTAGGGAAGGAGGACACAGGCGCGGTGCTCTATGTACAAGCAGTGCGTTTATTTACAGCGATGGACAGACATGACAATAAATCCCGTGCTCTCCCGACTCCCGTGACGTGTCCTCTTCCCAGTGCTAGTGCTCCTGTCTCCGCTTCTCCGTGATGAGCACCCCGTGCTCGCTGTCCTCTCGTCTCCCCGTAACTCCTGGGGACATAAGAGAGAGGAAGCCGTCAGACACACAATAATGCAGCAGACTCAAACTAGGAACTGGTCGAGAGACTGACGTGAAGCCACGCAATGATCCAGCGTCGGAGAGAGCTCCACCACACTCTCAAATAGCTCCTCCGACAGGCCTGATCAGCTGCAGGTGTGGCCAATCACCTGCCAGGGCCCCACACACACACACACACACACACACACACACACACACACGTCTACAAGCAGGGAGAACGAGGGACAGCAATACAAAATACATACATTATAATATTAGTCCATAACTGCTCAGGGTCCTGGGTCTGACACATAAAATGTGTCCGTCACAATAACGTTGCAGGCTATGCTAGGCTTTGGCCCACATCAGTCTAAAACTGTATGTAACCATGAATAACGTGTTTTGGAAACTAACAGCACAACATGCAGCACTGTTAGTTCTCTCAGTCTCAGAGCAGCGTTTCTAATTCTAATCTAAGTGAAGCTGTCAGAGAAAACAGCAGCCTCGAGCAGCCAGGATATTAGTTTACAGAGGCTGTTAGAATTATATGCCTAACGTTAAAATGTTGGTGACACAAGAATTTCATCTTAATGGCACTGACGTATTCATAGGTCATAGTTATGATTTTGCAAATATTCCACCTTGTAGTGCAGTTTGCACAACTTGTTTTAAAAATGCACTCAGCCTACAAACATTACTGATCAGTCAAGATCTGCACAAAGTGACAGACACACTGAAGCAGCTCCACATTTTATTCTTATTGTCATGTATGTCCTATTTGTCAGGTGACAGAAGAAGCAACACAAAGCTCAGAGAGCAATGGTGACACAAGATCACAGGTGGAATTGGATGATGACGCAGAATGAGAAGAGCGAAAGTGGATCGCTAAATGAAACGGATGAACCAGAACTGGTTTGTAAAAATGCTGCAGCTTCAGTGGTGTGGAACTGGTTTAGCTTTCGTCCGTCAGATACACAACAAAGCACTATTTTTGGTAGAGCATGCTAGCGGGCCGTCGTTATTACCGTGTTGTTTGGAAAATACGGCGCACTTAAAATCAATCCTTTGATTTTTCTGAAAGTCGACAGAGCCCCTTATAACCCCGTGTGCCTTATGTATGAACTCTGGTTGTGTTTACTGACCTCGAAACGATTTTATGTGCACGGCGCTCGAAAATCTGTCAGATGTTTCAGTACGACTTTGCTAAGCTACCACCGCTTGATGGATTGTCGGAGCGTTACGGCTGTCGTAGGCAGGAGCCTCGCGGAGTGAGCCATGTCTCCGTGACGACCAGGACACAGCAGTCACGGACGATTGGCTGTGCGGCGAGAAGTAGGTTCAGTTCGTCTATTTTGTTGACGACCGACCGTGCGCTGGTCAGAAAGATGCTCGGGAGCGGTGGTTTGAAAGGCTGCTTCTTTAGCCTGGCCAGCAGGCCCGACAGGCATCCCCGCTTTTGTTTGCGTTCCTTCCGCCGCCTGCGTTTCTTGGCAGAGCCGATAACAATCCACGGAGCACCCGATGTTCTCGCTATCTCCGGGGGGATGTTGTGCACCCTCTGATAATCACTGGTAATGGGGATCTGGCTGTTATATCCGATCTTGCATAATTCCAGATGGTTGTAGGAAAATTTGGCTTCACAATAAGGAAAACAAAAGAAGAAGAAAAAGTGGAGAAACAAAAAAGAAAGGCACCCAAGTGGAGAGCATAGAGCCGCTGCGTCTGTGCGCGCCGCCATCTAGTATACTTCTTCTAGTACACAGCCTGGAGGTGTGTTTGGGGTCATTGTCCTGTTGAAAACTGGTCCCTAAATGCAATTTCTCAACGAGAAGTTTGGGCTCGAGTGAGTCTGCGTGCTGAAGATATCTACCTATTCGGAACCATGGTAACAGGGTTCTGGCTGATCGGAGCTGGCTTGAGAAAGCGGAACCGGCTGTTCA